>NC_072425.2:155127500-155435312 GCF_028878055.3 Symphalangus syndactylus | reverse complement strand
TTACCCTCTTAGCGCTCCGAATCTCCACTTGCATTTTCTACAAAAAGAGTGTTTCATAACTGCTCAATCAAAAATATGTTTTATCTCTGTTAACTGAATTTACAGATCAGAAATAAGTTTCACAGAATGCATCTGTGTAGTTTTTATTTGAAGATATTCTTTTTCCCAATGTAGGCCTCTTAGCGCTTAGCATGTCCAATTGCAGTTTCTACAGAAAGAGTGTTTCAGAACGGCTCAATCAAAAGTAAGGTTCAACTCTGTTAGTTGAATGCACAGAACAGAAAGAATTTTCACAGAATGCTACTGTGTAGTTTATATTTGAATATATTCCTTTTTCCACTATTACCCTCTTAGCGCTCCGAATGTCCACTTGCATTTTCTACAGAAAGAGTGTTCAGAACTGCGCAATCAAAAGTATGGTTTAACTCTGTTAGCTTAATGAACATATCAGAAATAAGTTTCACACAATGCTTCTGTGTAGTTTTTATTTGAAGATATTATTTTTCCCAATAGAGGCCTCTTAGCGCTCAGAATGTCCAATTGCAGTTTCTACAGAAAGAGTGTTTCAGAAAGGCTCAATCAAAAGTAAGGTTCAACTCTGTTAGTTGAATGCACAGAACAGAAAGAAGTTTCATACAATGCTTCTGTGTAGTTTATATTTGCACATATTCTTTTTTCCTCTATTACCCACTTAGCGCTACGAATGTCCAGTTGCATTTTCTACAGACAGAGTGTTTCAAAACTGCTCAATCAAAAGTATGGTTTAACTCTGTTAGCTGAATGCTCAGATCAGAAAGAAGTTTCACAGAATGCTTCTGTGTAGTTTATATTTGAATATATTCCTTTTTCCACTACTACTCTCTTAGCGCTCCAAATGTCCAGTTGCATTTTCTACAGAAAGAGTGTTCAGATCTGCTCAATCAAAAGTATGGTTTAACTCTGTTAGCTGAATGCACAGATCAGAAAGAAGTTTCACAGAATGATTCTGTGTAGTTTATATTTGGAGACATTCCTTTTTCCACTATTACCCTCTTAGCGCTCCGAATCTACACTTGCATTTTCTACAGAAAGAGTGTTTCAGAACGGCTCAATCAAAACTAAGGTTCAACTCTTTTAGTTGAACAAACAGAACAGAAAGAAGTTTCACAAAATTCTTCTGTGTAGTTTTTATTTGTAGACATTCTTTTTCCCAAAATAGGCCTCCTAGCGCTCAGAATGTCCAATTGCAGTTTCTACAGAAAGAGTGTTTCAGAACGGCTCAATCAAAAGTAAGGTTCAACTCTGTTAGTTGAATGCACAGAACAGAAAGAAGTTTCATACAATGCTTCTGTGTAGTTTATATTTGAACATATTCTTTTTTCCACTATTACCCACTTAGCGCTACGAATGTCCAGTTGCATTTTCTACAGACAGAGTGTTTCAAAACTGCTCAATCAAAAGTATGGTTTAACTCTGTTAGCTGAATGCTGAGATCAGAAAGAAGTTTCACAGAATGCTTCTGTGTAGTTTATATTTGAATATGTTCCTTTTTCCACTACTACGCTCTTAGCGCTCCAAATGTCCAGTTGCATTTTCTACAGAAAGAGTGTTCAGATCTGCTCAATCAAAAGTATGGTTTAACTCTGTTAGCTGAATGCACAGATCAGAAAAAGTTTCACCGAATGATTCTGTGTAGTTTATATTTGAAGACATTCCTTTTTCCACTATTACCCTCTTAGCGCTCCGAATCTCCACTTGCATTTTCTACAAAAAGAGTGTTTCATAACTGCTCAATCAAAAATATGTTTTATCTCTGTTAACTGAATTTACAGATCAGAAATAAGTTTCACAGAATGCATCTGTGTAGTTTTTATTTGAAGATATTCTTTTTCCCAATGTAGGCCTCTTAGCGCTTAGCATGTCCAATTGCAGTTTCTACAGAAAGAGTGTTTCAGAACGGCTCAATCAAAAGTAAGGTTCAACTCTGTTAGTTGAATGCACAGAACAGAAAGAATTTTCACAGAATGCTACTGTGTAGTTTATATTTGAATATATTCCTTTTTCCACTATTACCCTCTTAGCGCTCCGAATGTCCACTTGCATTTTCTACAGAAAGAGTGTTCAGAACTGCGCAATCAAAAGTATGGTTTAACTCTGTTAGCTTAATGAACATATCAGAAATAAGGTTCACACAATGCTTCTGTGTAGTTTTTATTTGAAGATATTATTTTTCCCAGTAGAGGCCTCTTAGCGCTCAGAATGACCAATTGCAGTTTCTACAGAAAGAGTGTTTCAGAAAGGCTCAATCAAAAGTAAGGTTCAACTCTGTTAGTTGAATGCACAGAACAGAAAGAAGTTTCATACAATGCTTCTGTGTAGTTTATATTTGAACATATTCTTTTTTCCACTATTACCCACTTAGCGCTACGAATGTCCAGTTGCATTTTCTACAGACAGAGTGTTTCAAAACTGCTCAATCAAATGTATGGTTTAACTCTGTTAGCTGAATGCTCAGATCAGAAAGAAGTTTCACAGAATGCTTCTGTGTAGTTTATATTTGAATATATTCCTTTTTCCACTACTACTCTCTTAGCGCTCCAAATGTCCAGTTGCATTTTCTACAGAAAGAGTGTTCAGATCTGCTCAATCAAAAGTATGGTTTAACTCTGTTAGCTGAATGCACAGATCAGAAAGAAGTTTCACAGAATGATTCTGTGTAGTTTATATTTGGAGACATTCCTTTTTCCACTATTACCCTCTTAGCGCTCCGAATCTCCACTTGCATTTTCTAAAGAAAGAGTGTTTCAGAACGGCTCAATCAAAACCAAGGTTCAACTCTTTTAGTTGAACAAACAGAACAGAAAGAAGTTTCACACAACTCTTCTGTGTAGTTTTTATTTGTAGACATTCTTTTTCCCAAAATAGGCCTCCTAGCGCTCAGAATGTCCAATTGCAGTTTCTACAGAAAGAGTGTTTCAGAACGGCTCAATCAAAAGTAAGGTTCAACTCTGTTAGTTGAATGCACAGAACAGAAAGAAGTTTCATACAATGCTTCTGTGTAGTTTATATTTGAACATATTCTTTTTTCCACTATTACCCACTTAGCGCTACGAATGTCCAGTTGCATTTTCTACAGACAGAGTGTTTCAAAACTGCTCAATCAAAAGTATGGTTTAACTCTGTTAGCTGAATGCTCAGATCAGAAAGAAGTTTCACAGAATGCTTCTGTGTAGTTTATATTTGAATATGTTCCTTTTTCCACTACTACGCTCTTAGCGCTCCAAATGTCCAGTTGCATTTTCTACAGAAAGAGTGTTCAGATCTGCTCAATCAAAAGTATGGTTTAACTCTGTTAGCTGAATGCACAGATCAGAAAGAAGTTTCACCGAATGATTCTGTGTAGTTTATATTTGAAGACATTCCTTTTTCCACTATTACCCTCTTAGCGCTCCGAATCTCCACTTGCATTTTCTACAAAAAGAGTGTTTCATAACTGCTCAATCAAAAATATGTTTTATCTCTGTTAACTGAATTTACAGATCAGAAATAAGTTTCACAGAATGCATCTGTGTAGTTTTTATTTGAAGATATTCTTTTTCCCAATGTAGGCCTCTTAGCGCTTAGCATGTCCAATTGCAGTTTCTACAGAAAGAGTGTTTCAGAACGGCTCAATCAAAAGTAAGGTTCAACTCTGTTAGTTGAATGCACAGATGAGAAAGAAGTTTCATACAATGCTTCTGTGTAGTTTATATTTGAACATATTCTTTTTTCCACTATTACCCACTTAGCGCTACGAATGTCCAGTTGCATTTTCTACAGACAGAGTGTTTCAAAACTGCTCAATCAAATGTATGGTTTAACTCTGTTAGCTGAATGCTCAGATCAGAAAGAAGTTTCACAGAATGCTTCTGTGTAGTTTATATTTGAATATATTCCTTTTTCCACTACTACGCTCTTAGCGCTCCAAATGTCCAGTTGCATTTTCTACAGAAAGAGTGTTCAGATCTGCTCAATCAAAAGTATGGTTTAACTCTGTTAGCTGAATGCACAGATCAGAAAGAAGTTTCACCGAATGATTCTGTGTAGTTTATATTTGAAGACATTCCTTTTTCCACTATTACCCTCTTAGCGCTCCGAATCTCCACTTGCATTTTCTACAAAAAGAGTGTTTCATAACTGCTCAATCAAAAATATGTTTTATCTCTGTTAACTGAATTTACAGATCAGAAATAAGTTTCACAGAATGCATCTGTGTAGTTTTTATTTGAAGATATTCTTTTTCCCAATGTAGGCCTCTTAGCGCTTAGCATGTCCAATTGCAGTTTCTACAGAAAGAGTGTTTCAGAACGGCTCAATCAAAAGTAAGGTTCAACTCTGTTAGTTGAATGCACAGAACAGAAAGAATTTTCACATAATGCTACTGTGTAGTTTATATTTATATATATTCCTTTTTCCACTATTACCCTCTTAGCGCTCCGAATGTCCACTTGCATTTTCTACAGAAAGAGTGTTCAGAACTGCGCAATCAAAAGAATGGTTTAACTCTGTTAGTTTAATGATCATATCAGAAATAAGTTTCACACAATGCTTCTCTGTAGTTTTTATTTGAAGATATTATTTTTCCCAATAGAGGCCTCTTAGCGCTCAGAATGTCCAATGGCAGTTTCTACAGAAAGAGTGTTTCAGAAAGGCTCAATCAAAGTAAGGTTCAACTCTGTTAGTTGAATGCACAGAACAGAAAGAAGTTTCATACAATGCTTCTGTGTAGTTTATATTTGAACATATTCTTTTTTCCACTATTACCCACTTAGCGCTACGAATGTCCAGTTGCATTTTCTACAGACAGAGTGTTTCAAAACTGCTCAATCAAAAGTATGGTTTAACTCTGTTAGCTGAATGCTCAGATCAGAAAGAAGTTTCACAGAATGCTTCTGTGTAGTTTATATTTGAATATATTCCTTTTTCCACTACTAATCTCTTAGCGCTCCAAATGTCCAGTTGCATTTTCTACAGAAAGAGTGTTCAGATCTGCTCAATCAAAAGTATGGTTTAACTCTGTTAGCTGAATGCACAGATCACAAAGAAGTTTCACAGAATGATTCTGTGTAGTTTATATTTGGAGACATTCCTTTTTCCACTATTACCCTCTTAGCGCTCCGAATCTCCACTTCCATTTTCTACAGAAAGAGTGTTTCAGAACGGCTCAATCAAAACTAAGGTTCAACTCTTTTAGTTGAACAAACAGAACAGAAAGAAGTTTCACACAATTCTTCTGTGTAGTTTTTATTTGTAGACGTTCTTTTTCCCAATATAGGCCTCCTAGCGCTCAGAATGTCCAATTGCAGTTTCTACAGAAAGAGTGTTTCAGAACGGCTCAATCAAAAGTAAGGTTCAACTCTGTTAGTTGAATGCACAGAACAGAAAGAAGTTTCATACAATGCTTCTGTGTAGTTTATATTTGAACATATTCTTTTTTCCACTATTACCCACTTAGCGCTACGAATGTCCAGTTGCATTTTCTACAGACAGAGTGTTTCAAAACTGCTCAATCAAAAGTATGGTTTAACTCTGTTAGCTGAATACTCAGATCAGAAAGAAGTTTCACAGAATGCTTCTGTGTAGTTTATATTTGAATATATTCCTTTTTCCACTACTACGCTCTTAGCGCTCCAAATGTCCAGTTGCATTTTCTACAGAAAGAGTGTTCAGATCTGCTCAATCAAAAGTATGGTTTAACTCTGTTAGCTGAATGCACAGATCAGAAAGAAGTTTCACCAAATGATTCTGTGTAGTTTATATTTGAAGACATTCCTTTTTCCACTATTACCCTCTTAGCGCTCCGAATCTCCACTTGCATTTTCTACAAAAAGAGTGTTTCATAACTGCTCAATCAAAAATATGTTTTATCTCTGTTAACTGAATTTACAGATCAGAAATAAGTTTCACAGAATGCATCTGTGTAGTTTTTATTTGAAGATATTCTTTTTCCCAATGTAGGCCTCTTAGCGCTTAGCATGTCCAATTGCAGTTTCTACAGAAAGAGTGTTTCAGAACGGCTCAATCAAAAGTAAGGTTCAACTCTGTTAGTTGAATGCACAGAACAGAAAGAATTTTCACAGAATGCTACTGTGTAGTTTATATTTGAATATATTCCTTTTTCCACTATTACCCTCTTAGCGCTCCGAATGTCCACTTGCATTTTCTACAGAAAGAGTGTTCAGAACTGCGCAATCAAAAGTATGGTTTAACTCTGTTAGCTTAATGAACATATCAGAAATAAGTTTCACACAATGCTTCTGTGTAGTTTTTATTTGAAGATATTATTTTTCCCAATAGAGGCCTCTTAGCGCTCAGAATGTCCAATGGCAGTTTCTACAGAAAGAGTGTTTCAGAAAGGCTCAATCAAAGTAAGGTTCAACTCTGTTAGTTGAATGCACAGAACAGAAAGAAGTTTCATACAATGCTTCTGTGTAGTTTATATTTGAACATATTCTTTTTTCCACTATTACCCACTTAGCGCTACGAATGTCCAGTTGCATTTTCTACAGACAGAGTGTTTCAAAACTGCTCAATCAAAAGTATGGTTTAACTCTGTTAGCTGAATGCTCAGATCAGAAAGAAGTTTCACAGAATGCTTCTGTGTAGTTTATATTTGAATATATTCCTTTTTCCACTACTAATCTCTTAGCGCTCCAAATGTCCAGTTGCATTTTCTACAGAAAGAGTGTTCAGATCTGCTCAATCAAAAGTATGGTTTAACTCTGTTAGCTGAATGCACAGATCAGAAAGAAGTTTCACAGAATGATTCTGTGTAGTTTATATTTGGAGACATTCCTTTTTCCACTATTACCCTCTTAGCGCTCCGAATATCCACTTGCATTTTCTACAGAAAGAGTGTTTCAGAACGGCTCAATCAAAGCTAAGGTTCAACTCTTTTAGTTGAACAAACAGAACAGAAAGAAGTTTCACACAATTCTTCTGTGTAGTTTTTATTTGTAGACGTTCTTTTTCCCAATATAGGCCTCCTAGCGCTCAGAATGTCCAATTGCAGTTTCTACAGAAAGAGTGTTTCAGAACGGCTCAATCAAAAGTAAGGTTCAACTCTGTTAGTTGAATGCACAGAACAGAAAGGAGTTTCATACAATGCTTCTGTGTAGTTTATATTTGAACATATTGTTTTTTCCACTATTACCCACTTAGCGCTACGAATGTCCAGTTGCATTTTCTACAGACAGAGTGTTTCAAAACTGCTCAATCAAAAGTATGGTTTAACTCTGTTAGCTGAATGCTCAGATCAGAAGGAAGTTTCACAGAATGCTTCTGTGTAGTTTATATTTGAATATGTTCCTTTTTCCACTACTACGCTCTTAGCGCTACAAATGTCCAGTTGCATTTTCTACAGAAAGAGTGTTCAGATCTGCTCAATCAAAAGTATGGTTTAACTCTGTTAGCTGAATGCACAGATCAGAAAGAAGTTTCACCGAATGATTCTGTGTAGTTTATATTTGAAGACATTCCTTTTTCCACTATTACCCTCTTAGCGCTCCGAATCTCCACTTGCATTTTCTACAAAAAGAGTGTTTCATAACTGCTCAATCAAAAATATGTTTTATCTCTGTTAACTGAATTTACAGATCAGAAATAAGTTTCACAGAATGCATCTGTGTAGTTTTTATTTGAAGATATTCTTTTTCCCAATGTAGGCCTCTTAGCGCTTAGCATGTCCAATTGCAGTTTCTACAGAAAGAGTGTTTCAGAACGGCTCAATCAAAAGTAAGGTTCAACTCTGTTAGTTGAATGCACAGAACAGAAAGAATTTTCACAGAATGCTACTGTGTAGTTTATATTTGAATATATTCCTTTTTCCACTATTACCCTCTTAGCGCTCCGAATGTCCACTTGCATTTTCTACAGAAAGAGTGTTCAGAACTGCGCAATCAAAAGTATGGTTTAACTCTGTTAGCTTAATGAACATATCAGAAATAAGTTTCACACAATGCTTCTGTGTAGTTTTTATTTGAAGATATTATTTTTCCCAATAGAGGCCTCTTAGCGCTCAGAATGTCCAATTGCAGTTTCTACAGAAAGAGTGTTTCAGAAAGGCTCAATCAAAAGTAAGGTTCAACTCTGTTAGTTGAATGCACAGAACAGAAAGAAGTTTCATACAATGCTTCTGTGTAGTTTATATTTGAACATATTCTTTTTTCCACTATTACCCACTTAGCGCTACGAATGTCCAGTTGCATTTTCTACAGACAGAGTGTTTCAAAACTGCTCAATCAAAAGTATGGTTTAACTCTGTTAGCTGAATGCTCAGATCAGAAAGAAGTTTCACAGAATGCTTCTGTGTAGTTTATATTTGAATATATTCCTTTTTCCACTACTACTCTCTTAGCGCTCCAAATGTCCAGTTGCATTTTCTACAGAAAGAGTGTTCAGATCTGCTCAATCAAAATTATGGTTTAACTCTGTTAGCTGAATGCACAGATCAGAAAGAAGTTTCACAGAATGATTCTGTGTAGTTTATATTTGGAGACATTCCTTTTTCCACTATTACCCTCTTAGCGCTCCGAATCTACACTTGCATTTTCTACAGAAAGAGTGTTTCAGAACGGCTCAATCAAAACTAAGGTTCAACTCTTTTAGTTGAACAAACAGAACAGAAAGAAGTTTCACAAAATTCTTCTGTGTAGTTTTTATTTGTAGACATTCTTTTTCCCAAAATAGGCCTCCTAGCGCTCAGAATGTCCAATTGCAGTTTCTACAGAAAGAGTGTTTCAGAACGGCTCAATCAAAAGTAAGGTTCAACTCTGTTAGTTGAATGCACAGAACAGAAAGAAGTTTCATACAATGCTTCTGTGTAGTTTATATTTGAACATATTCTTTTTTCCACTATTACCCACTTAGCGCTACGAATGTCCAGTTGCATTTTCTACAGACAGAGTGTTTCAAAACTGCTCAATCAAAAGTATGGTTTAACTCTGTTAGCTGAATGCTGAGATCAGAAAGATGTTTCACATAATGCTTCTGTGTAGTTTATATTTGAATATGTTCCTTTTTCCACTACTACGCTCTTAGCGCTCCAAATGTCCAGTTGCATTTTCTACAGAAAGAGTGTTCAGATCTGCTCAATCAAAAGTATGGTTTAACTCTGTTAGCTGAATGCACAGATCAGAAAGAAGTTTCACCGAATGATTCTGTGTAGTTTATATTTGAAGACATTCCTTTTTCCACTATTACCCTCTTAGCGCTCCGAATCTCCACTTGCATTTTCTACAAAAAGAGTGTTTCATAACTGCTCAATCAAAAATATGTTTTATCTCTGTTAACTGAATTTACAGATCAGAAATAAGTTTCACAGAATGCATCTGTGTAGTTTTTATTTGAAGATATTCTTTTTCCCAATGTAGGCCTCTTAGCGCTTAGCATGTCCAATTGCAGTTTCTACAGAAAGAGTGTTTCAGAACGGCTCAATCAAAAGTAAGGTTCAACTCTGTTAGTTGAATGCACAGAACAGAAAGAATTTTCACAGAATGCTACTGTGTAGTTTATATTTGAATATATTCCTTTTTCCACTATTACCCTCTTAGCGCTCCGAATGTCCACTTGCATTTTCTACAGAAAGAGTGTTCAGAACTGCGCAATCAAAAGTATGGTTTAACTCTGTTAGCTTAATGAACATATCAGAAATAAGGTTCACACAATGCTTCTGTGTAGTTTTTATTTGAAGATATTATTTTTCCCAATAGAGGCCTCTTAGCGCTCAGAATGTCCAATTGCAGTTTCTACAGAAAGAGTGTTTCAGAAAGGCTCAATCAAATGTAAGGTTCAACTCTGTTAGTTGAATGCACAGAACAGAAAGAAGTTTCATACAATGCTTCTGTGTAGTTTATATTTGAACATATTCTTTTTTCCACTATTACCCACTTAGCGCTACGAATGTCCAGTTGCATTTTCTACAGACAGAGTGTTTCAAAACTGCTCAATCAAAAGTATGGTTTAACTCTGTTAGCTGAATGCTCAGATCAGAAAGAAGTTTCACAGAATGCTTCTGTGTAGTTTATATTTGAATATATTCCTTTTTCCACTACTACTCTCTTAGCGCTCCAAATGTCCAGTTGCATTTTCTACAGAAAGAGTGTTCAGATCTGCTCAATCAAAAGTATGGTTTAACTCTGTTAGCTGAATGCACAGATCAGAAAGAAGTTTCACAGAATGATTCTGTGTAGTTTATATTTGGAGACATTCCTTTTTCCACTATTACCCTCTTAGCGCTCCGAATCTCCACTTGCATTTTCTAAAGAAAGAGTGTTTCAGAACGGCTCAATCAAAACTAAGGTTCAACTCTTTTAGTTGAACAAACAGAACAGAAAGAAGTTTCACACAACTCTTCTGTGTAGTTTTTATTTGTAGACATTCTTTTTCCCAAAATAGGCCTCCTAGCGCTCAGAATGTCCAATTGCAGTTTCTACAGAAAGAGTGTTTCAGAACGGCTCAATCAAAAGTAAGGTTCAACTCTGTTAGTTGAATGCACAGAACAGAAAGAAGTTTCATACAATGCTTCTGTGTAGTTTATATTTGAACATATTCTTTTTTCCACTATTACCCACTTAGCGCTACGAATGTCCAGTTGCATTTTCTACAGACAGAGTGTTTCAAAACTGCTCAATCAAAAGTATGGTTTAACTCTGTTAGCTGAATGCTCAGATCAGAAAGAAGTTTCACAGAATGCTTCTGTGTAGTTTATATTTGAATATGTTCCTTTTTCCACTACTACGCTCTTAGCGCTCCAAATGTCCAGTTGCATTTTCTACAGAAAGAGTGTTCAGATCTGCTCAATCAAAAGTATGGTTTAACTCTGTTAGCTGAATGCACAGATCAGAAAGAAGTTTCACCGAATGATTCTGTGTAGTTTATATTTGAAGACATTCCTTTTTCCACTATTACCCTCTTAGCGCTCCGAATCTCCACTTGCATTTTCTACAAAAAGAGTGTTTCATAACTGCTCAATCAAAAATATGTTTTATCTCTGTTAACTGAATTTACAGATCAGAAATAAGTTTCACAGAATGCATCTGTGTAGTTTTTATTTGAAGATATTCTTTTTCCCAATGTAGGCCTCTTAGCGCTTAGCATGTCCAATTGCAGTTTCTACAGAAAGAGTGTTTCAGAACGGCTCAATCAAAAGTAAGGTTCAACTCTGTTAGTTGAATGCACAGATCAGAAAGAAGTTTCATACAATGCTTCTGTGTAGTTTATATTTGAACATATTCTTTTTTCCACTATTACCCACTTAGCGCTACGAATGTCCAGTTGCATTTTCTACAGACAGAGTGTTTCAAAACTGCTCAATCAAATGTATGGTTTAACTCTGTTAGCTGAATGCTCAGATCAGAAAGAAGTTTCACAGAATGCTTCTGTGTAGTTTATATTTGAATATATTCCTTTTTCCACTACTACGCTCTTAGCGCTCCAAATGTCCAGTTGCATTTTCTACAGAAAGAGTGTTCAGATCTGCTCAATCAAAAGTATGGTTTAACTCTGTTAGCTGAATGCACAGATCAGAAAGAAGTTTCACCGAATGATTCTGTGTAGTTTATATTTGAAGACATTCCTTTTTCCACTATTACCCTCTTAGCGCTCCGAATCTCCACTTGCATTTTCTACAAAAAGAGTGTTTCATAACTGCTCAATCAAAAATATGTTTTATCTCTGTTAACTGAATTTACAGATCAGAAATAAGTTTCACAGAATGCATCTGTGTAGTTTTTATTTGAAGATATTCTTTTTCCCAATGTAGGCCTCTTAGCGCTTAGCATGTCCAATTGCAGTTTCTACAGAAAGAGTGTTTCAGAACGGCTCAATCAAAAGTAAGGTTCAACTCTGTTAGTTGAATGCACAGAACAGAAAGAATTTTCACAGAATGCTACTGTGTAGTTTATATTTATATATATTCCTTTTTCCACTATTACCCTCTTAGCGCTCCGAATGTCCACTTGCATTTTCTACAGAAAGAGTGTTCAGAACTGCGCAATCAAAAGAATGGTTTAACTCTGTTAGCTTAATGAACATATCAGAAATAAGTTTCACACAATGCTTCTCTGTAGTTTTTATTTGAAGATATTATTTTTCCCAATAGAGGCCTCTTAGCGCTCAGAATGTCCAATGGCAGTTTCTACAGAAAGAGTGTTTCAGAAAGGCTCAATCAAAGTAAGGTTCAACTCTGTTAGTTGAATGCACAGAACAGAAAGAAGTTTCATACAATGCTTCTGTGTAGTTTATATTTGAACATATTCTTTTTTCCACTATTACCCACTTAGCGCTACGAATGTCCAGTTGCATTTTCTACAGACAGAGTGTTTCAAAACTGCTCAATCAAAAGTATGGTTTAACTCTGTTAGCTGAATGCTCAGATCAGAAAGAAGTTTCACAGAATGCTTCTGTGTAGTTTATATTTGAATATATTTCTTTTTCCACTACTAATCTCTTAGCGCTCCAAATGTCCAGTTGCATTTTCTACAGAAAGAGTGTTCAGATCTGCTCAATCAAAAGTATGGTTTAACTCTGTTAGCTGAATGCACAGATCACAAAGAAGTTTCACAGAATGATTCTGTGTAGTTTATATTTGGAGACATTCCTTTTTCCACTATTACCCTCTTAGCGCTCCGAATCTCCACTTGCATTTTCTACAGAAAGAGTGTTTCAGAACGGCTCAATCAAAACTAAGGTTCAACTCTTTTAGTTGAACAAACAGAACAGAAAGAAGTTTCACACAATTCTTCTGTGTAGTTTTTATTTGTAGACGTTCTTTTTCCCAATATAGGCCTCCTAGCGCTCAGAATGTCCAATTGCAGTTTCTACAGAAAGAGTGTTTCAGAACGGCTCAATCAAAAGTAAGGTTCAACTCTGTTAGTTGAATGCACAGAACAGAAAGAAGTTTCATACAATGCTTCTGTGTAGTTTATATTTGAACATATTCTTTTTTCCACTATTACCCACTTAGCGCTACGAATGTCCAGTTGCATTTTCTACAGACAGAGTGTTTCAAAACTGCTCAATCAAAAGTATGGTTTAACTCTGTTAGCTGAATACTCAGATCAGAAAGAAGTTTCACAGAATGCTTCTGTGTAGTTTATATTTGAATATATTCCTTTTTCCACTACTACGCTCTTAGCGCTCCAAATGTCCAGTTGCATTTTCTACAGAAAGAGTGTTCAGATCTGCTCAATCAAAAGTATGGTTTAACTCTGTTAGCTGAATGCACAGATCAGAAAGAAGTTTCACCGAATGATTCTGTGTAGTTTATATTTGAAGACATTCCTTTTTCCACTATTACCCTCTTAGCGCTCCGAATCTCCACTTGCATTTTCTACAAAAAGAGTGTTTCATAACTGCTCAATCAAAAATATGTTTTATCTCTGTTAACTGAATTTACAGATCAGAAATAAGTTTCACAGAATGCATCTGTGTAGTTTTTATTTGAAGATATTCTTTTTCCCAATGTAGGCCTCTTAGCGCTTAGCATGTCCAATTGCAGTTTCTACAGAAAGAGTGTTTCAGAACGGCTCAATCAAAAGTAAGGTTCAACTCTGTTAGTTGAATGCACAGAACAGAAAGAATTTTCACAGAATGCTACTGTGTAGTTTATATTTGAATATATTCCTTTTTCCACTATTACCCTCTTAGCGCTCCGAATGTCCACTTGCATTTTCTACAGAAAGAGTGTTCAGAACTGCGCAATCAAAAGTATGGTTTAACTCTGTTAGCTTAATGAACATATCAGAAATAAGTTTCACACAATGCTTCTGTGTAGTTTTTATTTGAAGATATTATTTTTCCCAATAGAGGCCTCTTAGCGCTCAGAATGTCCAATGGCAGTTTCTACAGAAAGAGTGTTTCAGAAAGGCTCAATCAAAGTAAGGTTCAACTCTGTTAGTTGAATGCACAGAACAGAAAGAAGTTTCATACAATGCTTCTGTGTAGTTTATATTTGAACATATTCTTTTTTCCACTATTACCCACTTAGCGCTACGAATGTCCAGTTGCATTTTCTACAGACAGAGTGTTTCAAAACTGCTCAATCAAAAGTATGGTTTAACTCTGTTAGCTGAATGCTCAGATCAGAAAGAAGTTTCACAGAATGCTTCTGTGTAGTTTATATTTGAATATATTCCTTTTTCCACTACTAATCTCTTAGCGCTCCAAATGTCCAGTTGCATTTTCTACAGAAAGAGTGTTCGGATCTGCTCAATCAAAAGTATGGTTTAACTCTGTTAGCTGAATGCACAGATCAGAAAGAAGTTTCACAGAATGATTCAGTGTAGTTTATATTTGGAGACATTCCTTTTTCCACTATTACCCTCTTAGCGCTCCGAATATCCACTTGCATTTTCTACAGAAAGAGTGTTTCAGAACGGCTCAATCAAAGCTAAGGTTCAACTCTTTTAGTTGAACAAACAGAACAGAAAGAAGTTTCACACAATTCTTCTGTGTAGTTTTTATTTGTAGACGTTCTTTTTCCCAATATAGGCCTCCTAGCGCTCAGAATGTCCAATTGCAGTTTCTACAGAAAGAGTGTTTCAGAACGGCTCAATCAAAAGTAAGGTTCAACTCTGTTAGTTGAATGCACAGAACAGAAAGAAGTTTCATACAATGCTTCTGTGTAGTTTATATTTGAACATATTCTTTTTTCCACTATTACCCACTTAGCGCTACGAATGTCCAGTTGCATTTTCTACAGACAGAGTGTTTCAAAACTGCTCAATCAAAAGTATGGTTTAACTCTGTTAGCTGAATACTCAGATCAGAAAGAAGTTTCACAGAATGCTTCTGTGTAGTTTATATTTGAATATATTCCTTTTTCCACTACTACGCTCTTAGCGCTCCAAATGTCCAGTTGCATTTTCTACAGAAAGAGTGTTCAGATCTGCTCAATCAAAAGTATGGTTTAACTCTGTTAGCTGAATGCACAGATCAGAAAGAAGTTTCACCGAATGATTCTGTGTAGTTTATATTTGAAGACATTCCTTTTTCCACTATTACCCTCTTAGCGCTCCGAATCTCCACTTGCATTTTCTACAAAAAGAGTGTTTCATAACTGCTCAATCAAAAATATGTTTTATCTCTGTTAACTGAATTTACAGATCAGAAATAAGTTTCACAGAATGCATCTGTGTAGTTTTTATTTGAAGATATTCTTTTTCCCAATGTAGGCCTCTTAGCGCTTAGCATGTCCAATTGCAGTTTCTACAGAAAGAGTGTTTCAGAACGGCTCAATCAAAAGTAAGGTTCAACTCTGTTAGTTGAATGCACAGATCAGAAAGAAGTTTCATACAATGCTTCTGTGTAGTTTATATTTGAACATATTCTTTTTTCCACTATTACCCACTTAGCGCTACGAATGTCCAGTTGCATTTTCTACAGACAGAGTGTTTCAAAACTGCTCAATCAAATGTATGGTTTAACTCTGTTAGCTGAATGCTCAGATCAGAAAGAAGTTTCACAGAATGCTTCTGTGTAGTTTATATTTGAATATATTCCTTTTTCCACTACTACGCTCTTAGCGCTCCAAATGTCCAGTTGCATTTTCTACAGAAAGAGTGTTCAGATCTGCTCAATCAAAAGTATGGTTTAACTCTGTTAGCTGAATGCACAGATCAGAAAGAAGTTTCACCGAATGATTCTGTGTAGTTTATATTTGAAGACATTCCTTTTTCCACTATTACCCTCTTAGCGCTCCGAATCTCCACTTGCATTTTCTACAAAAAGAGTGTTTCATAACTGCTCAATCAAAAATATGTTTTATCTCTGTTAACTGAATTTACAGATCAGAAATAAGTTTCACAGAATGCATCTGTGTAGTTTTTATTTGAAGATATTCTTTTTCCCAATGTAGGCCTCTTAGCGCTTAGCATGTCCAATTGCAGTTTCTACAGAAAGAGTGTTTCAGAACGGCTCAATCAAAAGTAAGGTTCAACTCTGTTAGTTGAATGCACAGAACAGAAAGAATTTTCACAGAATGCTACTGTGTAGTTTATATTTAAATATATTCCTTTTTCCACTATTACCCTCTTAGCGCTCCGAATGTCCACTTGCATTTTCTACAGAAAGAGTGTTCAGAACTGCGCAATCAAAAGTATGGTTTAACTCTGTTAGCTTAATGAACATATCAGAAATAAGTTTCACACAATGCTTCTGTGTAGTTTTTATTTGAAGATATTATTTTTCCCAATAGAGGCCTCTTAGCGCTCAGAATGTCCAATGGCAGTTTCTACAGAAAGAGTGTTTCAGAAAGGCTCAATCAAAGTAAGGTTCAACTCTGTTAGTTGAATGCACAGAACAGAAAGAAGTTTCATACAATGCTTCTGTGTAGTTTATATTTGAACATATTCTTTTTTCCACTATTACCCACTTAGCGCTACGAATGTCCAGTTGCATTTTCTACAGACAGAGTGTTTCAAAACTGCTCAATCAAAAGTATGGTTTAACTCTGTTAGCTGAATGCTCAGATCAGAAAGAAGTTTCACAGAATGCTTCTGTGTAGTTTATATTTGAATATATTCCTTTTTCCACTACTAATCCCTTAGCGCTCCAAATGTCCAGTTGCATTTTCTACAGAAAGAGTGTTCAGATCTGCTCAATCAAAAGTATGGTTTAACTCTGTTAGCTGAATGCACAGATCAGAAAGAAGTTTCACAGAATGATTCTGTGTAGTTTATATTTGGAGACATTCCTTTTTCCACTATTACCCTCTTAGCGCTCCGAATCTCCACTTGCATTTTCTACAGAAAGAGTGTTTCAGAACGGCTCAATCAAAGCTAAGGTTCAACTCTTTTAGTTGAACAAACAGAACAGAAAGAAGTTTCACACAATTCTTCTGTGTAGTTTTTATTTGTAGACGTTCTTTTTCCCAATATAGGCCTCCTAGCGCTCAGAATGTCCAATTGCAGTTTCTACAGAAAGAGTGTTTCAGAACGGCTCAATCAAAAGTAAGGTTCAACTCTGTTAGTTGAATGCACAGAACAGAAAGAAGTTTCATACAATGCTTCTGTGTAGTTTATATTTGAACATATTCTTTTTTCCACTATTACCCACTTAGCGCTACGAATGTCCAGTTGCATTTTCTACAGACAGAGTGTTTCAAAACTGCTCAATCAAAAGTATGGTTTAACTCTGTTAGCTGAATACTCAGATCAGAAAGAAGTTTCACAGAATGCTTCTGTGTAGTTTATATTTGAATATATTCCTTTTTCCACTACTACGCTCTTAGCGCTCCAAATGTCCAGTTGCATTTTCTACAGAAAGAGTGTTCAGATCTGCTCAATCAAAAGTATGGTTTAACTCTGTTAGCTGAATGCACAGATCAGAAAGAAGTTTCACCGAATGATTCTGTGTAGTTTATATTTGAAGACATTCCTTTTTCCACTATTACCCTCTTAGCGCTCCGAATCTCCACTTGCATTTTCTACAAAAAGAGTGTTTCATAACTGCTCAATCAAAAATATGTTTTATCTCTGTTAACTGAATTTACAGATCAGAAATAAGTTTCACAGAATGCATCTGTGTAGTTTTTATTTGAAGATATTCTTTTTCCCAATGTAGGCCTCTTAGCGCTTAGCATGTCCAATTGCAGTTTCTACAGAAAGAGTGTTTCAGAACGGCTCAATCAAAAGTAAGGTTCAACTCTGTTACTTGAATGCACAGATCAGAAAGAAGTCTCATACAATGCTTCTGTGTAGTTTATATTTGAACATATTCTTTTTTCCACTATTACCCACTTAGCGCTACGAATGTCCAGTTGCATTTTCTACAGACAGAGTGTTTCAAAACTGCTCAATCAAATGTATGGTTTAACTCTGTTAGCTGAATGCTCAGATCAGAAAGAAGTTTCACAGAATGCTTCTGTGTAGTTTATATTTGAATATATTCCTTTTTCCACTACTACGCTCTTAGCGCTCCAAATGTCCAGTTGCATTTTCTACAGAAAGAGTGTTCAGATCTGCTCAATCAAAAGTATGGTTTAACTCTGTTAGCTGAATGCACAGATCAGAAAGAAGTTTCACCGAATGATTCTGTGTAGTTTATATTTGAAGACATTCCTTTTTCCACTATTACCCTCTTAGCGCTCCGAATCTCCACTTGCATTTTCTACAAAAAGAGTGTTTCATAACTGCTCAATCAAAAATATGTTTTATCTCTGTTAACTGAATTTACAGATCAGAAATAAGTTTCACAGAATGCATCTGTGTAGTTTTTATTTGAAGATATTCTTTTTCCCAATGTAGGCCTCTTAGCGCTTAGCATGTCCAATTGCAGTTTCTACAGAAAGAGTGTTTCAGAACGGCTCAATCAAAAGTAAGGTTCAACTCTGTTAGTTGAATGCACAGAACAGAAAGAATTTTCACAGAATGCTACTGTGTAGTTTATATTTAAATATATTCCTTTTTCCACTATTACCATCTTAGCGCTCCGAATGTCCACTTGCATTTTCTACAGAAAGAGTGTTCAGAACTGCGCAATCAAAAGAATGGTTTAACTCTGTTAGCTTAATGAACATATCAGAAATAAGTTTCACACAATGCTTCTCTGTAGTTTTTATTTGAAGATATGATTTTTCCCAATAGAGGCCTCTTAGCGCTCAGAATGTCCAATGGCAGTTTCTACAGAAAGAGTGTTTCAGAAAGGCTCAATCAAAGTAAGGTTCAACTCTGTTAGTTGAATGCACAGAACAGAAAGAAGTTTCATACAATGCTTCTGTGTAGTTTATATTTGAACATATTCTTTTTTCCACTATTACCCACTTAGCGCTACGAATGTCCAGTTGCATTTTCTACAGACAGAGTGTTTCAAAACTGCTCAATCAAAAGTATGGTTTAACTCTGTTAGCTGAATGCTCAGATCAGAAAGAAGTTTCACAGAATGCTTCTGTGTAGTTTATATTTGAATATATTCCTTTTTCCACTACTAATCTCTTAGCGCTCCAAATGTCCAGTTGCATTTTCTACAGAAAGAGTGTTCAGATCTGCTCAATCAAAAGTATGGTTTAACTCTGTTAGCTGAATGCACAGATCACAAAGAAGTTTCACAGAATGATTCTGTGTAGTTTATATTTGGAGACATTCCTTTTTCCACTATTACCCTCTTAGCGCTCCGAATCTCCACTTGCATTTTCTACAGAAAGAGTGTTTCAGAACGGCTCAATCAAAACTAAGGTTCAACTCTTTTAGTTGAACAAACAGAACAGAAAGAAGTTTCACACAATTCTTCTGTGTAGTTTTTATTTGTAGACGTTCTTTTTCCCAATATAGGCCTCCTAGCGCTCAGAATGTCCAATTGCAGTTTCTACAGAAAGAGTGTTTCAGAACGGCTCAATCAAAAGTAAGGTTCAACTCTGTTAGTTGAATGCACAGAACAGAAAGAAGTTTCATACAATGCTTCTGTGTAGTTTATATTTGAACATATTCTTTTTTCCACTATTACCCACTTAGCGCTACGAATGTCCAGTTGCATTTTCTACAGACAGAGTGTTTCAAAACTGCTCAATCAAAAGTATGGTTTAACTCTGTTAGCTGAATACTCAGATCAGAAAGAAGTTTCACAGAATGCTTCTGTGTAGTTTATATTTGAATATATTCCTTTTTCCACTACTACGCTCTTAGCGCTCCAAATGTCCAGTTGCATTTTCTACAGAAAGAGTGTTCAGATCTGCTCAATCAAAAGTATGGTTTAACTCTGTTAGCTGAATGCACAGATCAGAAAGAAGTTTCACCGAATGATTCTGTGTAGTTTATATTTGAAGACATTCCTTTTTCCACTATTACCCTCTTAGCGCTCCGAATCTCCACTTGCATTTTCTACAAAAAGAGTGTTTCATAACTGCTCAATCAAAAATATGTTTTATCTCTGTTAACTGAATTTACAGATCAGAAATAAGTTTCACAGAATGCATCTGTGTAGTTTTTATTTGAAGATATTCTTTTTCCCAATGTAGGCCTCTTAGCGCTTAGCATGTCCAATTGCAGTTTCTACAGAAAGAGTGTTTCAGAACGGCTCAATCAAAAGTAAGGTTCAACTCTGTTAGTTGAATGCACAGAACAGAAAGAATTTTCACAGAATGCTACTGTGTAGTTTATATTTAAATATATTCCTTTTTCCACTATTACCATCTTAGCGCTCCGAATGTCCACTTGCATTTTCTACAGAAAGAGTGTTCAGAACTGCGCAATCAAAAGAATGGTTTAACTCTGTTAGCTTAATGAACATATCAGAAATAAGTTTCACACAATGCTTCTCTGTAGTTTTTATTTGAAGATATGATTTTTCCCAATAGAGGCCTCTTAGCGCTCAGAATGTCCAATGGCAGTTTCTACAGAAAGAGTGTTTCAGAAAGGCTCAATCAAAGTAAGGTTCAACTCTGTTAGTTGAATGCACAGAACAGAAAGAAGTTTCATACAATGCTTCTGTGTAGTTTATATTTGAACATATTCTTTTTTCCACTATTACCCACTTAGCGCTACGAATGTCCAGTTGCATTTTCTACAGACAGAGTGTTTCAAAACTGCTCAATCAAAAGTATGGTTTAACTCTGTTAGCTGAATGCTCAGATCAGAAAGAAGTTTCACAGAATGCTTCTGTGTAGTTTATATTTGAATATATTCCTTTTTCCACTACTAATCTCTTAGCGCTCCAAATGTCCAGTTGCATTTTCTACAGAAAGAGTGTTCAGATCTGCTCAATCAAAAGTATGGTTTAACTCTGTTAGCTGAATGCACAGATCACAAAGAAGTTTCACAGAATGATTCTGTGTAGTTTATATTTGGAGACATTCCTTTTTCCACTATTACCCTCTTAGCGCTCCGAATCTCCACTTGCATTTTCTACAGAAAGAGTGTTTCAGAACGGCTCAATCAAAACTAAGGTTCAACTCTTTTAGTTGAACAAACAGAACAGAAAGAAGTTT
Organism: Symphalangus syndactylus; assembly: GCF_028878055.3. Taxonomy (NCBI): domain Eukaryota; kingdom Metazoa; phylum Chordata; class Mammalia; order Primates; family Hylobatidae; genus Symphalangus; species Symphalangus syndactylus. The sequence continues at coordinate 155,414,374 of NC_072425.2, read as the reverse complement.
CACACAATTCTTCTGTGTAGTTTTTATTTGTAGACGTTCTTTTTCCCAATATAGGCCTCCTAGCGCTCAGAATGTCCAATTGCAGTTTCTACAGAAAGAGTGTTTCAGAACGGCTCAATCAAAAGTAAGGTTCAACTCTGTTAGTTGAATGCACAGAACAGAAAGAAGTTTCATACAATGCTTCTGTGTAGTTTATATTTGAACATATTCTTTTTTCCACTATTACCCACTTAGCGCTACGAATGTCCAGTTGCATTTTCTACAGACAGAGTGTTTCAAAACTGCTCAATCAAAAGTATGGTTTAACTCTGTTAGCTGAATACTCAGATCAGAAAGAAGTTTCACAGAATGCTTCTGTGTAGTTTATATTTGAATATATTCCTTTTTCCACTACTACGCTCTTAGCGCTCCAAATGTCCAGTTGCATTTTCTACAGAAAGAGTGTTCAGATCTGCTCAATCAAAAGTATGGTTTAACTCTGTTAGCTGAATGCACAGATCAGAAAGAAGTTTCACCGAATGATTCTGTGTAGTTTTTATTTGAAGACATTCCTTTTTCCACTATTACCCTCTTAGCGCTCCGAATCTCCACTTGCATTTTCTACAAAAAGAGTGTTTCATAACTGCTCAATCAAAAATATGTTTTATCTCTGTTAACTGAATTTACAGATCAGAAATAAGTTTCACAGAATGCATCTGTGTAGTTTTTATTTGAAGATATTCTTTTTCCCAATGTAGGCCTCTTAGCGCTTAGCATGTCCAATTGCAGTTTCTACAGAAAGAGTGTTTCAGAACGGCTCAATCAATAGTAAGGTTCAACTCTGTTAGTTGAATGCACAGAACAGAAAGAATTTTCACAGAATGCTACTGTGTAGTTTATATTTGAATATATTCCTTTTTCCACTATTACCCTCTTAGCGCTCCGAATGTCCACTTGCATTTTCTACAGAAAGAGTGTTCAGAACTGCGCAATCAAAAGTATGGTTTAACTCTGTTAGCTTAATGAACATATCAGAAATAAGTTTCACACAATGCTTCTGTGTAGTTTTTATTTGAAGATATGATTTTTCCCAATAGAGGCCTCTTAGCGCTCAGAATGTCCAATGGCAGTTTCTACAGAAAGAGTGTTTCAGAAAGGCTCAATCAAAGTAAGGTTCAACTCTGTTAGTTGAATGCACAGAACAGAAAGAAGTTTCATACAATGCTTCTGTGTAGTTTATATTTGAACATATTCTTTTTTCCACTATTACCCACTTAGCGCTACGAATGTCCAGTTGCATTTTCTACAGACAGAGTGTTTCAAAACTGCTCAATCAAAAGTATGGTTTAACTCTGTTAGCTGAATGCTCAGATCAGAAAGAAGTTTCACAGAATGCTTCTGTGTAGTTTATATTTGAATATATTCCTTTTTCCACTACTAATCTCTTAGCGCTCCAAATGTCCAGTTGCATTTTCTACAGAAAGAGTGTTCAGATCTGCTCAATCAAAAGTATGGTTTAACTCTGTTAGCTGAATGCACAGATCAGAAAGAAGTTTCACAGAATGATTCTGTGTAGTTTATATTTGGAGACATTCCTTTTTCCACTATTACCCTCTTAGCGCTCCGAATCTCCACTTGCATTTTCTACAGAAAGAGTGTTTCAGAACGGCTCAATCAAAGCTAAGGTTCAACTCTTTTAGTTGAACAAACAGAACAGAAAGAAGTTTCACACAATTCTTCTGTGTAGTTTTTATTTGTAGACGTTCTTTTTCCCAATATAGGCCTCCTAGCGCTCAGAATGTCCAATTGCAGTTTCTACAGAAAGAGTGTTTCAGAACGGCTCAATCAAAAGTAAGGTTCAACTCTGTTAGTTGAATGCACAGAACAGAAAGAAGTTTCATACAATGCTTCTGTGTAGTTTATATTTGAATATATTCCTTTTTCCACTACTACGCTCTTAGCGCTCCAAATGTCCAGTTGCATTTTCTACAGAAAGAGTGTTCAGATCTGCTCAATCAAAAGTATGGTTTAACTCTGTTAGCTGAATGCACAGATCAGAAGGAAGTTTCACCGAATGATTCTGTGTAGTTTATATTTGAAGACATTCCTTTTTCCACTATTACCCTCTTAGCGCTCCGAATCTCCACTTGCATTTTCTACAAAAAGAGTGTTTCATAACTGCTCAATCAAAAATATGTTTTATCTCTGTTAACTGAATTTACAGATCAGAAATAAGTTTCACAGAATGCATCTGTGTAGTTTTTATTTGAAGATATTCTTTTTCCCAATGTAGGCCTCTTAGCGCTTAGCATGTCCAATTGCAGTTTCTACAGAAAGAGTGTTTCAGAACGGCTCAATCAAAAGTAAGGTTCAACTCTGTTAGTTGAATGCACAGATCAGAAAGAAGTTTCATACAATGCTTCTGTGTAGTTTATATTTGAACATATTCTTTTTTCCACTATTACCCACTTAGCGCTACGAATGTCCAGTTGCATTTTCTACAGACAGAGTGTTTCAAAACTGCTCAATCAAATGTATGGTTTAACTCTGTTAGCTGAATGCTCAGATCAGAAAGAAGTTTCACAGAATGCTTCTGTGTAGTTTATATTTGAATATATTCCTTTTTCCACTACTACGCTCTTAGCGCTCCAAATGTCCAGTTGCATTTTCTACAGAAAGAGTGTTCAGATCTGCTCAATCAAAAGTATGGTTTAACTCTGTTAGCTGAATGCACAGATCAGAAAGAAGTTTCACCGAATGATTCTGTGTAGTTTATATATGAAGACATTCCTTTTTCCACTATTACCCTCTTAGCGCTCCGAATCTCCACTTGCATTTTCTACAAAAAGAGTGTTTCATAACTGCTCAATCAAAAATATGTTTTATCTCTGTTAACTGAATTTACAGATCAGAAATAAGTTTCACAGAATGCATCTGTGTAGTTTTTATTTGAAGATATTCTTTTTCCCAATGTAGGCCTCTTAGCGCTTAGCATGTCCAATTGCAGTTTCTACAGAAAGAGTGTTTCAGAACGGCTCAATCAAAAGTAAGGTTCAACTCTGTTAGTTGAATGCACAGAACAGAAAGAATTTTCACAGAATGCTACTGTGTAGTTTATATTTGAATATATTCCTTTTTCCACTATTACCCTCTTAGCGCTCCGAATGTCCACTTGCATTTTCTACAGAAAGAGTGTTCAGAACTGCGCAATCAAAAGTATGGTTTAACTCTGTTAGCTTAATGAACATATCAGAAATAAGTTTCACACAATGCTTCTGTGTAGTTTTTATTTGAAGATATTATTTTTCCCAATAGAGGCCTCTTAGCGCTCAGAATGTCCAATGCCAGTTTCTACAGAAAGAGTGTTTCAGAAAGGCTCAATCAAAGTAAGGTTCAACTCTGTTAGTTGAATGCACAGAACAGAAAGAAGTTTCATACAATGCTTCTCTGTAGTTTATATTTGAACATATTCTTTTTTCCACTATTACCCACTTAGCGCTACGAATGTCCAGTTGCATTTTCTACAGACAGAGTGTTTCAAAACTGCTCAATCAAAAGTATGGTTTAACTCTGTTAGCTGAATGCTCAGATCAGAAAGAAGTTTCACAGAATGCTTCTGTGTAGTTTATATTTGAATATATTCCTTTTTCCACTACTAATCTCTTAGCGCTCCAAATGTCCAGTTGCATTTTCTACAGAAAGAGTGTTCAGATCTGCTCAATCAAAAGTATGGTTTAACTCTGTTAGCTGAATGCACAGATCAGAAAGAAGTTTCACAGAATGATTCTGTGTAGTTTATATTTGGAGACATTCCTTTTTCCACTATTACGCTCTTAGCGCTCCGAATATCCACTTGCATTTTCTACAGAAAGAGTGTTTCAGAACGGCTCAATCAAAGCTAAGGTTCAACTCTTTTAGTTGAACAAACAGAACAGAAAGAAGTTTCACACAATTCTTCTGTGTAGTTTTTATTTGTAGACGTTCTTTTTCCCAATATAGGCCTCCTAGCGCTCAGAATGTCCAATTGCAGTTTCTACAGAAAGAGTGTTTCAGAACGGCTCAATCAAAAGTAAGGTTCAACTCTGTTAGTTGAATGCACAGAACAGAAAGAAGTTTCATACAATGCTTCTGTGTAGTTTATATTTGAACATATTCTTTTTTCCACTATTACCCACTTAGCGCTACGAATGTCCAGTTGCATTTTCTACAGACAGAGTGTTTCAAAACTGCTCAATCAAAAGTATGGTTTAACTCTGTTAGCTGAATACTCAGATCAGAAAGAAGTTTCACAGAATGCTTCTGTGTAGTTTATATTTGAATATATTCCTTTTTCCACTACTACGCTCTTAGCGCTCCAAATGTCCAGTTGCATTTTCTACAGAAAGAGTGTTCAGATCTGCTCAATCAAAAGTATGGTTTAACTCTGTTAGCTGAATGCACAGATCAGAAAGAAGTTTCACCGAATGATTCTGTGTAGTTTATATTTGAAGACATTCCTTTTTCCACTATTACCCTCTTAGCGCTCCGAATCTCCACTTGCATTTTCTACAAAAAGAGTGTTTCATAACTGCTCAATCAAAAATATGTTTTATCTCTGTTAACTGAATTTACAGATCAGAAATAAGTTTCACAGAATGCATCTGTGTAGTTTTTATTTGAAGATATTCTTTTTCCCAATGTAGGCCTCTTAGCGCTTAGCATGTCCAATTGCAGTTTCTACAGAAAGAGTGTTTCAGAACGGCTCAATCAAAAGTAAGGTTCAACTCTGTTAGTTGAATGCACAGATCAGAAAGAAGTTTCATACAATGCTTCTGTGTAGTTTATATTTGAACATATTCTTTTTTCCACTATTACCCACTTAGCGCTACGAATGTCCAGTTGCATTTTCTACAGACAGAGTGTTTCAAAACTGCTCAATCAAATGTATGGTTTAACTCTGTTAGCTGAATGCTCAGATCAGAAAGAAGTTTCACAGAATGCTTCTGTGTAGTTTATATTTGAATATATTCCTTTTTCCACTACTACGCTCTTAGCGCTCCAAATGTCCAGTTGCATTTTCTACAGAAAGAGTGTTCAGATCTGCTCAATCAAAAGTATGGTTTAACTCTGTTAGCTGAATGCACAGATCAGAAAGAAGTTTCACCGAATGATTCTGTGTAGTTTATATTTGAAGACATTCCTTTTTCCACTATTACCCTCTTAGCGCTCCGAATCTCCACTTGCATTTTCTACAAAAAGAGTGTTTCATAACTGCTCAATCAAAAATATGTTTTATCTCTGTTAACTGAATTTACAGATCAGAAATAAGTTTCACAGAATGCATCTGTGTAGTTTTTATTTGAAGATATTCTTTTTCCCAATGTAGGCCTCTTAGCGCTTAGCATGTCCAATTGCAGTCTCTACAGAAAGAGTGTTTCAGAACGGCTCAATCAAAAGTAAGGTTCAACTCTGTTAGTTGAATGCACAGAACAGAAAGAATTTTCACAGAATGCTACTGTGTAGTTTATATTTAAATATATTCCTTTTTCCACTATTACCATCTTAGCGCTCCGAATGTCCACTTGCATTTTCTACAGAAAGAGTGTTCAGAACTGCGCAATCAAAAGAATGGTTTAACTCTGTTAGCTTAATGAACATATCAGAAATAAGTTTCACACAATGCTTCTCTGTAGTTTTTATTTGAAGATATTATTTTTCCCAATAGAGGCCTCTTAGCGCTCAGAATGTCCAATGGCAGTTTCTACAGAAAGAGTGTTTCAGAAAGGCTCAATCAAAGTAAGGTACAACTCTGTTAGTTGAATGCACAGAACAGAAAGAAGTTTCATACAATGCTTCTGTGTAGTTTATATTTGAACATATTCTTTTTTCCACTATTACCCACTTAGCGCTACGAATGTCCAGTTGCATTTTCTACAGACAGAGTGTTTCAAAACTGCTCAATCAAAAGTATGGTTTAACTCTGTTAGCTGAATGCTCAGATCAGAAAGAAGTTTCACAGAATGCTTCTGTGTAGTTTATATTTGAATATATTCCTTTTTCCACTACTACTCTCTTAGCGCTCCAAATGTCCAGTTGCATTTTCTACAGAAAGAGTGTTCAGATCTGCTCAATCAAAAGTATGGTTTAACTCTGTTAGCTGAATGCACAGATCACAAAGAAGTTTCACAGAATGATTCTGTGTAGTTTATATTTGGAGACATTCCTTTTTCCACTATTACCCTCTTAGCGCTCCGAATCTCCACTTGCATTTTCTACAGAAAGAGTGTTTCAGAACGGCTCAATCAAAACTAAGGTTCAACTCTTTTAGTTGAACAAACAGAACAGAAAGAAGTTTCACACAATTCTTCTGTGTAGTTTTTATTTGTAGACGTTCTTTTTCCCAATATAGGCCTCCTAGCGCTCAGAATGTCCAATTGCAGTTTCTACAGAAAGAGTGTTTCAGAACGGCTCAATCAAAAGTAAGGTTCAACTCTGTTAGTTGAATGCACAGAACAGAAAGAAGTTTCATACAATGCTTCTGTGTAGTTTATATTTGAACATATTCTTTTTTCCACTATTACCCACTTAGCGCTACGAATGTCCAGTTGCATTTTCTACAGACAGAGTGTTTCAAAACTGCTCAATCAAAAGTATGGTTTAACTCTGTTAGCTGAATACTCAGATCAGAAAGAAGTTTCACAGAATGCTTCTGTGTAGTTTATATTTGAATATATTCCTTTTTCCACTACTACGCTCTTAGCGCTCCAAATGTCCAGTTGCATTTTCTACAGAAAGAGTGTTCAGATCTGCTCAATCAAAAGTATGGTTTAACTCTGTTAGCTGAATGCACAGATCAGAAAGAAGTTTCACCGAATGATTCTGTGTAGTTTATATTTGAAGACATTCCTTTTTCCACTATTACCCTCTTAGCGCTCCGAATCTCCACTTGCATTTTCTACAAAAAGAGTGTTTCATAACTGCTCAATCAAAAATATGTTTTATCTCTGTTAACTGAATTTACAGATCAGAAATAAGTTTCACAGAATGCATCTGTGTAGTTTTTATTTGAAGATATTCTTTTTCCCAATGTAGGCCTCTTAGCGCTTAGCATGTCCAATTGCAGTTTCTACAGAAAGAGTGTTTCAGAACGGCTCAATCAAAAGTAAGGTTCAACTCTGTTAGTTGAATGCACAGAACAGAAAGAATTTTCACAGAATGCTACTGTGTAGTTTATATTTGAATATATTCCTTTTTCCACTATTACCCTCTTAGCGCTCCGAATGTCCACTTGCATTTTCTACAGAAAGAGTGTTCAGAACTGCGCAATCAAAAGTATGGTTTAACTCTGTTAGCTTAATGAACATATCAGAAATAAGTTTCACACAATGCTTCTGTGTAGTTTTTATTTGAAGATATTATTTTTCCCAATAGAGGCCTCTTAGCGCTCAGAATGTCCAATGGCAGTTTCTACAGAAAGAGTGTTTCAGAAAGGCTCAATCAAAGTAAGGTTCAACTCTGTTAGTTGAATGCACAGAACAGAAAGAATTTTCATACAATGCTTCTCTGTAGTTTATATTTGAACATATTCTTTTTTCCACTTTTACCCACTTAGCGCTACGAATGTCCAGTTGCATTTTCTACAGACAGAGTGTTTCAAAACTGCTCAATCAAAAGTATGGTTTAACTCTGTTAGCTGAATGCTCAGATCAGAAAGAAGTTTCACAGAATGCTTCTGTGTAGTTTATATTTGAATATATTCCTTTTTCCACTACTAATCTCTTAGCGCTCCAAATGTCCAGTTGCATTTTCTACAGAAAGAGTGTTCAGATCTGCTCAATCAAAAGTATGGTTTAACTCTGTTAGCTGAATGCACAGATCAGAAAGAAGTTTCACAGAATGATTCTGTGTAGTTTATATTTGGAGACATTCCTTTTTCCACTATTACGCTCTTAGCGCTCCGAATATCCACTTGCATTTTCTACAGAAAGAGTGTTTCAGAACGGCTCAATCAAAGCTAAGGTTCAACTCTTTTAGTTGAACAAACAGAACAGAAAGAAGTTTCACACAATTCTTCTGTGTAGTTTTTATTTGTAGACGTTCTTTTTCCCAATATAGGCCTCCTAGCGCTCAGAATGTCCAATTGCAGTTTCTACAGAAAGAGTGTTTCAGAACGGCTCAATCAAAAGTAAGGTTCAACTCTGTTAGTTGAATGCACAGAACAGAAAGAAGTTTCATACAATGCTTCTGTGTAGTTTATATTTGAACATATTCTTTTTTCCACTATTACCCACTTAGCGCTACGAATGTCCAGTTGCATTTTCTACAGACAGAGTGTTTCAAAACTGCTCAATCAAAAGTATGGTTTAACTCTGTTAGCTGAATACTCACATCAGAAAGAAGTTTCACAGAATGCTTCTGTGTAGTTTATATTTGAATATATTCCTTTTTCCACTACTACGCTCTTAGCGCTCCAAATGTCCAGTTGCATTTTCTACAGAAAGAGTGTTCAGATCTGCTCAATCAAAAGTATGGTTTAACTCTGTTAGCTGAATGCACAGATCAGAAAGAAGTTTCACCGAATGATTCTGTGTAGTTTATATTTGAAGACATTCCTTTTTCCACTATTACCCTCTTAGCGCTCCGAATCTCCACTTGCATTTTCTACAAAAAGAGTGTTTCATAACTGCTCAATCAAAAATATGTTTTATCTCTGTTAACTGAATTTACAGATCAGAAATAAGTTTCACAGAATGCATCTGTGTAGTTTTTATTTGAAGATATTCTTTTTCCCAATGTAGGCCTCTTAGCGCTTAGCATGTCCAATTGCAGTTTCTACAGAAAGAGTGTTTCAGAACGGCTCAATCAAAAGTAAGGTTCAACTCTGTTAGTTGAATGCACAGATCAGAAAGAAGTTTCATACAATGCTTCTGTGTAGTTTATATTTGAACATATTCTTTTTTCCACTATTACCCACTTAGCGCTACGAATGTCCAGTTGCATTTTCTACAGACAGAGTGTTTCAAAACTGCTCAATCAAATGTATGGTTTAACTCTGTTAGCTGAATGCTCAGATCAGAAAGAAGTTTCACAGAATGCTTCTGTGTAGTTTATATTTGAATATATTCCTTTTTCCACTACTACGCTCTTAGCGCTCCAAATGTCCAGTTGCATTTTCTACAGAAAGAGTGTTCAGATCTGCTCAATCAAAAGTATGGTTTAACTCTGTTAGCTGAATGCACAGATCAGAAAGAAGTTTCACCGAATGATTCTGTGTAGTTTATATTTGAAGACATTCCTTTTTCCACTATTACCCTCTTAGCGCTCCGAATCTCCACTTGCATTTTCTACAAAAAGAGTGTTTCATAACTGCTCAATCAAAAATATGTTTTATCTCTGTTAACTGAATTTACAGATCAGAAATAAGTTTCACAGAATGCATCTGTGTAGTTTTTATTTGAAGATATTCTTTTTCCCAATGTAGGCCTCTTAGCGCTTAGCATGTCCAATTGCAGTTTCTACAGAAAGAGTGTTTCAGAACGGCTCAATCAAAAGTAAGGTTCAACTCTGTTAGTTGAATGCACAGAACAGAAAGAATTTTCACAGAATGCTACTGTGTAGTTTATATTTAAATATATTCCTTTTTCCACTATTACCATCTTAGCGCTCCGAATGTCCACTTGCATTTTCTACAGAAAGAGTGTTCAGAACTGCGCAATCAAAAGAATGGTTTAACTCTGTTAGCTTAATGAACATATCAGAAATAAGTTTCACACAATGCTTCTCTGTAGTTTTTATTTGAAGATATTATTTTTCCCAATAGAGGCCTCTTAGCGCTCAGAATGTCCAATGGCAGTTTCTACAGAAAGAGTGTTTCAGAAAGGCTCAATCAAAGTAAGGTTCAACTCTGTTAGTTGAATGCACAGAACAGAAAGAAGTTTCATACAATGCTTCTGTGTAGTTTATATTTGAACATATTCTTTTTTCCACTATTACCCACTTAGCGCTACGAATGTCCAGTTGCATTTTCTACAGACAGAGTGTTTCAAAACTGCTCAATCAAAAGTATGGTTTAACTCTGTTAGCTGAATGCTCAGATCAGAAAGAAGTTTCACAGAATGCTTCTGTGTAGTTTATATTTGAATATATTCCTTTTTCCACTACTAATCTCTTAGCGCTCCAAATGTCCAGTTGCATTTTCTACAGAAAGAGTGTTCAGATCTGCTCAATCAAAAGTATGGTTTAACTCTGTTAGCTGAATGCACAGATCACAAAGAAGTTTCACAGAATGATTCTGTGTAGTTTATATTTGGAGACATTCCTTTTTCCACTATTACCCTCTTAGCGCTCCGAATCTCCACTTGCATTTTCTACAGAAAGAGTGTTTCAGAACGGCTCAATCAAAACTAAGGTTCAACTCTTTTAGTTGAACAAACAGAACAGATAGAAGTTTCACACAATTCTTCTGTGTAGTTTTTATTTGTAGACGTTCTTTTTCCCAATATAGGCCTCCTAGCGCTCAGAATGTCCAATTGCAGTTTCTACAGAAAGAGTGTTTCAGAACGGCTCAATCAAAAGTAAGGTTCAACTCTGTTAGTTGAATGCACAGAACAGAAAGAAGTTTCATACAATGCTTCTGTGTAGTTTATATTTGAACATATTCTTTTTTCCACTATTACCCACTTAGCGCTACGAATGTCCAGTTGCATTTTCTACAGACAGAGTGTTTCAAAACTGCTCAATCAAAAGTATGGTTTAACTCTGTTAGCTGAATACTCAGATCAGAAAGAAGTTTCACAGAATGCTTCTGTGTAGTTTATATTTGAATATATTCCTTTTTCCACTACTACGCTCTTAGCGCTCCAAATGTCCAGTTGCATTTTCTACAGAAAGAGTGTTCAGATCTGCTCAATCAAAAGTATGGTTTAACTCTGTTAGCTGAATGCACAGATCAGAAAGAAGTTTCACCGAATGATTCTGTGTAGTTTATATTTGAAGACATTCCTTTTTCCACTATTACCCTCTTAGCGCTCCGAATCTCCACTTGCATTTTCTACAAAAAGAGTGTTTCATAACTGCTCAATCAAAAATATGTTTTATCTCTGTTAACTGAATTTACAGATCAGAAATAAGTTTCACAGAATGCATCTGTGTAGTTTTTATTTGAAGATATTCTTTTTCCCAATGTAGGCCTCTTAGCGCTTAGCATGTCCAATTGCAGTTTCTACAGAAAGAGTGTTTCAGAACGGCTCAATCAAAAGTAAGGTTCAACTCTGTTAGTTGAATGCACAGAACAGAAAGAATTTTCACAGAATGCTACTGTGTAGTTTATATTTGAATATATTCCTTTTTCCACTATTACCCTCTTAGCGCTCCGAATGTCCACTTGCATTTTCTACAGAAAGAGTGTTCAGAACTGCGCAATCAAAAGTATGGTTTAACTCTGTTAGCTTAATGAACATATCAGAAATAAGTTTCACACAATGCTTCTGTGTAGTTTTTATTTGAAGATATTATTTTTCCCAATAGAGGCCTCTTAGCGCTCAGAATGTCCAATGGCAGTTTCTACAGAAAGAGTGTTTCAGAAAGGCTCAATCAAAGTAAGGTTCAACTCTGTTAGTTGAATGCACAGAACAGAAAGAAGTTTCATACAATGCTTCTGTGTAGTTTATATTTGAACATATTCTTTTTTCCACTATTACCCACTTAGCGCTACGAATGTCCAGTTGCATTTTCTACAGACAGAGTGTTTCAAAACTGCTCAATCAAAAGTATGGTTTAACTCTGTTAGCTGAATGCTCAGATCAGAAAGAAGTTTCACAGAATGCTTCTGTGTAGTTTATATTTGAATATATTCCTTTTTCCACTACTAATCTCTTAGCGCTCCAAATGTCCAGTTGCATTTTCTACAGAAAGAGTGTTCAGATCTGCTCAATCAAAAGTATGGTTTAACTCTGTTAGCTGAATGCACAGATCAGAAAGAAGTTTCACAGAATGATTCTGTGTAGTTTATATTTGGAGACATTCCTTTTTCCACTATTACCCTCTTAGCGCTCCGAATCTCCACTTGCATTTTCTACAGAAAGAGTGTTTCAGAACGGCTCAATCAAAGCTAAGGTTCAACTCTTTTAGTTGAACAAACAGAACAGAAAGAAGTTTCACACAATTCTTCTGTGTAGTTTTTATTTGTAGACGTTCTTTTTCCCAATATAGGCCTCCTAGCGCTCAGAATGTCCAATTGCAGTTTCTACAGAAAGAGTGTTTCAGAACGGCTCAATCAAAAGTAAGGTTCAACTCTGTTAGTTGAATGCACAGAACAGAAAGAAGTTTCATACAATGCTTCTGTGTAGTTTATATTTGAACATATTCTTTTTTCCACTATTACCCACTTAGCGCTACGAATGTCCAGTTGCATTTTCTACAGACAGAGTGTTTCAAAACTGCTCAATCAAAAGTATGGTTTAACTCTGTTAGCTGAATACTCAGATCAGAAAGAAGTTTCACAGAATGCTTCTGTGTAGTTTATATTTGAATATATTCCTTTTTCCACTACTACGCTCTTAGCGCTCCAAATGTCCAGTTGCATTTTCTACAGAAAGAGTGTTCAGATCTGCTCAATCAAAAGTATGTTTTAACTCTGTTAGCGGAATGCACAGATCAGAAAGAAGTTTCACCGAATGATTCTGTGTAGTTTATATTTGAAGACATTCCTTTTTCCACTATTACCCTCTTAGCGCTCCGAATCTCCACTTGCATTTTCTACAAAAAGAGTGTTTCATAACTGCTCAATCAAAAATATGTTTTATCTCTGTTAACTGAATTTACAGATCAGAAATAAGTTTCACAGAATGCATCTGTGTAGTTTTTATTTGAAGATATTCTTTTTCCCAATGTAGGCCTCTTAGCGCTTAGCATGTCCAATTGCAGTTTCTACAGAAAGAGTGTTTCAGAACGGCTCAATCAAAAGTAAGGTTCAACTCTGTTAGTTGAATGCACAGATCAGAAAGAAGTTTCATACAATGCTTCTGTGTAGTTTATATTTGAACATATTCTTTTTTCCACTATTACCCACTTAGCGCTACGAATGTCCAGTTGCATTTTCTACAGACAGAGTGTTTCAAAACTGCTCAATCAAATGTATGGTTTAACTCTGTTAGCTGAATGCTCAGATCAGAAAGAAGTTTCACAGAATGCTTCTGTGTAGTTTATATTTGAATATATTCCTTTTTCCACTACTACGCTCTTAGCGCTCCAAATGTCCAGTTGCATTTTCTACAGAAAGAGTGTTCAGATCTGCTCAATCAAAAGTGTGGTTTAACTCTGTTAGCTGAATGCACAGATCAGAAAGAAGTTTCACCGAATGATTCTGTGTAGTTTATATTTGAAGACATTCCTTTTTCCACTATTACCCTCTTAGCGCTCCGAATCTCCACTTGCATTTTCTACAAAAAGAGTGTTTCATAACTGCTCAATCAAAAATATGTTTTATCTCTGTTAACTGAATTTACAGATCAGAAATAAGTTTCACAGAATGCATCTGTGTAGTTTTTATTTGAAGATATTCTTTTTCCCAATGTAGGCCTCTTAGCGCTTAGCATGTCCAATTGCAGTTTCTACAGAAAGAGTGTTTCAGAACGGCTCAATCAAAAGTAAGGTTCAACTCTGTTAGTTGAATGCACAGATCAGAAAGAAGTTTCATACAATGCTTCTGTGTAGTTTATATTTGAACATATTCTTTTTTCCACTATTACCCACTTAGCGCTACGAATGTCCAGTTGCATTTTCTACAGACAGAGTGTTTCAAAACTGCTCAATCAAATGTATGGTTTAACTCTGTTAGCTGAATGCTCAGATCAGAAAGAAGTTTCACAGAATGCTTCTGTGTAGTTTATATTTGAATATATTCCTTTTTCCACTACTACGCTCTTAGCGCTCCAAATGTCCAGTTGCATTTTCTACAGAAAGAGTGTTCAGATCTGCTCAATCAAAAGTGTGGTTTAACTCTGTTAGCTGAATGCACAGATCAGAAAGAAGTTTCACCGAATGATTCTGTGTAGTTTATATTTGAAGACATTCCTTTTTCCACTATTACCCTCTTAGCGCTCCGAATCTCCACTTGCATTTTCTACAAAAAGAGTGTTTCATAACTGCTCAATCAAAAATATGTTTTATCTCTGTTAACTGAATTTACAGATCAGAAATAAGTTTCACAGAATGCATCTGTGTAGTTTTTATTTGAAGATATTCTTTTTCCCAATGTAGGCCTCTTAGCGCTTAGCATGTCCAATTGCAGTTTCTACAGAAAGAGTGTTTCAGAACGGCTCAATCAAAAGTAAGGTTCAACTCTGTTAGTTGAATGCACAGAACAGAAAGAATTTTCACAGAATGCTACTGTGTAGTTTATATTTAAATATATTCCTTTTTCCACTATTACCATCTTAGCGCTCCGAATGTCCACTTGCATTTTCTACAGAAAGAGTGTTCAGAACTGCGCAATCAAAAGAATGGTTTAACTCTGTTAGCTTAATGAACATATCAGAAATAAGTTTCACACAATGCTTCTCTGTAGTTTTTATTTGAAGATATTATTTTTTCCCAATAGAGGCCTCTTAGCGCTCAGAATGTCCAATGGCAGTTTCTACAGAAAGAGTGTTTCAGAAAGGCTCAATCAAAGTAAGGTTCAACTCTGTTAGTTGAATGCACAGAAGAGAAAGAAGTTTCATACAATGCTTCTGTGTAGTTTATATTTGAACATATTCTTTTTTCCACTATTACCCTCTTAGCGCTACGAATGTCCAGTTGCATTTTCTACAGACAGAGTGTTTCAAAACTGCTCAATCAAAAGTATGGTTTAACTCTGTTAGCTGAATGCTCAGATCAGAAAGAAGTTTCACAGAATGCTTCTGTGTAGTTTATATTTGAATATATTCCTTTTTCCACTACTAATCTCTTAGCGCTCCAAATGTCCAGTTGCATTTTCTACAGAAAGAGTGTTCAGATCTGCTCAATCAAAAGTATGGTTTAACTCTGTTAGCTGAATGCACAGATCAGAAAGAAGTTTCACAGAATGATTCTGTGTAGTTTATATTTGGAGACATTCCTTTTTCCACTATTACCCTCTTAGCGCTCCGAATCTCCACTTGCATTTTCTACAGAAAGAGTGTTTCAGAACGGCTCAATCAAAACTAAGGTTCAACTCTTTTAGTTGAACAAACAGAACAGAAAGAAGTTTCACACAATTCTTCTGTGTAGTTTTTATTTGTAGACGTTCTTTTTCCCAATATAGGCCTCCTAGCGCTCAGAATGTCCAATTGCAGTTTCTACAGAAAGAGTGTTTCAGAACGGCTCAATCAAAAGTAAGGTTCAACTCTGTTAGTTGAATGCACAGAACAGAAAGAAGTTTCATACAATGCTTCTGTGTAGTTTATATTTGAACATATTCTTTTTTCCACTATTACCCACTTAGCGCTACGAATGTCCAGTTGCATTTTCTACAGACAGAGTGTTTCAAAACTGCTCAATCAAAAGTATGGTTTAACTCTGTTAGCTGAATACTCAGATCAGAAAGAAGTTTCACAGAATGCTTCTGTGTAGTTTATATTTGAATATATTCCTTTTTCCACTACTACGCTCTTAGCGCTCCAAATGTCCAGTTGCATTTTCTACAGAAAGAGTGTTCAGATCTGCTCAATCAAAAGTATGGTTTAACTCTGTTAGCTGAATGCACAGATCAGAAAGAAGTTTCACCGAATGATTCTGTGTAGTTTATATTTGAAGACATTCCTTTTTCCACTATTACCCTCTTAGCGCTCCGAATCTCCACTTGCATTTTCTACAAAAAGAGTGTTTCATAACTGCTCAATCAAAAATATGTTTTATCTCTGTTAACTGAATTTACAGATCAGAAATAAGTTTCACAGAATGCATCTGTGTAGTTTTTATTTGAAGATATTCTTTTTCCCAATGTAGGCCTCTTAGCGCTTAGCATGTCCAATTGCAGTTTCTACAGAAAGAGTGTTTCAGAACGGCTCAATCAAAAGTAAGGTTCAACTCTGTTAGTTGAATGCACAGAACAGAAAGAATTTTCACAGAATGCTACTGTGTAGTTTATATTTAAATATATTCCTTTTTCCACTATTACCCTCTTAGCGCTCCGAATGTCCACTTGCATTTTCTACAGAAAGAGTGTTCAGAACTGCGCAATCAAAAGAATGGTTTAACTCTGTTAGCTTAATGAACATATCAGAAATAAGTTTCACACAATGCTTCTCTGTAGTTTTTATTTGAAGATATTATTTTTCCCAATAGAGGCCTCTTAGCGCTCAGAATGTCCAATGGCAGTTTCTACAGAAAGAGTGTTTCAGAAAGGCTCAATCAAAGTAAGGTTCAACTCTGTTAGTTGAATGCACAGAACAGAAAGATGTTTCATACAATGCTTCTGTGTAGTTTATATTTGAACATATTCTTTTTTCCACTATTACCCACTTAGCGCTACGAATGTCCAGTTGCATTTTCTAGAGACAGAGTGTTTCAAAACTGCTCAATCAAAAGTATGGTTTAACTCTGTTAGCTGAATGCTCAGATCAGAAAGAAGTTTCACAGAATGCTTCTGTGTAGTTTATATTTGAATATATTCCTTTTTCCACTACTAATCTCTTAGCGCTCCAAATGTCCAGTTGCATTTTCTACAGAAAGAGTGTTCAGATCTGCTCAATCAAAAGTATGGTTTAACTCTGTTAGCTGAATGCACAGATCAGAAAGAAGTTTCACAGAATGATTCTGTGTAGTTTATATTTGGAGACATTCCTTTTTCCACTATTACCCTCTTAGCGCTCCGAATCTCCACTTGCATTTTCTACAGAAAGAGTGTTTCAGAACGGCTCAATCAAAGCTAAGGTTCAACTCAATTAGTTGAACAAACAGAACAGAAAGAAGTTTCACACAATTCTTCTGTGTAGTTTTTATTTGTAGACGTTCTTTTTCCCAATATAGGCCTCCTAGCGCTCAGAATGTCCAATTGCAGTTTCTACAGAAAGAGTGTTTCAGAACGGCTCAATCAAAAGTAAGGTTCAACTCTGTTAGTTGAATGCACAGAACAGAAAGAAGTTTCATACAATGCTTCTGTGTAGTTTATATTTGAACATATTCTTTTTTCCACTATTACCCACTTAGCGCTACGAATGTCCAGTTGCATTTTCTACAGACAGAGTGTTTCAAAACTGCTCAATCAAAAGTATGGTTTAACTCTGTTAGCTGAATACTCAGATCAGAAAGAAGTTTCACAGAATGCTTCTGTGTAGTTTATATTTGAATATATTCCTTTTTCCACTACTACGCTCTTAGCGCTCCAAATGTCCAGTTGCATTTTCTACAGAAAGAGTGTTCAGATCTGCTCAATCAAAAGTATGGTTTAACTCTGTTAGCTGAATGCACAGATCAGAAAGAAGTCTCACCGAATGATTCTGTGTAGTTTATATTTGAAGACATTCCTTTTTCCACTATTACCCTCTTAGCGCTCCGAATCTCCACTTGCATTTTCTACAAAAAGAGTGTTTCATAACTGCTCAATCAAAAATATGTTTTATCTCTGTTAACTGAATTTACAGATCAGAAATAAGTTTCACAGAATGCATCTGTGTAGTTTTTATTTGAAGATATTCTTTTTCCCAATGTAGGCCTCTTAGCGCTTAGCATGTCCAATTGCAGTTTCTACAGAAAGAGTGTTTCAGAACGGCTCAATCAAAAGTAAGGTTCAACTCTGTTAGTTGAATGCACAGATCAGAAAGAAGTTTCATAAAATGCTTCTGTGTAGTTTATATTTGAACATATTCTTTTTTCCACTATTACCCACTTAGCGCTACGAATGTCCAGTTGCATTTTCTACAGACAGAGTGTTTCAAAACTGCTCAATCAAATGTATGGTTTAACTCTGTTAGCTGAATGCTCAGATCAGAAAGAAGTTTCACAGAATGCTTCTGTGTAGTTTATATTTGAATATATTCCTTTTTCCACTACTACGCTCTTAGCGCTCCAAATGTCCAGTTGCATTTTCTACAGAAAGAGTGTTCAGATCTGCTCAATCAAAAGTATGGTTTAACTCTGTTAGCTGAATGCACAGATCAGAAAGAAGTTTCACCGAATGATTCTGTGTAGTTTATATTTGAAGACATTCCTTTTTCCACTATTACCCTCTTAGCGCTCCGAATCTCCACTTGCATTTTCTACAAAAAGAGTGTTTCATAACTGCTCAATCAAAAATATGTTTTATCTCTGTTAACTGAATTTACAGATCAGAAATAAGTTTCACAGAATGCATCTGTGTAGTTTTTATTTGAAGATATTCTTTTTCCCAATGTAGGCCTCTTAGCGCTTAGCATGTCCAATTGCAGTTTCTACAGAAAGAGTGTTTCAGAACGGCTCAATCAAAAGTAAGGTTCAACTCTGTTAGTTGAATGCACAGAACAGAAAGAATTTTCACAGAATGCTACTGTGTAGTTTATATTTAAATATATTCCTTTTTCCACTATTACCCTCTTAGCGCTCCGAATGTCCACTTGCATTTTCTACAGAAAGAGTGTTCAGAACTGCGCAATCAAAAGAATGGTTTAACTCTGTTAGCTTAATGAACATATCAGAAATAAGTTTCACACAATGCTTCTCTGTAGTTTTTATTTGAAGATATTATTTTTCCCAATAGAGGCCTCTTAGCGCTCAGAATGTCCAATGGCAGTTTCTACAGAAAGAGTGTTTCAGAAAGGCTCAATCAAAGTAAGGTTCAACTCTGTTAGTTGAATGCACAGAACAGAAAGATGTTTCATACAATGCTTCTGTGTAGTTTATATTTGAACATATTCTTTTTTCCACTATTACCCACTTAGCGCTACGAATGTCCAGTTGCATTTTCTACAGACAGAGTGTTTCAAAACTGCTCAATCAAAAGTATGGTTTAACTCTGTTAGCTGAATGCTCAGATCAGAAAGAAGTTTCACAGAATGCTTCTGTGTAGTTTATATTTGAATATATTCCTTTTTCCACTACTAATCTCTTAGCGCTCCAAATGTCCAGTTGCATTTTCTACAGAAAGAGTGTTCAGATCTGCTCAATCAAAAGTATGGTTTAACTCTGTTAGCTGAATGCACAGATCACAAAGAAGTTTCACAGAATGATTCTGTGTAGTTTATATTTGGAGACATTCCTTTTTCCACTATTACCCTCTTAGCGCTCCGAATCTCCACTTGCATTTTCTACAGAAAGAGTGTTTCAGAACGGCTCAATCAAAGCTAAGGTTCAACTCAATTAGTTGAACAAACAGAACAGAAAGAAGTTTCACACAATTCTTCTGTGTAGTTTTTATTTGTAGACGTTCTTTTTCCCAATATAGGCCTCCTAGCGCTCAGAATGTCCAATTGCAGTTTCTACAGAAAGAGTGTTTCAGAACGGCTCAATCAAAAGTAAGGTTCAACTCTGTTAGTTGAATGCACAGAACAAAAAGAAGTTTCATACAATGCTTCTGTGTAGTTTATATTTGAACATATTCTTTTTTCCACTATTACCCACTTAGCGCTACGAATGTCCAGTTGCATTTTCTACAGACAGAGTGTTTCAAAACTGCTCAATCAAAAGTATGGTTTAACTCTGTTAGCTGAATACTCAGATCAGAAAGAAGTTTCACAGAATGCTTCTGTGTAGTTTATATTTGAATATATTCCTTTTTCCACTACTACGCTCTTAGCGCTCCAAATGTCCAGTTGCATTTTCTACAGAAAGAGTGTTCAGATCTGCTCAATCAAAAGTATGGTTTAACTCTGTTAGCTGAATGCACAGATCAGAAAGAAGTCTCACCGAATGATTCTGTGTAGTTTATATTTGAAGACATTCCTTTTTCCACTATTACCCTCTTAGCGCTCCGAATCTCCACTTGCATTTTCTACAAAAAGAGTGTTTCATAACTGCTCAATCAAAAATATGTTTTATCTCTGTTAACTGAATTTACAGATCAGAAATAAGTTTCACAGAATGCATCTGTGTAGTTTTTATTTGAAGATATTCTTTTTCCCAATGTAGGCCTCTTAGCGCTTAGCATGTCCAATTGCAGTTTCTACAGAAAGAGTGTTTCAGAACGGCTCAATCAAAAGTAAGGTTCAACTCTGTTAGTTGAATGCACAGATCAGAAAGAAGTTTCATAAAATGCTTCTGTGTAGTTTATATTTGAACATATTCTTTTTTCCACTATTACCCACTTAGCGCTACGAATGTCCAGTTGCATTTTCTACAGACAGAGTGTTTCAAAACTGCTCAATCAAATGTATGGTTTAACTCTGTTAGCTGAATGCTCAGATCAGAAAGAAGTTTCACAGAATGCTTCTGTGTAGTTTATATTTGAATATATTCCTTTTTCCACTACTACGCTCTTAGCGCTCCAAATGTCCAGTTGCATTTTCTACAGAAAGAGTGTTCAGATCTGCTCAATCAAAAGTATGGTTTAACTCTGTTAGCTGAATGCACAGATCAGAAAGAAGTTTCACCGAATGATTCTGTGTAGTTTATATTTGAAGACATTCCTTTTTCCACTATTACCCTCTTAGCGCTCCGAATCTCCACTTGCATTTTCTACAAAAAGAGTGTTTCATAACTGCTCAATCAAAAATATGTTTTATCTCTGTTAACTGAATTTACAGATCAGAAATAAGTTTCACAGAATGCATCTGTGTAGTTTTTATTTGAAGATATTCTTTTTCCCAATGTAGGCCTCTTAGCGCTTAGCATGTCCAATTGCAGTTTCTACAGAAAGAGTGTTTCAGAACGGCTCAATCAAAAGTAAGGTTCAACTCTGTTAGTTGAATGCACAGAACAGAAAGAATTTTCACAGAATGCTACTGTGTAGTTTATATTTAAATATATTCCTTTTTCCACTATTACCCTCTTAGCGCTCCGAATGTCCACTTGCATTTTCTACAGAAAGAGTGTTCAGAACTGCGCAATCAAAAGAATGGTTTAACTCTGTTAGCTTAATGAACATATCAGAAATAAGTTTCACACAATGCTTCTCTGTAGTTTTTATTTGAAGATATGATTTTTCCCAATAGAGGCCTCTTAGCGCTCAGAATGTCCAATGGCAGTTTCTACAGAAAGAGTGTTTCAGAAAGGCTCAATCAAAGTAAGGTTCAACTCTGTTAGTTGAATGCACAGAACAGAAAGAAGTTTCATACAATGCTTCTGTGTAGTTTATATTTGAACATATTCTTTTTTCCACTATTACCCACTTAGCGCTACGAATGTCCAGTTGCATTTTCTACAGACAGAGTGTTTCAAAACTGCTCAATCAAAAGTATGGTTTAACTCTGTTAGCTGAATGCTCAGATCAGAAAGAAGTTTCACAGAATGCTTCTGTGTAGTTTATATTTGAATATATTCCTTTTTCCACTACTAATCTCTTAGCGCTCCAAATGTCCAGTTGCATTTTCTACAGAAAGAATGTTCAGATCTGCTCAATCAAAAGTATGGTTTAACTCTGTTAGCTGAATGCACAGATCACAAAGAAGTTTCACAGAATGATTCTGTGTAGTTTATATTTGGAGACATTCCTTTTTCCACTATTACCCTCTTAGCGCTCCGAATCTCCACTTGCATTTTCTACAGAAAGAGTGTTTCAGAACGGCTCAATCAAAACTAAGGTTCAACTCTTTTAGTTGAACAAACAGAACAGAAAGAAGTTTCACACAATTCTTCTGTGTAGTTTTTATTTGTAGACGTTCTTTTTCCCAATATAGGCCTCCTAGCGCTCAGAATGTCCAATTGCAGTTTCTACAGAAAGAGTGTTTCAGAACGGCTCAATCAAAAGTAAGGTTCAACTCTGTTAGTTGAATGCACAGAACAGAAAGAAGTTTCATACAATGCTTCTGTGTAGTTTATATTTGAACATATTCTTTTTTCCACTATTACCCACTTAGCGCTACGAATGTCCAGTTGCATTTTCTACAGACAGAGTGTTTCAAAACTGCTCAATCAAAAGTATGGTTTAACTCTGTTAGCTGAATACTCAGATCAGAAAGAAGTTTCACAGAATGCTTCTGTGTAGTTTATATTTGAATATATTCCTTTTTCCACTACTACGCTCTTAGCGCTCCAAATGTCCAGTTGCATTTTCTACAGAAAGAGTGTTCAGATCTGCTCAATCAAAAGTATGGTTTAACTCTGTTAGCTGAATGCACAGATCAGAAAGAAGTTTCACCGAATGATTCTGTGTAGTTTATATTTGAAGACATTCCTTTTTCCACTATTACCCTCTTAGCGCTCCGAATCTCCACTTGCATTTTCTACAAAAAGAGTGTTTCATAACTGCTCAATCAAAAATATGTTTTATCTCTGTTAACTGAATTTACAGATCAGAAATAAGTTTCACAGAATGCATCTGTGTAGTTTTTATTTGAAGATATTCTTTTTCCCAATGTAGGCCTCTTAGCGCTTAGCATGTCCAATTGCAGTTTCTACAGAAAGAGTGTTTCAGAACGGCTCAATCAAAAGTAAGGTTCAACTCTGTTAGTTGAATGCACAGAACAGAAAGAATTTTCACAGAATGCTACTGTGTAGTTTATATTTGAATATATTCCTTTTTCCACTATTACCCTCTTAGCGCTCCGAATGTCCACTTGCATTTTCTACAGAAAGAGTGTTCAGAACTGCGCAATCAAAAGTATGGTTTAACTCTGTTAGCTTAATGAACATATCAGAAATAAGTTTCACACAATGCTTCTGTGTAGTTTTCATTTGAAGATATTATTTTTCCCAATAGAGGCCTCTTAGCGCTCAGAATGTCCAATTGCAGTTTCTACAGAAAGAGTGTTTCAGAAAGGCTCAATCAAAAGTAAGGTTCAACTCTGTTAGTTGAATGCACAGAACAGAAAGAAATTTCATACAATGCTTCTGTGTAGTTTATATTTGAACATATTATTTTTTCCACTATTACCCACTTAGCGCTACGAATGTCCAGTTGCATTTTCTACAGACAGAGTGTTTCAAAACTGCTCAATCAAATGTATGGTTTAACTCTGTTAGCTGAATGCTCAGATCAGAAAGAAGTTTCACAGAATGCTTCTGTGTAGTTTATATTTGAATATATTCCTTTTTCCACTACTACTCTCTTAGCGCTCCAAATGTCCAGTTGCATTTTCTACAGAAAGAGTGTTCAGATCTGCTCAATCAAAAGTATGGTTTAACTCTGTTAGCTGAATGCACAGATCAGAAAGAAGTTTCACAGAATGATTCTGTGTAGTTTATATTTGGAGACATTCCTTTTTCCACTATTACCCTCTCAGCGCTCCGAATCTCCACTTGCATTTTCTACAGAAAGAGTGTTTCAGAACGGCTCAATCAAAACTAAGGTTCAACTCTTTTAGTTGAACAAACAGAACAGAAAGAAGTTTCACACAACTCTTCTGTGTAGTTTTTATTTGTAGACATTCTTTTTCCCAAAATAGGCCTCCTAGCGCTCAGAATGTCCAATTGCAGTTTCTACAGAAAGAGTGTTTCAGAACGGCTCAATCAAAAGTAAGGTTCAACTCTGTTAGTTGAATGCACAGAACAGAAAGAAGTTTCATACAATGCTTCTGTGTAGTTTATATTTGAACATATTCTTTTTTCCACTATTACCCACTTAGCGCTACGATTGTCCAGTTGCATTTTCTACAGACAGAGTGTTTCAAAACTGCTCAATCAAATGTATGGTTTAACTCTGTTAGCTGAATGCTCAGATCAGAAAGAAGTTTCACAGAATGCTTCTGTGTAGTTTATATTTGAATATATTCCTTCTTCCACTACTACGCTCTGAGCGCTCCAAATGTCCAGTTGCATTTTCTACAGAAAGAGTGTCCAGATCTGCTCAATCAAAAGTATGGTTTAACACTGTTAGCTGAATGCACAGATCAGAAAGAAGTTTCACCGAATGATTCTGTGTAGTTTATATTTGAAGACATTCCTTTTTCCACTATTACCCTCTTAGCGCTCCGAATCTCCACTTGCATTTTCTACAAAAAGAGTGTTTCATAACTGCTCAATCAAAAATATGTTTTATCTCTGTTAACTGAATTTACAGATCAGAAATAAGTTTCACAGAATGCATCTGTGTAGTTTTTATTTGAAGATATTCTTTTTCCCAATGTAGGCCTCTTAGCGCTTAGCATGTCCAATTGCAGTTTCTACAGAAAGAGTGTTTCAGAACGGCTCAATCAAAAGTAAGGTTCAACTCTGTTAGTTGAATGCACAGAACAGAAAGAATTTTCACAGAATGCTACTGTGTAGTTTATATTTAAATATATTCCTTTTTCCACTATTACCCTCTTAGCGCTCCGAATGTCCACTTGCATTTTCTACAGAAATAGTGTTCAGAACTGCGCAATCAAAAGAATGGTTTAACTCTGTTAGCTTAATGAACATATCAGAAATAAATTTCACACAATGCTTCTGTGTAGTTTTTATTTGAAGATATTATTTTTCCCAATAGAGGCCTCTTAGCGCTCAGAATGTCCAATTGCAGTTTCTACAGAAAGAGTGTTTCAGAAAGGCTCAATCAAAAGTAAGGTTCAACTCTG
Organism: Symphalangus syndactylus; assembly: GCF_028878055.3. Lineage (NCBI taxonomy): Eukaryota > Metazoa > Chordata > Mammalia > Primates > Hylobatidae > Symphalangus > Symphalangus syndactylus. Next base: position 155,389,832 of record NC_072425.2, on the reverse strand, counting down.
TTAGTTGAATGCACAGAACAGAAAGAAGTTTCATACAATGCTTCTGTGTAGTTTATATTTGAACATATTCTTTTTTCCACTATTACCCACTTAGCGCTACGAATGTCCAGTTGCATTTTCTACAGACAGAGTGTTTCAAAACTGCTCAATCAAAAGTATGGTTTAACTCTGTTAGCTGAATGCTCAGATCAGAAAGAAGTTTCACAGAATGCTTCTGTGTAGTTTATATTTGAATATATTCCTTTTTCCACTACTACTCTCTTAGCGCTCCAAATGTCCAGTTGCATTTTCTACAGAAAGAGTGTTCAGATCTGCTCAATCAAAAGTATGGTTTAACTCTGTTAGCTGAATGCACAGATCAGAAAGAAGTTTCACAGAATGATTCTGTGTAGTTTATATTTGGAGACATTCCTTTTTCCACTATTACCCTCTTAGCGCTCCGAATCTCCACTTGCATTTTCTACAGAAAGAGTGTTTCAGAACGGCTCAATCAAAACTAAGGTTCAACTCTTTTAGTTGAACAAACAGAACAGAAAGAAGTTTCACACAATTCTTCTGTGTAGTTTTTATTTGTAGACATTCTTTTTCCCAAAATAGGCCTCCTAGCGCTGAGAATGTCCAATTGCAGTTTCTACAGAAAGAGTGTTTCAGAACGGCTCAATCAAAAGTAAGGTTCAACTCTGTTAGTTGAATGCACAGAACAGAAAGTAGTTTCATACAATGCTTCTGTGTAGTTTATATTTGAACATATTCTTTTTTCCACTATTACCCACTTAGCGCTACGAATGTCCAGTTGCATTTTCTACAGACAGAGTGTTTCAAAACTGCTCAATCAAATGTATGGTTTAACTCTGTTAGCTGAATGCTCAGATCAGAATGAAGTTTCACAGAATGCTCCTGTGTAGTTTATATTTGAATATATTCCTTTTTCCACTACTACGCTCTTAGCGCTCCAAATGTCCAGTTGCATTTTCTACAGAAAGAGTGTTCAGATCTGCTCAATCAAAAGTATGGTTTAACTCTGTTAGCTGAATGCACAGATCAGAAAGAAGTTTCACCGAATGATTCTGTGTAGTTTATATTTGAAGACATTCCTTTTTCCACTATTACCCTCTTAGCGCTCCGAATCTCCACTTGCATTTTCTACAAAAAGAGTGTTTCATAACTGCTCAATCAAAAATATGTTTTATCTCTGTTAACTGAATTTACAGATCAGAAATGAGTTTCACAGAATGCAACTGTGTAGTTTTTATTTGAAGATATTCTTTTTCCCAATGTAGGCCTCTTAGCGCTTAGCATGTCCAATTGCAGTTTCTACAGAAAGAGTGTTTCAGAACGGCTCAATCAAAAGTAAGGTTCAACTCTGTTAGTTGAATGCACAGAACAGAAAGAATTTTCACAGAATGCTACTGTGTAGTTTATATTTAAATATATTCCTTTTTCCACTATTACCCTCTTAGCGCTCCGAATGTCCACTTGCATTTTCTACAGAAAGAGTGTTCAGAACTGCGCAATCAAAAGTATGGTTTAACTCTGTTAGCTTAATGAACATATCAGAAATAAGTTTCACACAATGCTTCTGTGTAGTTTTTATTTGAAGATATTATTTTTCCCAATAGAGGCCTCTTAGCGCTCAGAATGTCCAATGGCAGTTTCTACAGAAAGAGTGTTTCAGAAAGGCTCAATCAAAGTAAGGTTCAACTCTGTTAGTTGAATGCACAGAACAGAAAGAAGTTTCATACAATGCTTCTGTGTAGTTTATATTTGAACATATTCTTTTTTCCACTATTACCCACTTAGCGCTACGAATGTCCAGTTGCATTTTCTACAGACAGAGTGTTTCAAAACTGCTCAATCAACAGTATGGTTTAACTCTGTTAGCTGAATGCTCAGATCAGAAAGAAGTTTCACAGAATGCTTCTGTGTAGTTTATATTTGAATATATTCCTTTTTCCACTACTAATCTCTTAGCGCTCCAAATGTCCAGTTGCATTTTCTACAGAAAGAGTGTTCAGATCTGCTCAATCAAAAGTATGGTTTAACTCTGTTAGCTGAATGCACAGATCAGAAAGAAGTTTCACAGAATGATTCTGTGTAGTTTATATTTGGAGACATTCCTTTTTCCACTATTACCCTCTTAGCGCTCCGAATCTCCACTTGCATTTTCTACAGAAAGAGTGTTTCAGAACGGCTCAATCAAAACTAAGGTTCAACTCTTTTAGTTGAACAAACAGAACAGAAAGAAGTTTCACACAATTCTTCTGTGTAGTTTTTATTTGTAGACGTTCTTTTTCCCAATATAGGCCTCCTAGCGCTCAGAATGTCCAATTGCAGTTTCTACAGAAAGAGTGTTTCAGAACGGCTCAATCAAAAGTAAGGTTCAACTCTGTTAGTTGAATGCACAGAACAGAAAGAAGTTTCATACAATGCTTCTGTGTAGTTTATATTTGAACATATTCTTTTTTCCACTATTACCCACTTAGCGCTACGAATGTCCAGTTGCATTTTCTACAGACAGAGTGTTTCAAAACTGCTCAATCAAAAGTATGGTTTAACTCTGTTAGCTGAATACTCAGATCAGAAAGAAGTTTCACAGAATGCTTCTGTGTAGTTTATATTTGAATATATTCCTTTTTCCACTACTACGCTCTTAGCGCTCCAAATGTCCAGTTGCATTTTCTACAGAAAGAGTGTTCAGATCTGCTCAATCAAAAGTATGGTTTAACTCTGTTAGCTGAATGCACAGATCAGAAAGAAGTTTCACCGAATGATTCTGTGTAGTTTATATTTGAAGACATTCCTTTTTCCACTATTACCCTCTTAGCGCTCCGAATCTCCACTTGCATTTTCTACAAAAAGAGTGTTTCATAACTGCTCAATCAAAAATATGTTTTATCTCTGTTAACTGAATTTACAGATCAGAAATAAGTTTCACAGAATGCATCTGTGTAGTTTTTATTTGAAGATATTCTTTTTCCCAATGTAGGCCTCTTAGCGCTTAGCATGTCCAATTGCAGTTTCTACAGAAAGAGTGTTTCAGAACGGCTCAATCAAAAGTAAGGTTCAACTCTGTTAGTTGAATGCACAGAACAGAAAGAATTTTCACAGAATGCTACTGTGTAGTTTATATTTGAATATATTCCTTTTTCCACTATAACCCTCTTAGCGCTCCGAATGTCCACTTGCATTTTCTACAGAAAGAGTGTTCAGAACTGCGCAATCAAAAGTATGGTTTAACTCTGTTAGCTTAATGAACATATCAGAAATAAGTTTCACACAATGCTTCTGTGTAGTTTTCATTTGAAGATATTATTTTTCCCAATAGAGGCCTCTTAGCGCTCAGAATGTCCAATTGCAGTTTCTACAGAAAGAGTGTTTCAGAAAGGCTCAATCAAAAGTAAGGTTCAACTCTGTTAGTTGAATGCACAGAACAGAAAGAAATTTCATACAATGCTTCTGTGTAGTTTATATTTGAACATATTCTTTTTTCCACTATTACCCACTTAGCGCTACGAATGTCCAGTTGCATTTTCTACAGACAGAGTGTTTCAAAACTGCTCAATCAAAAGTATGGTTTAACTCTGTTAGCTGAATGCTCAGATCAGAAAGAAGTTTCACAGAATGCTTCTGTGTAGTTTATATTTGAATATATTCCTTTTTCCACTACTACTCTCTTAGCGCTCCAAATGTCCAGTTGCATTTTCTACAGAAAGAGTGTTCAGATCTGCTCAATCAAAAGTATGGTTTAACTCTGTTAGCTGAATGCACAGATCAGAAAGAAGTTTCACAGAATGATTCTGTGTAGTTTATATTTGGAGACATTCCTTTTTCCACTATTACCCTCTTAGCGCTCCGAATCTCCACTTGCATTTTCTACAGAAAGAGTGTTTCAGAACGGCTCAATCAAAACTAAGGTTCAACTCTTTTAGTTGAACAAACAGAACAGAAAGAAGTTTCACACAATTCTTCTGTGTAGTTTTTATTTGTAGACATTCTTTTTCCCAAAATAGGCCTCCTAGCACTGAGAATGTCCAATTGCAGTTTCTACAGAAAGAGTGTTTCAGAACGGCTCAATCAAAAGTAAGGTTCAACTCTGTTAGTTGAATGCACAGAACAGAAAGTAGTTTCATACAATGCTTCTGTGTAGTTTATATTTGAACATATTCTTTTTTCCACTATTACCCACTTAGCGCTACGAATGTCCAGTTGCATTTTCTACAGACAGAGTGTTTCAAAACTGCTCAATCAAATGTATGGTTTAACTCTGTTAGCTGAATGCTCAGATCAGAAAGAAGTTTCACAGAATGCTCCTGTGTAGTTTATATTTGAATATATTCCTTTTTCCACTACTACGCTCTTAGCGCTCCAAATGTCCAGTTGCATTTTCTACAGAAAGAGTGTTCAGATCTGCTCAATCAAAAGTATGGTTTAACTCTGTTAGCTGAATGCACAGATCAGAAAGAAGTTTCACCGAATGATTCTGTGTAGTTTATATTTGAAGACATTCCTTTTTCCACTATTACCCTCTTAGCGCTCCGAATCTCCACTTGCATTTTCTACAAAAAGAGTGTTTCATAACTGCTCAATCAAAAATATGTTTTATCTCTGTTAACTGAATTTACAGATCAGAAATGAGTTTCACAGAATGCAACTGTGTAGTTTTTATTTGAAGATATTCTTTTTCCCAATGTAGGCCTCTTAGCGCTTAGCATGTCCAATTGCAGTTTCTACAGAAAGAGTGTTTCAGAACGGCTCAATCAAAAGTAAGGTTCAACTCTGTTAGTTGAATGCACAGAACAGAAAGAATTTTCACAGAATGCTACTGTGTAGTTTATATTTAAATATATTCCTTTTTCCACTATTACCCTCTTAGCGCTCCGAATGTCCACTTGCATTTTCTACAGAAAGAGTGTTCAGAACTGCGCAATCAAAAGTATGGTTTAACTCTGTTAGCTTAATGAACATATCAGAAATAAGTTTCACACAATGCTTCTGTGTAGTTTTTATTTGAAGATATTATTTTTCCCAATAGAGGCCTCTTAGCGCTCAGAATGTCCAATGGCAGTTTCTACAGAAAGAGTGTTTCAGAAAGGCTCAATCAAAGTAAGGTTCAACTCTGTTAGTTGAATGCACAGAACAGAAAGAAGTTTCATACAATGCTTCTGTGTAGTTTATATTTGAACATATTCTTTTTTCCACTATTACCCACTTAGCGCTACGAATTTCCAGTTGCATTTTCTACAGACAGAGTGTTTCAAAACTGCTCAATCAAAAGTATGGTTTAACTCTGTTAGCTGAATGCTCAGATCAGAAAGAAGTTTCACAGAATGCTTCTGTGTAGTTTATATTTGAATATATTCCTTTTTCCACTACTAATCTCTTAGCGCTCCAAATGTCCAGTTGCATTTTCTACAGAAAGAGTGTTCAGATCTGCTCAATCAAAAGTATGGTTTAACTCTGTTAGCTGAATGCACAGATCAGAAAGAAGTTTCACAGAATGATTCTGTGTAGTTTATATTTGGAGACATTCCTTTTTCCACTATTACCCTCTTAGCGCTCCGAATCTCCACTTGCATTTTCTACAGAAAGAGTGTTTCAGAACGGCTCAATCAAAACTAAGGTTCAACTCTTTTAGTTGAACAAACAGAACAGAAAGAAGTTTCACACAATTCTTCTGTGTAGTTTTTATTTGTAGACGTTCTTTTTCCCAATATAGGCCTCCTAGCGCTCAGAATGTCCAATTGCAGTTTCTACAGAAAGAGTGTTTCAGAACGGCTCAATCAAAAGTAAGGTTCAACTCTGTTAGTTGAATGCACAGAACAGAAAGAAGTTTCATACAATGCTTCTGTGTAGTTTATATTTGAACATATTCTTTTTTCCACTATTACCCACTTAGCGCTACGAATGTCCAGTTGCATTTTCTACAGACAGAGTGTTTCAAAACTGCTCAATCAAAAGTATGGTTTAACTCTGTTAGCTGAATACTCAGATCAGAAAGAAGTTTCACAGAATGCTTCTGTGTAGTTTATATTTGAATATATTCCTTTTTCCACTACTACGCTCTTAGCGCTCCAAATGTCCAGTTGCATTTTCTACAGAAAGAGTGTTCAGATCTGCTCAATCAAAAGTATGGTTTAACTCTGTTAGCTGAATGCACAGATCAGAAAGAAGTTTCACCGAATGATTCTGTGTAGTTTATATTTGAAGACATTCCTTTTTCCACTATTACCCTCTTAGCGCTCCGAATCTCCACTTGCATTTTCTACAAAAAGAGTGTTTCATAACTGCTCAATCAAAAATATGTTTTATCTCTGTTAACTGAATTTACAGATCAGAAATAAGTTTCACAGAATGCATCTGTGTAGTTTTTATTTGAAGATATTCTTTTTCCCAATGTAGGCCTCTTAGCGCTTAGCATGTCCAATTGCAGTTTCTACAGAAAGAGTGTTTCAGAACGGCTCAATCAAAAGTAAGGTTCAACTCTGTTAGTTGAATGCACAGAACAGAAAGAATTTTCACAGAATGCTACTGTGTAGTTTATATTTGAATATATTCCTTTTTCCACTATTACCCTCTTAGCGCTCCGAATGTCCACTTGCATTTTCTACAGAAAGAGTGTTCAGAACTGCGCAATCAAAAGTATGGTTTAACTCTGTTAGCTTAATGAACATATCAGAAATAAGTTTCACACAATGCTTCTGTGTAGTTTTCATTTGAAGATATTATTTTTCCCAATAGAGGCCTCTTAGCGCTCAGAATGTCCAATTGCAGTTTCTACAGAAAGAGTGTTTCAGAAAGGCTCAATCAAAAGTAAGGTTCAACTCTGTTAGTTGAATGCACAGAACAGAAAGAAATTTCATACAATGCTTCTGTGTAGTTTATATTTGAACATATTATTTTTTCCACTATTACCCACTTAGCGCTACGAATGTCCAGTTGCATTTTCTACAGACAGAGTGTTTCAAAACTGCTCAATCAAATGTATGGTATAACTCTGTTAGCTGAATGCTCAGATCAGAAAGAAGTTTCACAGAATGCTTCTGTGTAGTTTATATTTGAATATATTCCTTTTTCCACTACTACTCTCTTAGCGCTCCAAATGTCCAGTTGCATTTTCTACAGAAAGAGTGTTCAGATCTGCTCAATCAAAAGTATGGTTTAACTCTGTTAGCTGAATGCACAGATCAGAAAGAAGTTTCACAGAATGATTCTGTGTAGTTTATATTTGGAGACATTCCTTTTTCCACTATTACCCTCTTAGCGCTCCGAATCTCCACTTGCATTTTCTACAGAAAGAGTGTTTCAGAACGGCTCAATCAAAACTAAGGTTCAACTCTTTTAGTTGAACAAACAGAACAGAAAGAAGTTTCACACAACTCTTCTGTGTAGTTTTTATTTGTAGACATTCTTTTTCCCAAAATAGGCCTCCTAGCGCTCAGAATGTCCAATTGCAGTTTCTACAGAAAGAGTGTTTCAGAACGGCTCAATCAAAAGTAAGGTTCAACTCTGTTAGTTGAATGCACAGAACAGAAAGAAGTTTCATACAATGCTTCTGTGTAGTTTATATTTGAACATATTCTTTTTTCCACTATTACCCACTTAGCGCTACGAATGTCCAGTTGCATTTTCTACAGACAGAGTGTTTCAAAACTGCTCAATCAAATGTATGGTTTAACTCTGTTAGCTGAATGCTCAGATCAGAAAGAAGTTTCACAGAATGCTCCTGTGTAGTTTATATTTGAATATATTCCTTTTTCCACTACTACGCTCTTAGCGCTCCAAATGTCCAGTTGCATTTTCTACAGAAAGAGTGTTCAGATCTGCTCAATCAAAAGTATGGTTTAACTCTGTTAGCTGAATGCACAGATCAGAAAGAAGTTTCACCGAATGATTCTGTGTAGTTTATATTTGAAGACATTCCTTTTTCCACTATTACCCTCTTAGCGCTCCGAATCTCCACTTGCATTTTCTACAAAAAGATTGTTTCATAACTGCTCAATCAAAAATATGTTTTATCTCTGTTAACTGAATTTACAGATCAGAAATGAGTTTCACAGAATGCAACTGTGTAGTTTTTATTTGAAGATATTCTTTTTCCCAATGTAGGCCTCTTAGCGCTTAGCATGTCCAATTGCAGTTTCTACAGAAAGAGTGTTTCAGAACGGCTCAATCAAAAGTAAGGTTCAACTCTGTTAGTTGAATGCACAGAACAGAAAGAATTTTCACAGAATGCTACTGTGTAGTTTATATTTGAATATATTCCTTTTTCCACTATTACCCTCTTAGCGCTCCGAATGTCCACTTGCATTTTCTACAGAAAGAGTGTTCAGAACTGCGCAATCAAAAGTATGGTTTAACTCTGTTAGCTTAATGAACATATCAGAAATAAGTTTCACACAATGCTTCTGTGTAGTTTTCATTTGAAGATATTATTTTTCCCAATAGAGGCCTCTTAGCGCTCAGAATGTCCAATTGCAGTTTCTACAGAAAGAGTGTTTCAGAAAGGCTCAATCAAAAGTAAGGTTCAACTCTGTTAGTTGAATGCACAGAACAGAAAGAAATTTCATACAATGCTTCTGTGTAGTTTATATTTGAACATATTATTTTTTCCACTATTACCCACTTAGCGCTACGAATGTCCAGTTGCATTTTCTACAGACAGAGTGTTTCAAAACTGCTCAATCAAATGTATGGTTTAACTCTGTTAGCTGAATGCTCAGATCAGAAAGAAGTTTCACAGAATGCTTCTGTGTAGTTTATATTTGAATATATTCCTTTTTCCACTACTACTCTCTTAGCGCTCCAAATGTCCAGTTGCATTTTCTACAGAAAGAGTGTTCAGATCTGCTCAATCAAAAGTATGGTTTAACTCTGTTAGCTGAATGCACAGATCAGAAAGAAGTTTCACAGAATGATTCTGTGTAGTTTATATTTGGAGACATTCCTTTTTCCACTATTACCCTCTTAGCGCTCCGAATCTCCACTTGCATTTTCTACAGAAAGAGTGTTTCAGAACGGCTCAATCAAAACTAAGGTTCAACTCTTTTAGTTGAACAAACAGAACAGAAAGAAGTTTCACACAACTCTTCTGTGTAGTTTTTATTTGTAGACATTCTTTTTCCCAAAATAGGCCTCCTAGCGCTCAGAATGTCCAATTGCAGTTTCTACAGAAAGAGTGTTTCAGAACGGCTCAATCAAAAGTAAGGTTCAACTCTGTTAGTTGAATGCACAGAACAGAAAGAAGTTTCATACAATGCTTCTGTGTAGTTTATATTTGAACATATTCTTTTTTCCACTATTACCCACTTAGCGCTACGAATGTCCAGTTGCATTTTCTACAGACAGAGTGTTTCAAAACTGCTCAATCAAATGTATGGTTTAACTCTGTTAGCTGAATGCTCAGATCAGAAAGAAGTTTCACACAATGCTTCTGTGTAGTTTATATTTGAATATATTCCTTTTTCCACTACTACGCTCTTAGCGCTCCAAATGTCCAGTTGCATTTTCTACAGAAAGAGTGTTCAGATCTGCTCAATCAAAAGTATGGTTTAACTCTGTTAGCTGAATGCACAGATCAGAAAGAAGTTTCACCGAATGATTCTGTGTAGCTTATATTTGAAGACATTCCTTTTTCCACTATTACCCTCTTAGCGCTCCGAATCTCCACTTGCATTTTCTACAAAAAGAGTGTTTCATAACTGCTCAATCAAAAATATGTTTTATCTCTGTTAACTGAATTTACAGATCAGAAATAAGTTTCACAGAATGCATCTGTGTAGTTTTTATTTGAAGATATACTTTTTCCCAATGTAGGCCTCTTAGCGCTTAGCATGTCCAATTGCAGTTTCTACAGAAAGAGTGTTTCAGAACGGCTCAATCAAAAGTAAGGTTCAACTCTGTTAGTTGAATGCACAGAACAGAAAGAATTTTCACAGAATGCTACTGTGTAGTTTATATTTAAATATATTCCTTTTTCCACTATTTCCCTCTTAGCGCTCCGAATGTCCACTTGCATTTTCTACAGAAAGAGTGTTCAGAACTGCGCAATCAAAAGAATGGTTTAACTCTGTTAGCTTAATGAACATATCAGAAATAAGTTTCACACAATGCTTCTCTGTAGTTTTTATTTGAAGATATTATTTTTCCCAATAGAGGCCTCTTAGCGCTCAGAATGTCCAATGGCAGTTTCTACAGAAAGAGTGTTTCAGAAAGGCTCAATCAAAGTAAGGTTCAACTCTGTTAGTTGAATGCACAGAATAGAAAGAAGTTTCATACAATGCTTCTGTGTAGTTTATATTTGAACATATTCTTTTTTCCACTATTACCCACTTAGCGCTACGAATGTCCAGTTGCATTTTCTACAGACAGAGTGTTTCAAAACTGCTCAATCAAAAGTATGGTTTAACTCTGTTAGCTGAATGCTCAGATCAGAAAGAAGTTTCACAGAATGCTTCTGTGTAGTTTATATTTGAATATATTCCTTTTTCCACTACTAATCTCTTAGCGCTCCAAATGTCCAGTTGCATTTTCTACAGAAAGAGTGTTCAGATCTGCTCAATCAAAAGTATGGTTTAACTCTGTTAGCTGAATGCACAGATCAGAAAGAAGTTTCACAGAATGATTCTGTGTAGTTTATATTTGGAGACATTCCTTTTTCCACTATTACCCTCTTAGCGCTCCGAATCTCCACTTGCATTTTCTACAGAAAGAGTGTTTCAGAACGGCTCAATCAAAACTAAGGTTCAACTCTGTTAGTTGAACAAACAGAACAGAAAGAAGTTTCACACAATTCTTCTGTGTAGTTTTTATTTGTAGACATTCTTTTTCCCAAAATAGGCCTCCTAGCGCTCAGAATGTCCAATTGCAGTTTCTACAGAAAGAGTGTTTCAGAACGGCTCAATCAAAAGTAAGGTTCAACTCTGTTAGTTGAATGCACAGAACAGAAAGAAGTTTCATACAATGCTTCTGTGTAGTTTATATTTGAACATATTCTTTTTTCCACTATTACCCACTTAGCGCTACGAATGTCCAGTTGCATTTTCTACAGACAGAGTGTTTCAAAACTGCTCAATCAAAAGTATGGTTTAACTCTGTTAGCTGAATACTCAGATCAGAAAGAAGTTTCACAGAATGCTTCTGTGTAGTTTATATTTGAATATATTCCTTTTTCCACTACTACGCTCTTAGCGCTCCAAATGTCCAGTTGCATTTTCTACAGAAAGAGTGTTCAGATCTGCTCAATCAAAAGTATGGTTTAACTCTGTTAGCTGAATGCACAGATCAGAAAGAAGTTTCACCGAATGATTCTGTGTAGTTTATATTTGAAGACATTCCTTTTTCCACTATTACCCTCTTAGCGCTCCGAATCTCCACTTGCATTTTCTACAAAAAGAGTGTTTCATAACTGCTCAATCAAAAATATGTTTTATCTCTGTTAACTGAATTTACAGATCAGAAATAAGTTTCACAGAATGCATCTGTGTAGTTTTTATTTGAAGATATTCTTTTTCCCAATGTAGGCCTCTTAGCGCTTAGCATGTCCAATTGCAGTTTCTACAGAAAGAGTGTTTCAGAACGGCTCAATCAAAAGTAAGGTTCAACTCTGTTAGTTGAATGCACAGAACAGAAAGAATTTTCACAGAATGCTACTGTGTAGTTTATATTTGAATATATTCCTTTTTCCACTATTACCCTCTTAGCGCTCCGAATGTCCACTTGCATTTTCTACAGAAAGAGTGTTCAGAACTGCGCAATCAAAAGTATGGTTTAACTCTGTTAGCTTAACGAACATATCATAAATAAGTTTCACACAATGCTTCTGTGTAGTTTTCATTTGAAGATATTATTTTTCCCAATAGAGGCCTCTTAGCGCTCAGAATGTCCAATTGCAGTTTCTACAGAAAGAGTGTTTCAGAAAGGCTCAATCAAAAGTAAGGTTCAACTCTGTTAGTTGAATGCACAGAACAGAAAGAAATTTCATACAATGCTTCTGTGTAGTTTATATTTGAACATATTATTTTTTCCACTATTACCCACTTAGCGCTACGAATGTCCAGTTGCATTTTCTACAGACAGAGTGTTTCAAAACTGCTCAATCAAATGTATGGTTTAACTCTGTTAGCTGAATGCTCAGATCAGAAAGAAGTTTCACAGAATGCTTCTGTGTAGTTTATATTTGAATATATTCCTTTTTCCACTACTACTCTCTTAGCGCTCCAAATGTCCAGTTGCATTTTCTACAGAAAGAGTGTTCAGATCTGCTCAATCAAAAGTATGGTTTAACTCTGTTAGCTGAATGCACAGATCACAAAGAAGTTTCACAGAATGATTCTGTGTAGTTTATATTTGGAGACATTCCTTTTTCCACTATTACCCTCTTAGCGCTCCGAATCTCCACTTGCATTTTCTACAGAAAGAGTGTTTCAGAACGGCTCAATCAAAACTAAGGTTCAACTCTTTTAATTGAACAAACAGAACAGAAAGAAGTTTCACACAACTCTTCTGTGTAGTTTTTATTTGTAGACATTCTTTTTCCCAAAATAGGCCTCCTAGCGCTCAGAATGTCCAATTGCAGTTTCTACAGAAAGAGTGTTTCAGAACGGCTCAATCAAAAGTAAGGTTCAACTCTGTTAGTTGAATGCACAGAACAGAAAGAAGTTTCATACAATGCTTCTGTGTAGTTTATATTTGAACATATTCTTTTTTCCACTATTACCCACTTAGCGCTACGAATGTCCAGTTGCATTTTCTACAGACAGAGTGTTTCAAAACTGCTCAATCAAATGTATGGTTTAACTCTGTTAGCTGAATGCTCAGATCAGAAAGAAGTTTCACAGAATGCTTCTGTGTAGTTTATATTTGAATATATTCCTTTTTCCACTACTACGCTCTTAGCGCTCCAAATGTCCAGTTGCATTTTCTACAGAAAGAGTGTTCAGATCTGCTCAATCAAAAGTATGGTTTAACTCTGTTAGCTGAATGCACAGATCAGAAAGAAGTTTCACCGAATGATTCTGTGTAGTTTATATTTGAAGACATTCCTTTTTCCACTATTACCCTCTTAGCGCTCCGAATCTCCACTTGCATTTTCTACAAAAAGAGTGTTTCATAACTGCTCAATCAAAAATATGTTTTATCTCTGTTAACTGAATTTACAGATCAGAAATAAGTTTCACAGAATGCATCTGTGTAGTTTTTATTTGAAGATATTCTTTTTCCCAATGTAGGCCTCTTAGCGCTTAGCATGTCCAATTGCAGTTTCTACAGAAAGAGTGTTTCAGAACGGCTCAATCAAAAGTAAGGTTCAACTCTGTTAGTTGAATGCACAGAACAGAAAGAATTTTCACAGAATGCTACTGTGTAGTTTATATTTAAATATATTCCTTTTTCCACTATTTCCCTCTTAGCGCTCCGAATGTCCACTTGCATTTTCTACAGAAAGAGTGTTCAGAACTGCGCAATCAAAAGAATGGTTTAACTCTGTTAGCTTAATGAACATATCAGAAATAAGTTTCACACAATGCTTCTCTGTAGTTTTTATTTGAAGATATTATTTTTCCCAATAGAGGCCTCTTAGCGCTCAGAATGTCCAATGGCAGTTTCTACAGAAAGAGTGTTTCAGAAAGGCTCAATCAAAGTAAGGTTCAACTCTGTTAGTTGAATGCACAGAACAGAAAGAAGTTTCATGCAATGCTTCTGTGTAGTTTATATTTGAACATATTCTTTTTTCCACTATTACCCACTTAGCGCTACGAATGTCCAGTTGCATTTTCTACAGACAGAGTGTTTCAAAACTGCTCAATCAAAAGTATGGTTTAACTCTGTTAGCTGAATGCTCAGATCAGAAAGAAGTTTCACAGAATGCTTCTGTGTAGTTTATATTTGAATATATTCCTTTTTCCACTACTAATCTCTTAGCGCTCCAAATGTCCAGTTGCATTTTCTACAGAAAGAGTGTTCAGATCTGCTCAATCAAAAGTATGGTTTAACTCTGTTAGCTGAATGCACAGATCACAAAGAAGTTTCACAGAATTATTCTGTGTAGTTTATATTTGTAGACATTCCTTTTTCCACTATTACCCTCTTAGCGCTCCGAATCTCCACTTGCATTTTCTACAGAAAGAGTGTTTCAGAACGGCTCAATCAAAACTAAGGTTCAACTCTTTTAGTTGAACAAACAGAACAGAAAGAAGTTTCACACAATTCTTCTGTGTAGTTTTTATTTGTAGACGTTCTTTTTCCCAATATAGGCCTCCTAGCGCTCAGAATGTCCAATTGCAGTTTCTACAGAAAGAGTGTTTCAGAACGGCTCAATCAAAAGTAAGGTTCAACTCTGTTAGTTGAATGCACAGAACAGAGAGAAGTTTCATACAATGCTTCTGTGTAGTTTATATTTGAACATATTCTTTTTTCCACTATTACCCACTTAGCGCTACGAATGTCCAGTTGCATTTTCTACAGACAGAGTGTTTCAAAACTGCTCAATCAAAAGTATGGTTTAACTCTGTTAGCTGAATACTCAGATCAGAAAGAAGTTTCACAGAATGCTTCTGTGTAGTTTATATTTGAATATATTCCTTTTTCCACTACTACGCTCTTAGCGCTCCAAATGTCCAGTTGCATTTTCTACAGAAAGAGTGTTCAGATCTGCTCAATCAAAAGTATGGTTTAACTCTGTTAGCTGAATGCACAGATCAGAAAGAAGTTTCACCGAATGATTCTGTGTAGTTTATATTTGAAGACATTCCTTTTTCCACTATTACCCTCTTAGCGCTCCGAATCTCCACTTGCATTTTCTACAAAAAGAGTGTTTCATAACTGCTCAATCAAAAATATGTTTTATCTCTGTTAACTGAATTTACAGATCAGAAATAAGTTTCACAGAATGCATCTGTGTAGTTTTTATTTGAAGATATTCTTTTTCCCAATGTAGGCCTCTTAGCGCTTAGCATGTCCAATTGCAGTTTCTACAGAAAGAGTGTTTCAGAACGGCTCAATCAAAAGTAAGGTTCAACTCTGTTAGTTGAATGCACAGAACAGAAAGAATTTTCACAGAATGCTACTGTGTAGTTTATATTTGAATATATTCCTTTTTCCACTATTACCCTCTTAGCGCTCCGAATGTCCACTTGCATTTTCTACAGAAAGAGTGTTCAGAACTGCGCAATCAAAAGTATGGTTTAACTCTGTTAGCTTAATGAACATATCAGAAATAAGTTTCACACAATGCTTCTGTGTAGTTTTCATTTGAAGATATTATTTTTCCCAATAGAGGCCTCATAGCGCTCAGAATGTCCAATTGCAGTTTCTACAGAAAGAGTGTTTCAGAAAGGCTCAATCAAAAGTAAGGTTCAACTCTGTTAGTTGAATGCACAGAACAGAAAGAAATTTCATACAATGCTTCTGTGTAGTTTATATTTGAACATATTATTTTTTCCACTATTACCCACTTAGCGCTACGAATGTCCAGTTGCATTTTCTACAGACAGAGTGTTTCAAAACTGCTCAATCAAATGTATGGTTTAACTCTGTTAGCTGAATGCTCAGATCAGAAAGAAGTTTCACAGAATGCTTCTGTGTAGTTTATATTTGAATATATTCCTTTTTCCACTACTACTCTCTTAGCGCTCCAAATGTCCAGTTGCATTTTCTACAGAAAGAGTGTTCAGATCTGCTCAATCAAAAGTATGGTTTAACTCTGTTAGCTGAATGCACAGATCAGAAAGAAGTTTCACAGAATGATTCTGTGTAGTTTATATTTGGAGACATTCCTTTTTCCACTATTACCCTCTTAGCGCTCCGAATCTCCACTTGCATTTTCTACAGAAAGAGTGTTTCAGAACGGCTCAATCAAAACTAAGGTTCAACTCTGTTAGTTGAACAAACAGAACAGAAAGAAGTTTCACACAACTCTTCTGTGTAGTTTTTATTTGTAGACATTCTTTTTCCCAAAATAGGCCTCCTAGCGCTCAGAATGTCCAATTGCAGTTTCTACAGAAAGAGTGTTTCAGAACGGCTCAATCAAAAGTAAGGTTCAACTCTGTTAGTTGAATGCACAGAACAGAAAGAAGTTTCATACAATGCTTCTGTGTAGTTTATATTTGAACATATTCTTTTTTCCACTATTACCCACTTAGCGCTACGAATGTCCAGTTGCATTTTCTACAGACAGAGTGTTTCAAAACTGCTCAATCAAATGTATGGTTTAACTCTGTTAGCTGAATGCTCAGATCAGAAAGAAGTTTCACAGAATGCTTCTGTGTAGTTTATATTTGAATATATTCCTTCTTCCACTACTACGCTCTTAGCGCTCCAAATGTCCAGTTGCATTTTCTACAGAAAGAGTGTCCAGATCTGCTCAATCAAAAGTATGGTTTAACACTGTTAGCTGAATGCACAGATCAGAAAGAAGTTTCACCGAATGATTCTGTGTAGTTTATATTTGAAGACATTCCTTTTTCCACTATTACCCTCTTAGCGCTCCGAATCTCCACTTGCATTTTCTACAAAAAGAGTGTTTCATAACTGCTCAATCAAAAATATGTTTTATCTCTGTTAACTGAATTTACAGATCACAAATAAGTTTCACAGAATGCATCTGTGTAGTTTTTATTTGAAGATATTCTTTTTCCCAATGTAGGCCTCTTAGCGCTTAGCATGTCCAATTGCAGTTTCTACAGAAGGAGTGTTTCAGAACGGCTCAATCAAAAGTAAGGTTCAACTCTGTTAGTTGAATGCACAGAACAGAAAGAATTTTCACAGAATGCTACTGTGTAGTTTATATTTAAATATATTCCTTTTTCCACTATTACCCTCTTAGCGCTCCGAATGTCCACTTGCATTTTCTACAGAAAGAGTGTTCAGAACTGCGCAATCAAAAGAATGGTTTAACTCTGTTAGCTTAATGAACATATCAGAAATAAATTTCACACAATGCTTCTGTGTAGTTTTTATTTGAAGATATTATTTTTCCCAATAGAGGCCTCTTAGCGCTCAGAATGTCCAATTGCAGTTTCTACAGAAAGAGTGTTTCAGAAAGGCTCAATCAAAAGTAAGGTTCAACTCTGTTAGTTGAATGCACAGAACAGAAAGAAGTTTCATACAATGCTTCTGTGTAGTTTATATTTGAACATATTCTTTTTTCCACTATTACCCACTTAGCGCTACGAATGTCCAGTTGCATTTTCTACAGACAGAGTGTTTCAAAACTGCTCAATCAAATGTATGGTTTAACTCTGTTAGCTGAATGCTCAGATCAGAAAGAAGTTTCACAGAATGCTTCTGTGTAGTTTATATTTGAATATATTCCTTTTTCCACTACTACTCTCTTAGCGCTCCAAATGTCCAGTTGCATTTTCTACAGAAAGAGTGTTCAGATCTGCTCAATCAAAAGTATGGTTTAACTCTGTTAGCTGAATGCACAGATCAGAAAGAAGTTTCACAGAATGATTCTGTGTAGTTTATATTTGGAGACATTCCTTTTTCCACTATTACCCTCTTAGCGCTCCGAATCTCCACTTGCATTTTCTACAGAAAGAGTGTTTCAGAACGGCTAAATCAAAACTAAGGTTCAACTCTTTTAGTTGAACCAACAGAACAGAAAGAAGTTTCACACAATTCATCTGTGTAGTTTTTATTTGTAGACATTCTTTTTCCCAATATAGGCCTCCTAGCGCTCAGAATGTCCAATTGCAGTTTCTACAGAAAGAGTGTTTCAGAACGGCTCAATCAAAAGTAAGGTTCAACTCTGTTAGTTGAATGCACAGAACAGAAAGAAGTTTCATACAATGCTTCTGTGTAGTTTATATTTGAACATATTCTTTTTTCCACTATTACCCACTTAGCTCTACGAATGTCCAGTTGCATTTTCTACAGACAGAGTGTTTCAAAACTGCTCAATCAAAAGTATGGTTTAACTCTGTTAGCTGAATGCTCAGATCAGAAAGAAGTTTCACAGAATGCTTCTGTGTAGTTTATATTTGAATATATTCCTTTTTCCACTACTACGCTCTTAGCGCTCCAAATGTCCAGTTGCATTTTCCACAGAAAGAGTGTTCCGATCTGCTCAGTCAAAAGTATGGTTTAACTCTGTTAGCTGAATGCACAGATCAGAAAGAAGTTTCACCGAATGATTCTGTGTAGTTTATATTTGAAGACACTACTTTTTCCAATATTACCCTCTTAGCGCTCCGAATCTCCACTTGCATTTTCTACAAAAAGAGTGTTTCATAACTGCTCAATCAAAAATATGTTTTATCTCTGTTAACTGTATTTACAGATCAGAAATAAGTTTCACAGAATGCATCTGTGTAGTTTTTATTTGAAGATATTCTTTTTCCCAATGTAGGCCTCTTAGCGCTTAGCATGTCCAATTGCAGTTTCTACAGAAAGAGTGTTTCAGAACGGCTCAATCAAAAGTAAGGTTCAACTCTGTTAGTTGAATGCACAGAACAGAAAGAATTTTCACAGAATGCTACTGTGTAGTTTATATTTGAATATATTCCTTTTTCCACTATTACCCTCTTAGCGCTCCGAATGTCCACTTGCATTTTCTACAGAAAGAGTGTTCAGAACTGCGCAATCAAAAGTATGGTTTAACTCTGTTAGCTTAACGAACATATCATAAATAAGTTTCACACAATGCTTCTGTGTAGTTTTCATTTGAAGATATTATTTTTCCCAATAGAGGCCTCTTAGCGCTCAGAATGTCCAATTGCAGTTTCTACAGAAAGAGTGTTTCAGAAAGGCTCAATCAAAAGTAAGGTTCAACTCTGTTAGTTGAATGCACAGAACAGAAAGAAATTTCATACAATGCTTCTGTGTAGTTTATATTTGAACATATTATTTTTTCCACTATTACCCACTTAGCGCTACGAATGTCCAGTTGCATTTTCTACAGACAGAGTGTTTCAAAACTGCTCAATCAAATGTATGGTTTAACTCTGTTAGCTGAATGCTCAGATCAGAAAGAAGTTTCACAGAATGCTTCTGTGTAGTTTATATTTGAATATATTCCTTTTTCCACTACTACTCTCTTAGCGCTCCAAATGTCCAGTTGCATTTTCTACAGAAAGAGTGTTCAGATCTGCTCAATCAAAAGTATGGTTTAACTCTGTTAGCTGAATGCACAGATCAGAAAGAAGTTTCACAGAATGATTCTGTGTAGTTTATATTTGGAGACATTCCTTTTTCCACTATTACCCTCTTAGTGCTCCGAATCTCCACTTGCATTTTCTACAGAAAGAGTGTTTCAGAACGGCTCAATCAAAACTAAGGTTCAACTCTTTTAGTTGAACAAACAGAACAGAAAGAAGTTTCACACAACTCTTCTGTGTAGTTTTTATTGGTAGACATTCTTTTTCCCAAAATAGGCCTCCTAGCGCTCAGAATGTCCAATTGCAGTTTCTACAGAAAGAGTGTTTCAGAACGGCTCAATCAAAAGTAAGGTTCAACTCTGTTAGTTGAATGCACAGAACAGAAAGAAGTTTCATACAATGCTTCTGTGTAGTTTATATTTGAACATATTCTTTTTTCCACTATTACCCACTTAGCGCTACGAATGTCCAGTTGCATTTTCTACAGACAGAGTGTTTCAAAACTGCTCAATCAAATGTATGGTTTAACTCTGTTAGCTGAATGCTCAGATCAGAAAGAAGTTTCACAGAATGCTTCTGTGTAGTTTATATTTGAATATATTCCTTTTTCCACTACTACGCTCTTAGCGCTCCAAATGTCCAGTTGCATTTTCTACAGAAAGAGTGTTCAGATCTGCTCAATCAAAAGTATGGTTTAACTCTGTTAGCTGAATGCACAGATCAGAAAGAAGTTTCACCGAATGATTCTGTGTAGTTTATATTTGAAGACATTCCTTTTTCCACTATTACCCTCTTAGCGCTCCGAATCTCCACTTGCATTTTCTACAAAAAGAGTGTTTCATAACTGCTCAATCAAAAATATGTTTTATCTCTGTTAACTGAATTTACAGATCAGAAATAAGTTTCACAGAATGCATCTGTGTAGTTTTTATTTGAAGATATTCTTTTTCCCAATGTAGGCCTCTTAGCGCTTAGCATGTCCAATTGCAGTTTCTACAGAAAGAGTGTTTCAGAACGGCTCAATCAAAAGTAAGGTTCAACTCTGTTAGTTGAATGCACAGAACAGAAAGAATTTTCACAGAATGCTACTGTGTAGTTTATATTTAAATATATTCCTTTTTCCACTATTTCCCTCTTAGCGCTCCGAATGTCCACTTGCATTTTCTACAGAAAGAGTGTTCAGAACTGCGCAATCAAAAGAATGGTTTAACTCTGTTAGCTTAATGAACATATCAGAAATAAGTTTCACACAATGCTTCTCTGTAGTTTTTATTTGAAGATATTATTTTTCCCAATAGAGGCCTCTTAGCGCTCAGAATGTCCAATGGCAGTTTCTACAGAAAGAGTGTTTCAGAAAGGCTCAATCAAAGTAAGGTTCAACTCTGTTAGTTGAATGCACAGAACAGAAAGAAGTTTCATACAATGCTTCTGTGTAGTTTATATTTGAACATATTCTTTTTTCCACTATTACCCACTTAGCGCTACGAATGTCCAGTTGCATTTTCTACAGACAGAGTGTTTCAAAACTGCTCAATCAAAAGTATGGTTTAACTCTGTTAGCTGAATGCTCAGATCAGAAAGAAGTTTCACAGAATGCTTCTGTGTAGTTTATATTTGAATATATTCCTTTTTCCACTACTAATCTCTTAGCGCTCCAAATGTCCAGTTGCATTTTCTACAGAAAGAGTGTTCAGATCTGCTCAATCAAAAGTATGGTTTAACTCTGTTAGCTGAATGCACAGATCACAAAGAAGTTTCACAGAATGATTCTGTGTAGTTTATATTTGTAGACATTCCTTTTTCCACTATTACCCTCTTAGCGCTCCGAATCTCCACTTGCATTTTCTACAGAAAGAGTGTTTCAGAACGGCTCAATCAAAACTAAGGTTCAACTCTTTTAGTTGAACAAACAGAACAGAAAGAAGTTTCACACAATTCTTCTGTGTAGTTTTTATTTGTAGACGTTCTTTTTCCCAATATAGGCCTCCTAGCGCTCAGAATGTCCAATTGCAGTTTCTACAGAAAGAGTGTTTCAGAACGGCTCAATCAAAAGTAAGGTTCAACTCTGTTAGTTGAATGCACAGAACAGAGAGAAGTTTCATACAATGCTTCTGTGTAGTTTATATTTGAACATATTCTTTTTTCCACTATTACCCACTTAGCGCTACGAATGTCCAGTTGCATTTTCTACAGACAGAGTGTTTCAAAACTGCTCAATCAAAAGTATGGTTTAACTCTGTTAGCTGAATACTCAGATCAGAAAGAAGTTTCACAGAATGCTTCTGTGTAGTTTATATTTGAATATATTCCTTTTTCCACTACTACGCTCTTAGCGCTCCAAATGTCCAGTTGCATTTTCTACAGAAAGAGTGTTCAGATCTGCTCAATCAAAAGTATGGTTTAACTCTGTTAGCTGACTGCACAGATCAGAAAGAAGTTTCACCGAATGATTCTGTGTAGTTTATATTTGAAGACATTCCTTTTTCCACTATTACCCTCTTAGCGCTCCGAATCTCCACTTGCATTTTCTACAAAAAGAGTGTTTCATAACTGCTCAATCAAAAATATGTTTTATCTCTGTTAACTGAATTTACAGATCAGAAATAAGTTTCACAGAATGCATCTGTGTAGTTTTTATTTGAAGATATTCTTTTTCCCAATGTAGGCCTCTTAGCGCTTAGCATGTCCAATTGCAGTTTCTACAGAAAGAGTGTTTCAGAACGGCTCAATCAAAAGTAAGGTTCAACTCTGTTAGTTGAATGCACAGAACAGAAAGAATTTTCACAGAATGCTACTGTGTAGTTTATATTTGAATATATTCCTTTTTCCACTATTACCCTCTTAGCGCTCCGAATGTCCACTTGCATTTTCTACAGAAAGAGTGTTCAGAACTGCGCAATCAAAAGTATGGTTTAACTCTGTTAGCTTAATGAACATATCAGAAATAAGTTTCACACAATGCTTCTGTGTAGTTTTCATTTGAAGATATTATTTTTCCCAATAGAGGCCTCATAGCGCTCAGAATGTCCAATTGCAGTTTCTACAGAAAGAGTGTTTCAGAAAGGCTCAATCAAAAGTAAGGTTCAACTCTGTTAGTTGAATGCACAGAACAGAAAGAAATTTCATACAATGCTTCTGTGTAGTTTATATTTGAACATATTATTTTTTCCACTATTACCCACTTAGCGCTACGAATGTCCAGTTGCATTTTCTACAGACAGAGTGTTTCAAAACTGCTCAATCAAATGTATGGTTTAACTCTGTTAGCTGAATGCTCAGATCAGAAAGAAGTTTCACAGAATGCTTCTGTGTAGTTTATATTTGAATATATTCCTTTTTCCACTACTACTCTCTTAGCGCTCCAAATGTCCAGTTGCATTTTCTACAGAAAGAGTGTTCAGATCTGCTCAATCAAAAGTATGGTTTAACTCTGTTAGCTGAATGCACAGATCAGAAAGAAGTTTCACAGAATGATTCTGTGTAGTTTATATTTGGAGACATTCCTTTTTCCACTATTACCCTCTTAGCGCTCCGAATCTCCACTTGCATTTTCTACAGAAAGAGTGTTTCAGAACGGCTCAATCAAAACTAAGGTTCAACTCTGTTAGTTGAACAAACAGAACAGAAAGAAGTTTCACACAACTCTTCTGTGTAGTTTTTATTTGTAGACATTCTTTTTCCCAAAATAGGCCTCCTAGCGCTCAGAATGTCCAATTGCAGTTTCTACAGAAAGAGTGTTTCAGAACGGCTCAATCAAAAGTAAGGTTCAACTCTGTTAGTTGAATGCACAGAACAGAAAGAAGTTTCATACAATGCTTCTGTGTAGTTTATATTTGAACATATTCTTTTTTCCACTATTACCCACTTAGCGCTACGAATGTCCAGTTGCATTTTCTACAGACAGAGTGTTTCAAAACTGCTCAATCAAATGTATGGTTTAACTCTGTTAGCTGAATGCTCAGATCAGAAAGAAGTTTCACAGAATGCTTCTGTGTAGTTTATATTTGAATATATTCCTTCTTCCACTACTACGCTCTTAGCGCTCCAAATGTCCAGTTGCATTTTCTACAGAAAGAGTGTCCAGATCTGCTCAATCAAAAGTATGGTTTAACACTGTTAGCTGAATGCACAGATCAGAAAGAAGTTTCACCGAATGATTCTGTGTAGTTTATATTTGAAGACATTCCTTTTTCCACTATTACCCTCTTAGCGCTCCGAATCTCCACTTGCATTTTCTACAAAAAGAGTGTTTCATAACTGCTCAATCAAAAATATGTTTTATCTCTGTTAACTGAATTTACAGATCACAAATAAGTTTCACAGAATGCATCTGTGTAGTTTTTATTTGAAGATATTCTTTTTCCCAATGTAGGCCTCTTAGCGCTTAGCATGTCCAATTGCAGTTTCTACAGAAGGAGTGTTTCAGAACGGCTCAATCAAAAGTAAGGTTCAACTCTGTTAGTTGAATGCACAGAACAGAAAGAATTTTCACAGAATGCTACTGTGTAGTTTATATTTAAATATATTACTTTTTCCACTATTACACTCTTAGCGCTCCGAATGTCCACTTGCATTTTCTACAGAAAGAGTGTTCAGAACTGCGCAATCAAAAGAATGGTTTAACTCTGTTAGCTTAATGAACATATCAGAAATAAATTTCACACAATGCTTCTGTGTAGTTTTTATTTGAAGATATTATTTTTCCCAATAGAGGCCTCTTAGCGCTCAGAATGTCCAATTGCAGTTTCTACAGAAAGAGTGTTTCAGAAAGGCTCAATCAAAAGTAAGGTTCAACTCTGTTAGTTGAATGCACAGAACAGAAAGAAGTTTCATACAATGCTTCTGTGTAGTTTATATTTGAACATATTCTTTTTTCCACTATTACCCACTTAGCGCTACGAATGTCCAGTTGCATTTTCTACAGACAGAGTGTTTCAAAACTGCTCAATCAAATGTATGGTTTAACTCTGTTAGCTGAATGCTCAGATCAGAAAGAAGTTTCACAGAATGCTTCTGTGTAGTTTATATTTGAATATATTCCTTTTTCCACTACTACTCTCTTAGCGCTCCAAATGTCCAGTTGCATTTTCTACAGAAAGAGTGTTCAGATCTGCTCAATCAAAAGTATGGTTTAACTCTGTTAGCTGAATGCACAGATCAGAAAGAAGTTTCACAGAATGATTCTGTGTAGTTTATATTTGGAGACATTCCTTTTTCCACTATTACCCTCTTAGCGCTCCGAATCTCCACTTGCATTTTCTACAGAAAGAGTGTTTCAGAACGGCTAAATCAAAACTAAGGTTCAACTCTTTTAGTTGAACCAACAGAACAGAAAGAAGTTTCACACAATTCATCTGTGTAGTTTTTATTTGTAGACATTCTTTTTCCCAATATAGGCCTCCTAGCGCTCAGAATGTCCAATTGCAGTTTCTACAGAAAGAGTGTTTCAGAACGGCTCAATCAAAAGTAAGGTTCAACTCTGTTAGTTGAATGCACAGAACAGAAAGAAGTTTCATACAATGCTTCTGTGTAGTTTATATTTGAACATATTCTTTTTTCCACTATTACCCACTTAGCTCTACGAATGTCCAGTTGCATTTTCTACAGACAGAGTGTTTCAAAACTGCTCAATCAAAAGTATGGTTTAACTCTGTTAGCTGAATGCTCAGATCAGAAAGAAGTTTCACAGAATGCTTCTGTGTAGTTTATATTTGAATATATTCCTTTTTCCACTACTACGCTCTTAGCGCTCCAAATGTCCAGTTGCATTTTCCACAGAAAGAGTGTTCCGATCTGCTCAGTCAAAAGTATGGTTTAACTCTGTTAGCTGAATGCACAGATCAGAAAGAAGTTTCACCGAATGATTCTGTGTAGTTTATATTTGAAGACACTACTTTTTCCAATATTACCCTCTTAGCGCTCCGAATCTCCACTTGCATTTTCTACAAAAAGAGTGTTTCATAACTGCTCAATCAAAAATATGTTTTATCTCTGTTAACTGTATTTACAGATCAGAAATAAGTTTCACAGAATGCATCTGTGTAGTTTTTATTTGAAGATATTCTTTTTCCCAATGTAGGCCTCTTAGCGCTTAGCATGTCCAATTGCAGTTTCTACAGAAAGAGTGTTTCAGAACGGCTCAATCAAAAGTAAGGTTCAACTCTGTTAGTTGAATGCACAGAACAGAAAGAATTTTCACAGAATGCTACTGTGTAGTTTATATTTGAATATATTCCTTTTTCCACTATTACCCTCTTAGCGCTCCGAATGTCCACTTGCATTTTCTACAGAAAGAGTGTTCAGAACTGCGCAATCAAAAGTATGGTTTAACTCTGTTAGCTTAATGAACATATCAGAAATAAGTTTCACACAATGCTTCTGTGTAGTTTTTATTTGAAGATATTATGTTTCCCAATAGAGGCCTCTTAGCGCTCAGAATGTCCAATTGCAGTTTCTACAGAAAGAGTGTTTCAGAAAGGCTCAATCAAATGTAAGGTTCAACTCTGTTAGTTGAATGCACAGAACAGAAAGAAGTTTCATACAATGCTTCTGTGTAGTTTATATTTGAACATATTCTTTTTTCCACTATTACCCACTTAGCGCTACGAATGTCCAGTTGCACTTTCTACAGACAGAGTGTTTCAAAACTGCTCTATCAAAAGTATGGTTTAACTCTGTTAGCTGAATGCTCAGATCAGAAAGAAGTTTCACAGAATGCTTCTGTGTAGTTTATATTTGAATATATTCCTTTTTCCACTACTACTCTCTTAGCGCTCCAAATGTCCAGTTGCATTTTCTACAGAAAGAGTGTTCAGATCTGCTCAAACAAAAGTATGGTTTAAGTCTGTTAGCTGAATGCACAGATCAGAAAGAAGTTTCACAGAATGATTCTGTGTAGTTTATATTTGGAGATATTCCTTTTTCCACTATTACCCTCTTAGCGCTCCGAATCTCCACTTGCATTTTCTACAGAAAGAGTGTTTCAGAACGGCTCAATCAAAACTAATGTTCAACTCTTTTAGTTGAACAAACAGAACAGAAAGAAGTTTCACACAATTCTTCTGTGTAGTTTTTATTTGTAGACATTCTTTTTCCCAATATAGGCCTCATAGGGCTCAGAATGTCCAATTGCAGTTTCTACAGAAAGAGTGTTTCAGAACGGCTCAATCAAAAGTAAGGTTCAACTCTGTTAGTTGAATGCACAGAACAGAAAGAAGTTTCATACAATGCTTCTGTGTAGTTTATATTTGAACATATTCTTTTTTCCACTATTACCCACTTAGCGCTACGAATGTCCAGTTGCATTTTCTACAGACAGAGTGTTTCAAAACTGCTCAATCAAATGTATGGTTTAACTCTGTTAGCTGAATGCTCAGATCAGAAAGAAGTTTCACAGAAT
Organism: Symphalangus syndactylus; assembly: GCF_028878055.3. Lineage (NCBI taxonomy): Eukaryota > Metazoa > Chordata > Mammalia > Primates > Hylobatidae > Symphalangus > Symphalangus syndactylus. Next base: position 155,363,339 of record NC_072425.2, on the reverse strand, counting down.
GCTTCTGTGTAGTTTATATTTGAATATATTCCTTTTTCCACTACTACGCTCTTAGCGCTCCAAATGTCCAGTTGCATTTTCTACAGAAAGAGTGTTCAGATCTGCTCAATCAAAAGTATGGTTTAACTCTGTTAGCTGAATGCACAGATCAGAAAGAAGTTTCACCGAATGATTCTGTGTAGTTTATATTTGAAGACATTCCTTTTCCACTATTACCCTCTTAGCGCTCCGAATTTCCACTTGCATTTTCTACAGAAGAGTGTTTCATAACTGCTCAATCAAAAATATGTTTTATCTCTGTTAACTGAATTTACAGATCAGAAATAAGTTTCACAGAATGCATCTGTGTAGTTTTTATTTGAAGATATTCTTTTTCCCAATGTAGGCCTCTTAGCGCTTAGCATGTCCAATTGCAGTTTCTACAGAAAGAGTGTTTCAGAACGGCTCAATCAAAAGTAAGGTTCAACTCTGTTAGTTGAATGCACAGAACAGAAAGAATTTTCACAGAATGCTACTGTGTAGTTTATATTTGAATATATTCCTTTTTCCACTATTACCTTCTTAGCGCTCCGAATGTCCACTTGCATTTTCTACAGAAAGTGTGTTCAGAACTGCGCAATCAAAAGTATGGTTTAACTCTGTTAGCTTAATGAACATATCAGAAATAAGTTTCACACAATGCTTCTGTGTAGTTTTTATTTGAAGATATTCTTTTTCCCAATAGAGGCCTCTTAGCGCTCAGAATGTCCAACTGAAGTTTCTACAGAAAGAGTGTTTCAGAAAGGCTCAATGAAAAGTAAGGTTCAACTCTGTTAGTTGAATGCACAGAACAGAAAGAAGTTTCATACAATGCTTCTGTGTAGTTTATATTTGAACATATTTTTTTTTCCACTATTACCCAATTAGCGCTACGAATGTCCAGTTGCATTTTCTACAGACAGAGTGTTTAAAAACTGCTCAATCAAAAGTATGGTTTAACTCTTTTAGCTGAATGCTCAGATCAGAAAGAAGTTTCACAGAATGCTTCTGTGAAGTTTATATTTGAATATATTCCTTTTTCCACTACTACTCTCTTAGCGCTCCAAATGTCCAGTTGCATTTTCTACAGAAAGAGTGTTCAGATCTGCTCAATCAAAAGTATGGTTTAACTCTGTTAGCTGAATGCACAGATCAGAAAGAAGTTTCACAGAATGATTCTGTGTAGTTTATATTTGGAGACATTCCTTTTTCCACTATTACCCTCTTAGCGCTCCGAATCTCCACTTGCATTTTCTACAGAAAGAGTGTTTCAGAACGGCTAAATCAAAACTAAGTTTCAACTCTTTTAGTTGAACCAACAGAACAGAAAGAAGTTTCACACAATTCATCTGTGTAGTTTTTATTTGTAGACATTCTTTTTCCCAATATAGGCCTCCTAGCGCTCAGAATGTCCAATTGCAGTTTCTACAGAAAGAGTATTTCAGAACGGCTCAATCAAAAGTAAGGTTCAACTCTGTTAGTTGAATGCACAGAACAGAAAGAAGTTTCATACAATGCTTCTGTGTAGTTTATATTTGAACATATTCTTTTTTCCACTATTACCCACTTAGCGCTACGAATGTCCAGTTGCATTTTCTACAGACAGAGTGTTTCAAAACTGCTCAATCAAAAGTATGGTTTAACTCTGTTAGCTGAATGCTCAGATCAGAAAGAAGTTTCACAGAATGCTTCTGTGTAGTTTATATTTGAATATATTCCTTTTTCCACTACTACGCTCTTAGCGCTCCAAATGTCCAGTTGCATTTTCCACAGAAAGAGTGTTCAGATCTGCTCAGTCAAAAGTATGGTTTAACTCTGTTAGCTGAATGCACAGATCAGAAAAAAGTTTCACCGAATGATTCTGTGTAGTTTATATTTGAAGACACTCCTTTTTCCACTATTACACTCTTAGCGCTCCGAATCTCCACTTGCATTTTCTACAAAAAGAGTGTTTCATAACTGCTCAATCAAAAATATGTTTTATCTCTGTTAACTGAATTTACAGATCAGAAATAAGTTTTACAGAATGCATCTGTGTAGTTTTTATTTGAAGATATTCTTTTTCCCAATGTAGGCCTCTTAGCGCTTAGCATGTCCAATTGCAGTTTCTACAGAAAGAGTGTTTCAGAACGGCTCAATCAAAAGTAAGGTTCAACTATGTTAGTTGAATGCACAGAACAGAAAGAATTTTCACAGAATGCTACTGTGTACTTTATATTTGAATATATTCCTTTTTCCACCTTTACCTTCTTAGCGCTCCGAATGTCCACTTGCATTTTCTACAGAAAGTGTGTTCAGAACTGCGCAATCAAAAGTATGGTTTAACTCTGTTAGCTTAATGAACATATCAGAAATAAGTTTCACACTATGCTTCTGTGTAGTTTTCATTTGAAGATATTATTTTTCCCAATAGAGGCCTCTTAGCGCTCAGAATGTCCAATTGCAGTTTCTACAGAAAGAGTGTTTCAGAAAGGCTCAATCAAAAGTAAGGTTCAACTCTGTTAGTTGAATGCACAGAACAGAAAGAAGTTTCATACAATGCTTCTGTGTAGTTTATATTTGAACATATTTTTTTTTCCACTATTACCCAATTAGCGCTACGAATGTCCAGTTGCATTTTCTACAGACAGAGTGTGTCAAAACTGCTCAATCAAATGTATGGTTTAACTCTGTTAGCTGAATGCTCAGATCAGAAAGAAGTTTCACAGAATGCTTCTGTGAAGTTTATATTTGAATATATTCCTTTTTCCACTACTACTCTCTTAGCGCTCCAAATGTCCAGTTGCATTTTCTACAGAAAGAGTGTTCAGATCTGCTCAATCAAAAGTATGGTTTAACTCTGTTAGCTGAATGCACAGATCAGAAAGAAGTTTCACAGAATGATTCTGTGTAGTTTATATTTGGAGACATTCCTTTTTCCACTATTACCCTCTTAGCGCTCCGAATCTCCACTTGCATTTTCTACAGAAAGAGTGTTTCAGAACGGCTCAATCAAAACTAAGGTTCAACTCTGTTAGTTGAACAAACAGAACAGAAAGAAGTTTCACACAACTCTTCTGTGTAGTTTTTATTTGTAGACATTCTTTTTCCCAAAATAGGCCTCCTAGCGCTCAGAATGTCCAATTGCAGTTTCTACAGAAAGAGTGTTTCAGAACGGCTCAATCAAAAGTAAGGTTCAACTCTGTTAGTTGAATGCACAGAACAGAAAGAAGTTTCATACAATGCTTCTGTGTAGTTTATATTTGAACATATTCTTTTTTCCACTATTACCCACTTAGCGCTACGAATGTCCAGTTGCATTTTCTACAGACAGAGTGTTTCAAAACTGCTCAATCAAATGTATGGTTTAACTCTGTTAGCTGAATGCTCAGATCAGAAAGAAGTTTCACAGAATGCTTCTGTGTAGTTTATATTTGAATATATTCCTTCTTCCACTACTACGCTCTTAGCGCTCCAAATGTCCAGTTGCATTTTCTACAGAAAGAGTGTCCAGATCTGCTCAATCAAAAGTATGGTTTAACACTGTTAGCTGAATGCACAGATCAGAAAGAAGTTTCACCGAATGATTCTGTGTAGTTTATATTTGAAGACATTCCTTTTTCCACTATTACCCTCTTAGCGCTCCGAATCTCCACTTGCATTTTCTACAAAAAGAGTGTTTCATAACTGCTCAATCAAAAATATGTTTTATCTCTGTTAACTGAATTTACAGATCACAAATAAGTTTCACAGAATGCATCTGTGTAGTTTTTATTTGAAGATATTCTTTTTCCCAATGTAGGCCTCTTAGCGCTTAGCATGTCCAATTGCAGTTTCTACAGAAGGAGTGTTTCAGAACGGCTCAATCAAAAGTAAGGTTCAACTCTGTTAGTTGAATGCACAGAACAGAAAGAATTTTCACAGAATGCTACTGTGTAGTTTATATTTAAATATATTCCTTTTTCCACTATTACCCTCTTAGCGCTCCGAATGTCCACTTGCATTTTCTACAGAAAGAGTGTTCAGAACTGCGCAATCAAAAGAATGGTTTAACTCTGTTAGCTTAATGAACATATCAGAAATAAATTTCACACAATGCTTCTGTGTAGTTTTTATTTGAAGATATTATTTTTCCCAATAGAGGCCTCTTAGCGCTCAGAATGTCCAATTGCAGTTTCTACAGAAAGAGTGTTTCAGAAAGGCTCAATCAAAAGTAAGGTTCAACTCTGTTAGTTGAATGCACAGAACAGAAAGAAGTTTCATACAATGCTTCTGTGTAGTTTATATTTGAACATATTCTTTTTTCCACTATTACCCACTTAGCGCTACGAATGTCCAGTTGCATTTTCTACAGACAGAGTGTTTCAAAACTGCTCAATCAAATGTATGGTTTAACTCTGTTAGCTGAATGCTCAGATCAGAAAGAAGTTTCACAGAATGCTTCTGTGTAGTTTATATTTGAATATATTCCTTTTTCCACTACTACTCTCTTAGCGCTCCAAATGTCCAGTTGCATTTTCTACAGAAAGAGTGTTCAGATCTGCTCAATCAAAAGTATGGTTTAACTCTGTTAGCTGAATGCACAGATCAGAAAGAAGTTTCACAGAATGATTCTGTGTAGTTTATATTTGGAGACATTCCTTTTTCCACTATTACCCTCTTAGCGCTCCGAATCTCCACTTGCATTTTCTACAGAAAGAGTGTTTCAGAACGGCTAAATCAAAACTAAGGTTCAACTCTTTTAGTTGAACCAACAGAACAGAAAGAAGTTTCACACAATTCATCTGTGTAGTTTTTATTTGTAGACATTCTTTTTCCCAATATAGGCCTCCTAGCGCTCAGAATGTCCAATTGCAGTTTCTACAGAAAGAGTGTTTCAGAACGGCTCAATCAAAAGTAAGGTTCAACTCTGTTAGTTGAATGCACAGAACAGAAAGAAGTTTCATACAATGCTTCTGTGTAGTTTATATTTGAACATATTCTTTTTTCCACTATTACCCACTTAGCTCTACGAATGTCCAGTTGCATTTTCTACAGACAGAGTGTTTCAAAACTGCTCAATCAAAAGTATGGTTTAACTCTGTTAGCTGAATGCTCAGATCAGAAAGAAGTTTCACAGAATGCTTCTGTGTAGTTTATATTTGAATATATTCCTTTTTCCACTACTACGCTCTTAGCGCTCCAAATGTCCAGTTGCATTTTCCACAGAAAGAGTGTTCCGATCTGCTCAGTCAAAAGTATGGTTTAACTCTGTTAGCTGAATGCACAGATCAGAAAGAAGTTTCACCGAATGATTCTGTGTAGTTTATATTTGAAGACACTACTTTTTCCAATATTACCCTCTTAGCGCTCCGAATCTCCACTTGCATTTTCTACAAAAAGAGTGTTTCATAACTGCTCAATCAAAAATATGTTTTATCTCTGTTAACTGTATTTACAGATCAGAAATAAGTTTCACAGAATGCATCTGTGTAGTTTTTATTTGAAGATATTCTTTTTCCCAATGTAGGCCTCTTAGCGCTTAGCATGTCCAATTGCAGTTTCTACAGAAAGAGTGTTTCAGAACGGCTCAATCAAAAGTAAGGTTCAACTCTGTTAGTTGAATGCACAGAACAGAAAGAATTTTCACAGAATGCTACTGTGTAGTTTATATTTGAATATATTCCTTTTTCCACTATTACCCTCTTAGCGCTCCGAATGTCCACTTGCATTTTCTACAGAAAGAGTGTTCAGAACTGCGCAATCAAAAGTATGGTTTAACTCTGTTAGCTTAATGAACATATCAGAAATAAGTTTCACACAATGCTTCTGTGTAGTTTTTATTTGAAGATATTATGTTTCCCAATAGAGGCCTCTTAGCGCTCAGAATGTCCAATTGCAGTTTCTACAGAAAGAGTGTTTCAGAAAGGCTCAATCAAATGTAAGGTTCAACTCTGTTAGTTGAATGCACAGAACAGAAAGAAGTTTCATACAATGCTTCTGTGTAGTTTATATTTGAACATATTCTTTTTTCCACTATTACCCACTTAGCGCTACGAATGTCCAGTTGCACTTTCTACAGACAGAGTGTTTCAAAACTGCTCTATCAAAAGTATGGTTTAACTCTGTTAGCTGAATGCTCAGATCAGAAAGAAGTTTCACAGAATGCTTCTGTGTAGTTTATATTTGAATATATTCCTTTTTCCACTACTACTCTCTTAGCGCTCCAAATGTCCAGTTGCATTTTCTACAGAAAGAGTGTTCAGATCTGCTCAAACAAAAGTATGGTTTAAGTCTGTTAGCTGAATGCACAGATCAGAAAGAAGTTTCACAGAATGATTCTGTGTAGTTTATATTTGGAGATATTCCTTTTTCCACTATTACCCTCTTAGCGCTCCGAATCTCCACTTGCATTTTCTACAGAAAGAGTGTTTCAGAACGGCTCAATCAAAACTAATGTTCAACTCTTTTAGTTGAACAAACAGAACAGAAAGAAGTTTCACACAATTCTTCTGTGTAGTTTTTATTTGTAGACATTCTTTTTCCCAATATAGGCCTCATAGGGCTCAGAATGTCCAATTGCAGTTTCTACAGAAAGAGTGTTTCAGAACGGCTCAATCAAAAGTAAGGTTCAACTCTGTTAGTTGAATGCACAGAACAGAAAGAAGTTTCATACAATGCTTCTGTGTAGTTTATATTTGAACATATTCTTTTTTCCACTATTACCCACTTAGCGCTACGAATGTCCAGTTGCATTTTCTACAGACAGAGTGTTTCAAAACTGCTCAATCAAATGTATGGTTTAACTCTGTTAGCTGAATGCTCAGATCAGAAAGAAGTTTCACAGAATGCTTCTGTGTAGTTTATATTTGAATATATTCCTTTTTCCACTACTACGCTCTTAGCGCTCCAAATGTCCAGTTGCATTTTCTACAGAAAGAGTGTTCAGATCTGCTCAATCAAAAGTATGGTTTAACTCTGTTAGCTGAATGCACAGATCAGAAAGAAGTTTCACCGAATGATTCTGTGTAGTTTATATTTGAAGACATTCCTTTTCCACTATTACCCTCTTAGCGCTCCGAATTTCCACTTGCATTTTCTACAGAAGAGTGTTTCATAACTGCTCAATCAAAAATATGTTTTATCTCTGTTAACTGAATTTACAGATCAGAAATAAGTTTCACAGAATGCATCTGTGTAGTTTTTATTTGAAGATATTCTTTTTCCCAATGTAGGCCTCTTAGCGCTTAGCATGTCCAATTGCAGTTTCTACAGAAAGAGTGTTTCAGAACGGCTCAATCAAAAGTAAGGTTCAACTCTGTTAGTTGAATGCACAGAACAGAAAGAATTTTCACAGAATGCTACTGTGTAGTTTATATTTGAATATATTCCTTTTTCCACTATTACCTTCTTAGCGCTCCGAATGTCCACTTGCATTTTCTACAGAAAGTGTGTTCAGAACTGCGCAATCAAAAGTATGGTTTAACTCTGTTAGCTTAATGAACATATCAGAAATAAGTTTCACACAATGCTTCTGTGTAGTTTTTATTTGAAGATATTCTTTTTCCCAATAGAGGCCTCTTAGCGCTCAGAATGTCCAATTGAAGTTTCTACAGAAAGAGTGTTTCAGAAAGGCTCAATGAAAAGTAAGGTTCAACTCTGTTAGTTGAATGCACAGAACAGAAAGAAGTTTCATACAATGCTTCTGTGTAGTTTATATTTGAACATATTTTTTTTTCCACTATTACCCAATTAGCGCTACGAATGTCCAGTTGCATTTTCTACAGACAGAGTGTTTAAAAACTGCTCAATCAAAAGTATGGTTTAACTCTTTTAGCTGAATGCTCAGATCAGAAAGAAGTTTCACAGAATGCTTCTGTGAAGTTTATATTTGAATATATTCCTTTTTCCACTACTACTCTCTTAGCGCTCCAAATGTCCAGTTGCATTTTCTACAGAAAGAGTGTTCAGATCTGCTCAATCAAAAGTATGGTTTAACTCTGTTAGCTGAATGCACAGATCAGAAAGAAGTTTCACAGAATGATTCTGTGTAGTTTATATTTGGAGACATTCCTTTTTCCACTATTACCCTCTTAGCGCTCCGAATCTCCACTTGCATTTTCTACAGAAAGAGTGTTTCAGAACGGCTAAATCAAAACTAAGGTTCAACTCTTTTAGTTGAACCAACAGAACAGAAAGAAGTTTCACACAATTCATCTGTGTAGTTTTTATTTGTAGACATTCTTTTTCCCAATATAGGCCTCCTAGCGCTCAGAATGTCCAATTGCAGTTTCTACAGAAAGAGTATTTCAGAACGGCTCAATCAAAAGTAAGGTTCAACTCTGTTAGTTGAATGCACAGAACAGAAAGAAGTTTCATACAATGCTTCTGTGTAGTTTATATTTGAACATATTCTTTTTTCCACTATTACCCACTTAGCGCTACGAATGTCCAGTTGCATTTTCTACAGACAGAGTGTTTCAAAACTGCTCAATCAAAAGTATGGTTTAACTCTGTTAGCTGAATGCTCAGATCAGAAAGAAGTTTCACAGAATGCTTCTGTGTAGTTTATATTTGAATATATTCCTTTTTCCACTACTACGCTCTTAGCGCTCCAAATGTCCAGTTGCATTTTCCACAGAAAGAGTGTTCAGATCTGCTCAGTCAAAAGTATGGTTTAACTCTGTTAGCTGAATGCACAGATCAGAAAAAAGTTTCACCGAATGATTCTGTGTAGTTTATATTTGAAGACACTCCTTTTTCCACTATTACACTCTTAGCGCTCCGAATCTCCACTTGCATTTTCTACAAAAAGAGTGTTTCATAACTGCTCAATCAAAAATATGTTTTATCTCTGTTAACTGAATTTACAGATCAGAAATAAGTTTCACAGAATGCATCTGTGTAGTTTTTATTTGAAGATATTCTTTTTCCCAATGTAGGCCTCTTAGCGCTTAGCATGTCCAATTGCAGTTTCTACAGAAAGAGTGTTTCAGAACGGCTCAATCAAAAGTAAGGTTCAACTATGTTAGTTGAATGCACAGAACAGAAAGAATTTTCACAGAATGCTACTGTGTACTTTATATTTGAATATATTCCTTTTTCCACCTTTACCTTCTTAGCGCTCCGAATGTCCACTTGCATTTTCTACAGAAAGTGTGTTCAGAACTGCGCAATCAAAAGTATGGTTTAACTCTGTTAGCTTAATGAACATATCAGAAATAAGTTTCACACTATGCTTCTGTGTAGTTTTCATTTGAAGATATTATTTTTCCCAATAGAGGCCTCTTAGCGCTCAGAATGTCCAATTGCAGTTTCTACAGAAAGAGTGTTTCAGAAAGGCTCAATCAAAAGTAAGGTTCAACTCTGTTAGTTGAATGCACAGAACAGAAAGAAGTTTCATACAATGCTTCTGTGTAGTTTATATTTGAACATATTTTTTTTTCCACTATTACCCAATTAGCGCTACGAATGTCCAGTTGCATTTTCTACAGACAGAGTGTGTCAAAACTGCTCAATCAAATGTATGGTTTAACTCTGTTAGCTGAATGCTCAGATCAGAAAGAAGTTTCACAGAATGCTTCTGTGAAGTTTATATTTGAATATATTCCTTTTTCCACTACTACTCTCTTAGCGCTCCAAATGTCCAGTTGCATTTTCTACAGAAAGAGTGTTCAGATCTGCTCAATCAAAAGTATGGTTTAACTCTGTTAGCTGAATGCACAGATCAGAAAGAAGTTTCACAGAATGATTCTGTGTAGTTTATATTTGGAGACATTCCTTTTTCCACTATTACCCTCTTAGCGCTCCGAATCTCCACTTGCATTTTCTACAGAAAGAGTGTTTCAGAACGGCTAAATCAAAACTAAGGTTCAACTCTTTTAGTTGAACCAACAGAACAGAAAGAAGTTTCACACAATTCATCTGTGTAGTTTTTATTTGTAGACATTCTTTTTCCCAATATAGGCCTCCTAGCGCTCAGAATGTCCAATTGCAGTTTCTACAGAAAGAGTATTTCAGAACGGCTCAATCAAAAGTAAGGTTCAACTCTGTTAGTTGAATGCACAGAACAGAAAGAAGTTTCATACAATGCTTCTGTGTAGTTTATATTTGAACATATTCTTTTTTCCACTATTACCCACTTAGCGCTACGAATGTCCAGTTGCATTTTCTACAGACAGAGTGTTTCAAAACTGCTCAATCAAAAGTATGGTTTAACTCTGTTAGCTGAATGCTCAGATCAGAAAGAAGTTTCACAGAATGCTTCTGTGTAGTTTATATTTGAATATATTCCTTTTTCCACTACTACGCTCTTAGCGCTCCAAATGTCCAGTTGCATTTTCCACAGAAAGAGTGTTCAGATCTGCTCAGTCAAAAGTATGGTTTAACTCTGTTAGCTGAATGCACAGATCAGAAAAAAGTTTCACCGAATGATTCTGTGTAGTTTATATTTGAAGACACTCCTTTTTCCACTATTACACTCTTAGCGCTCCGAATCTCCACTTGCATTTTCTACAAAAAGAGTGTTTCATAACTGCTCAATCAAAAATATGTTTTATCTCTGTTAACTGAATTTACAGATCAGAAATAAGTTTCACAGAATGCATCTGTGTAGTTTTTATTTGAAGATATTTTTTTTCCCAATGTAGGCCTCTTAGCGCTTAGCATGTCCAATTGCAGTTTCTACAGAAAGAGTGTTTCAGAACGGCTCAATCAAAAGTAAGGTTCAACTATGTTAGTTGAATGCACAGAACAGAAAGAATTTTCACAGAATGCTACTGTGTACTTTATATTTGAATATATTCCTTTTTCCACCATTACCTTCTTAGCGCTCCGAATGTCCACTTGCATTTTCTACAGAAAGTGTGTTCAGAACTGCGCAATCAAAAGTATGGTTTAACTCTGTTAGCTTAATGAACATATCAGAAATAAGTTTCACACTATGCTTCTGTGTAGTTTTCATTTGAAGATATTATTTTTCCCAATAGAGGCCTCTTAGCGCTCAGAATGTCCAATTGCAGTTTCTACAGAAAGAGTGTTTCAGAAAGGCTCAATCAAAAGTAAGGTTCAACTCTGTTAGTTGAATGCACAGAACAGAAAGAAGTTTCATACAATGCTTCTGTGTAGTTTATATTTGAACATATTTTTTTTTCCACTATTACCCAATTAGCGCTACGAATGTCCAGTTGCATTTTCTACAGACAGAGTGTGTCAAAACTGCTCAATCAAATGTATGGTTTAACTCTGTTAGCTGAATGCTCAGATCAGAAAGAAGTTTCACAGAATGCTTCTGTGAAGTTTATATTTGAATATATTCCTTTTTCCACTACTACTCTCTTAGCGCTCCAAATGTCCAGTTGCATTTTCTACAGAAAGAGTGTTCAGATCTGCTCAATCAAAAGTATGGTTTAACTCTGTTAGCTGAATGCACAGATCAGAAAGAAGTTTCACAGAATGATTCTGTGTAGTTTATATTTGGAGACATTCCTTTTTCCACTATTACCCTCTTAGCGCTCCGAATCTCCACTTGCATTTTCTACAGAAAGAGTGTTTCAGAACGGCTAAATCAAAACTAAGGTTCAACTCTTTTAGTTGAACCAACAGAACAGAAAGAAGTTTCACACAATTCATCTGTGTAGTTTTTATTTGTAGACATTCTTTTTCCCAATATAGGCCTCCTAGCGCTCAGAATGTCCAATTGCAGTTTCTACAGAAAGAGTATTTCAGAACGGCTCAATCAAAAGTAAGGTTCAACTCTGTTAGTTGAATGCACAGAACAGAAAGAAGTTTCATACAATGCTTCTGTGTAGTTTATATTTGAACATATTCTTTTTTCCACTATTACCCACTTAGCGCTACGAATGTCCAGTTGCATTTTCTACAGACAGAGTGTTTCAAAACTGCTCAATCAAAAGTATGGTTTAACTCTGTTAGCTGAATGCTCAGATCAGAAAGAAGTTTCACAGAATGCTTCTGTGTAGTTTATATTTGAATATATTCCTTTTTCCACTACTACGCTCTTAGCGCTCCAAATGTCCAGTTGCATTTTCCACAGAAAGAGTGTTCAGATCTGCTCAGTCAAAAGTATGGTTTAACTCTGTTAGCTGAATGCACAGATCAGAAAAAAGTTTCACCGAATGATTCTGTGTAGTTTATATTTGAAGACACTCCTTTTTCCACTATTACACTCTTAGCGCTCCGAATCTCCACTTGCATTTTCTACAAAAAGAGTGTTTCATAACTGCTCAATCAAAAATATGTTTTATCTCTGTTAACTGAATTTACAGATCAGAAATAAGTTTCACAGAATGCATCTGTGTAGTTTTTATTTGAAGATATTCTTTTTCCCAATGTAGGCCTCTTAGCGCTTAGCATGTCCAATTGCAGTTTCTACAGAAAGAGTGTTTCAGAACGGCTCAATCAAAAGTAAGGTTCAACTATGTTAGTTGAATGCACAGAACAGAAAGAATTTTCACAGAATGCTACTGTGTACTTTATATTTGAATATATTCCTTTTTCCACCTTTACCTTCTTAGCGCTCCGAATGTCCACTTGCATTTTCTACAGAAAGTGTGTTCAGAACTGCGCAATCAAAAGTATGGTTTAACTCTGTTAGCTTAATGAACATATCAGAAATAAGTTTCACACTATGCTTCTGTGTAGTTTTCATTTGAAGATATTATTTTTCCCAATAGAGGCCTCTTAGCGCTCAGAATGTCCAATTGCAGTTTCTACAGAAAGAGTGTTTCAGAAAGGCTCAATCAAAAGTAAGGTTCAACTCTGTTAGTTGAATGCACAGAACAGAAAGAAGTTTCATACAATGCTTCTGTGTAGTTTATATTTGAACATATTTTTTTTTCCACTATTACCCAATTAGCGCTACGAATGTCCAGTTGCATTTTCTACAGACAGAGTGTGTCAAAACTGCTCAATCAAATGTATGGTTTAACTCTGTTAGCTGAATGCTCAGATCAGAAAGAAGTTTCACAGAATGCTTCTGTGAAGTTTATATTTGAATATATTCCTTTTTCCACTACTACTCTCTTAGCGCTCCAAATGTCCAGTTGCATTTTCTACAGAAAGAGTGTTCAGATCTGCTCAATCAAAAGTATGGTTTAACTCTGTTAGCTGAATGCACAGATCAGAAAGAAGTTTCACAGAATGATTCTGTGTAGTTTATATTTGGAGACATTCCTTTTTCCACTATTACCCTCTTAGCGCTCCGAATCTCCACTTGCATTTTCTACAGAAAGAGTGTTTCAGAACGGCTAAATCAAAACTAAGGTTCAACTCTTTTAGTTGAACCAACAGAACAGAAAAAAGTTTCACACAATTCATCTGTGTAGTTTTTATTTGTAGACATTCTTTTTCCCAATATAGGCCTCCTAGCGCTCAGAATGTCCAATTGCAGTTTCTACAGAAAGAGTATTTCAGAACGGCTCAATCAAAAGTAAGGTTCAACTCTGTTAGTTGAATGCACAGAACAGAAAGAAGTTTCATACAATGCTTCTGTGTAGTTTATATTTGAACATATTCTTTTTTCCACTATTACCCACTTAGCGCTACGAATGTCCAGTTGCATTTTCTACAGACAGAGTGTTTCAAAACTGCTCAATCAAAAGTATGGTTTAACTCTGTTAGCTGAATGCTCAGATCAGAAAGAAGTTTCACAGAATGCTTCTGTGTAGTTTATATTTGAATATATTCCTTTTTCCACTACTACGCTCTTAGCGCTCCAAATGTCCAGTTGCATTTTCCACAGAAAGAGTGTTCAGATCTGCTCAGTCAAAAGTATGGTTTAACTCTGTTAGCTGAATGCACAGATCAGAAAAAAGTTTCACCGAATGATTCTGTGTAGTTTATATTTGAAGACACTCCTTTTTCCACTATTACACTCTTAGCGCTCCGAATCTCCACTTGCATTTTCTACAAAAAGAGTGTTTCATAACTGCTCAATCAAAAATATGTTTTATCTCTGTTAACTGAATTTACAGATCAGAAATAAGTTTCACAGAATGCATCTGTGTAGTTTTTATTTGAAGATATTCTTTTTCCCAATGTAGGCCTCCTAGCGCTTAGCATGTCCAATTGCAGTTTCTACAGAAAGAGTGTTTCAGAACGGCTCAATCAAAAGTAAGGTTCAACTCTGTTAGTTGAATGCACAGAACAGAAAGAATTTTCACAGAATGCTACTGTGTAGTTTATATTTGAATATATTCCTTTTTCCACTATTACCCTCTTAGCGCTCCGAATGTCCACTTGCATTTTCTACAGAAAGAGTGTTCAGAACTGCGCAATCAAAAGTATGGTTTAACTCTGTTAGCTTAATGAACATATCAGAAATAAGTTTCACACAATGCTTCTGTGTAGTTTTTATTTGAAGATATTCTTTTTCCCAATAGAGGCCTCTTAGCGCTCAGAATGTCCAATTGAAGTTTCTACAGAAAGAGTGTTTCAGAAAGGCTCAATGAAAAGTAAGGTTCAACTCTGTTAGTTGAATGCACAGAACAGAAAGAAGTTTCATACAATGCTTCTGTGTAGTTTATATTTGAACATATTTTTTTTTCCACTATTACCCAATTAGCGCTACGAATGTCCAGTTGCATTTTCTACAGACAGAGTGTTTAAAAACTGCTCAATCAAAAGTATGGTTTAACTCTTTTAGCTGAATGCTCAGATCAGAAAGAAGTTTCACAGAATGCTTCTGTGAAGTTTATATTTGAATATATTCCTTTTTCCACTACTACTCTCTTAGCGCTCCAAATGTCCAGTTGCATTTTCTACAGAAAGAGTGTTCAGATCTGCTCAATCAAAAGTATGGTTTAACTCTGTTAGCTGAATGCACAGATCAGAAAGAAGTTTCACAGAATGATTCTGTGTAGTTTATATTTGGAGACATTCCTTTTTCCACTATTACCCTCTTAGCGCTCCGAATCTCCACTTGCATTTTCTACAGAAAGAGTGTTTCAGAACGGCTAAATCAAAACTAAGGTTCAACTCTTTTAGTTGAACCAACAGAACAGAAAGAAGTTTCACACAATTCATCTGTGTAGTTTTTATTTGTAGACATTCTTTTTCCCAATATAGGCCTCCTAGCGCTCAGAATGTCCAATTGCAGTTTCTACAGAAAGAGTATTTCAGAACGGCTCAATCAAAAGTAAGGTTCAACTCTGTTAGTTGAATGCACAGAACAGAAAGAAGTTTCATACAATGCTTCTGTGTAGTTTATATTTGAACATATTCTTTTTTCCACTATTACCCACTTAGCGCTACGAATGTCCAGTTGCATTTTCTACAGACAGAGTGTTTCAAAACTGCTCAATCAAAAGTATGGTTTAACTCTGTTAGCTGAATGCTCAGATCAGAAAGAAGTTTCACAGAATGCTTCTGTGTAGTTTATATTTGAATATATTCCTTTTTCCACTACTACGCTCTTAGCGCTCCAAATGTCCAGTTGCATTTTCCACAGAAAGAGTGTTCAGATCTGCTCAGTCAAAAGTATGGTTTAACTCTGTTAGCTGAATGCACAGATCAGAAAAAAGTTTCACCGAATGATTCTGTGTAGTTTATATTTGAAGACACTCCTTTTTCCACTATTACACACTTAGCGCTCCGAATCTCCACTTGCATTTTCTACAAAAACAGTGTTTCATAACTGCTCAATCAAAAATATGTTTTATCTCTGTTAACTGAATTTACAGATCAGAAATAAGTTTCACAGAATGCATCTGTGTAGTTTTTATTTGAAGATATTCTTTTTCCCAATGTAGGCCTCTTAGCGCTTAGCATGTCCAATTGCAGTTTCTACAGAAAGAGTGTTTCAGAACGGCTCAATCAAAAGTAAGGTTCAACTATGTTAGTTGAATGCACAGAACAGAAAGAATTTTCACAGAATGCTACTGTGTACTTTATATTTGAATATATTCCTTTTTCCACCATTACCTTCTTAGCGCTCCGAATGTCCACTTGCATTTTCTACAGAAAGTGTGTTCAGAACTGCGCAATCAAAAGTATGGTTTAACTCTGTTAGCTTAATGAACATATCAGAAATAAGTTTCACACTATGCTTCTGTGTAGTTTTCATTTGAAGATATTATTTTTCCCAATAGAGGCCTCTTAGCGCTCAGAATGTCCAATTGCAGTTTCTACAGAAAGAGTGTTTCAGAAAGGCTCAATCAAAAGTAAGGTTCAACTCTGTTAGTTGAATGCACAGAACAGAAAGAAGTTTCATACAATGCTTCTGTGTAGTTTATATTTGAACATATTTTTTTTTCCACTATTACCCAATTAGCGCTACGAATGTCCAGTTGCATTTTCTACAGACAGAGTGTGTCAAAACTGCTCAATCAAATGTATGGTTTAACTCTGTTAGCTGAATGCTCAGATCAGAAAGAAGTTTCACAGAATGCTTCTGTGAAGTTTATATTTGAATATATTCCTTTTTCCACTACTACTCTCTTAGCGCTCCAAATGTCCAGTTGCATTTTCTACAGAAAGAGTGTTCAGATCTGCTCAATCAAAAGTATGGTTTAACTCTGTTAGCTGAATGCACAGATCAGAAAGAAGTTTCACAGAATGATTCTGTGTAGTTTATATTTGGAGACATTCCTTTTTCCACTATTACCCTCTTAGCGCTCCGAATCTCCACTTGCATTTTCTACAGAAAGAGTGTTTCAGAACGGCTAAATCAAAACTAAGGTTCAACTCTTTTAGTTGAACCAACAGAACAGAAAAAAGTTTCACACAATTCATCTGTGTAGTTTTTATTTGTAGACATTCCTTTTCCCAATATAGGCCTCCTAGCGCTCAGAATGTCCAATTGCAGTTTCTACAGAAAGAGTATTTCAGAACGGCTCAATCAAAAGTAAGGTTCAACTCTGTTAGTTGAATGCACAGAACAGAAAGAAGTTTCATACAATGCTTCTGTGTAGTTTATATTTGAACATATTCTTTTTTCCACTATTACCCACTTAGCGCTACGAATGTCCAGTTGCATTTTCTACAGACAGAGTGTTTCAAAACTGCTCAATCAAAAGTATGGTTTAACTCTGTTAGCTGAATGCTCAGATCAGAAAGAAGTTTCACAGAATGCTTCTGTGTAGTTTATATTTGAATATATTCCTTTTTCCACTACTACGCTCTTAGCGCTCCAAATGTCCAGTTGCATTTTCCACAGAAAGAGTGTTCAGATCTGCTCAGTCAAAAGTATGGTTTAACTCTGTTAGCTGAATGCACAGATCAGAAAAAAGTTTCACCGAATGATTCTGTGTAGTTTATATTTGAAGACACTCCTTTTTCCACTATTACACTCTTAGCGCTCCGAATCTCCACTTGCATTTTCTACAAAAAGAGTGTTTCATAACTGCTCAATCAAAAATATGTTTTATCTCTGTTAACTGAATTTACAGATCAGAAATAAGTTTCACAGAATGCATCTGTGTAGTTTTTATTTGAAGATATTCTTTTTCCCAATGTAGGCCTCTTAGCGCTTAGCATGTCCAATTGCAGTTTCTACAGAAAGAGTGTTTCAGAACGGCTCAATCAAAAGTAAGGTTCAACTATGTTAGTTGAATGCACAGAACAGAAAGAATTTTCACAGAATGCTACTGTGTACTTTATATTTGAATATATTCCTTTTTCCACCTTTACCTTCTTAGCGCTCCGAATGTCCACTTGCATTTTCTACAGAAAGTGTGTTCAGAACTGCGCAATCAAAAGTATGGTTTAACTCTGTTAGCTTAATGAACATATCAGAAATAAGTTTCACACTATGCTTCTGTGTAGTTTTCATTTGAAGATATTATTTTTCCCAATAGAGGCCTCTTAGCGCTCAGAATGTCCAATTGCAGTTTCTACAGAAAGAGTGTTTCAGAAAGGCTCAATCAAAAGTAAGGTTCAACTCTGTTAGTTGAATGCACAGAACAGAAAGAAGTTTCATACAATGCTTCTGTGTAGTTTATATTTGAACATATTTTTTTTTCCACTATTACCCAATTAGCGCTACGAATGTCCAGTTGCATTTTCTACAGACAGAGTGTGTCAAAACTGCTCAATCAAATGTATGGTTTAACTCTGTTAGCTGAATGCTCAGATCAGAAAGAAGTTTCACAGAATGCTTCTGTGAAGTTTATATTTGAATATATTCCTTTTTCCACTACTACTCTCTTAGCGCTCCAAATGTCCAGTTGCATTTTCTACAGAAAGAGTGTTCAGATCTGCTCAATCAAAAGTATGGTTTAACTCTGTTAGCTGAATGCACAGATCAGAAAGAAGTTTCACAGAATGATTCTGTGTAGTTTATATTTGGAGACATTCCTTTTTCCACTATTACCCTCTTAGCGCTCCGAATCTCCACTTGCATTTTCTACAGAAAGAGTGTTTCAGAACGGCTAAATCAAAACTAAGGTTCAACTCTTTTAGTTGAACCAACAGAACAGAAAGAAGTTTCACACAATTCATCTGTGTAGTTTTTATTTGTAGACATTCTTTTTCCCAATATAGGCCTCCTAGCGCTCAGAATGTCCAATTGCAGTTTCTACAGAAAGAGTATTTCAGAACGGCTCAATCAAAAGTAAGGTTCAACTCTGTTAGTTGAATGCACAGAACAGAAAGAAGTTTCATACAATGCTTCTGTGTAGTTTATATTTGAACATATTCTTTTTTCCACTATTACCCACTTAGCGCTACGAATGTCCAGTTGCATTTTCTACAGACAGAGTGTTTCAAAACTGCTCAATCAAAAGTATGGTTTAACTCTGTTAGCTGAATGCTCAGATCAGAAAGAAGTTTCACAGAATGCTTCTGTGTAGTTTATATTTGAATATATTCCTTTTTCCACTACTACGCTCTTAGCGCTCCAAATGTCCAGTTGCATTTTCCACAGAAAGAGTGTTCAGATCTGCTCAGTCAAAAGTATGGTTTAACTCTGTTAGCTGAATGCACAGATCAGAAAAAAGTTTCACCGAATGATTCTGTGTAGTTTATATTTGAAGACACTCCTTTTTCCACTATTACACTCTTAGCGCTCCGAATCTCCACTTGCATTTTCTACAAAAAGAGTGTTTCATAACTGCTCAATCAAAAATATGTTTTATCTCTGTTAACTGAATTTACAGATCAGAAATAAGTTTCACAGAATGCATCTGTGTAGTTTTTATTTGAAGATATTTTTTTTCCCAATGTAGGCCTCTTAGCGCTTAGCATGTCCAATTGCAGTTTCTACAGAAAGAGTGTTTCAGAACGGCTCAATCAAAAGTAAGGTTCAACTATGTTAGTTGAATGCACAGAACAGAAAGAATTTTCACAGAATGCTACTGTGTACTTTATATTTGAATATATTCCTTTTTCCACCATTACCTTCTTAGCGCTCCGAATGTCCACTTGCATTTTCTACAGAAAGTGTGTTCAGAACTGCGCAATCAAAAGTATGGTTTAACTCTGTTAGCTTAATGAACATATCAGAAATAAGTTTCACACTATGCTTCTGTGTAGTTTTCATTTGAAGATATTATTTTTCCCAATAGAGGCCTCTTAGCGCTCAGAATGTCCAATTGCAGTTTCTACAGAAAGAGTGTTTCAGAAAGGCTCAATCAAAAGTAAGGTTCAACTCTGTTAGTTGAATGCACAGAACAGAAAGAAGTTTCATACAATGCTTCTGTGTAGTTTATATTTGAACATATTTTTTTTTCCACTATTACCCAATTAGCGCTACGAATGTCCAGTTGCATTTTCTACAGACAGAGTGTGTCAAAACTGCTCAATCAAATGTATGGTTTAACTCTGTTAGCTGAATGCTCAGATCAGAAAGAAGTTTCACAGAATGCTTCTGTGAAGTTTATATTTGAATATATTCCTTTTTCCACTACTACTCTCTTAGCGCTCCAAATGTCCAGTTGCATTTTCTACAGAAAGAGTGTTCAGATCTGCTCAATCAAAAGTATGGTTTAACTCTGTTAGCTGAATGCACAGATCAGAAAGAAGTTTCACAGAATGATTCTGTGTAGTTTATATTTGGAGACATTCCTTTTTCCACTATTACCCTCTTAGCGCTCCGAATCTCCACTTGCATTTTCTACAGAAAGAGTGTTTCAGAACGGCTAAATCAAAACTAAGGTTCAACTCTTTTAGTTGAACCAACAGAACAGAAAGAAGTTTCACACAATTCATCTGTGTAGTTTTTATTTGTAGACATTCTTTTTCCCAATATAGGCCTCCTAGCGCTCAGAATGTCCAATTGCAGTTTCTACAGAAAGAGTATTTCAGAACGGCTCAATCAAAAGTAAGGTTCAACTCTGTTAGTTGAATGCACAGAACAGAAAGAAGTTTCATACAATGCTTCTGTGTAGTTTATATTTGAACATATTCTTTTTTCCACTATTACCCACTTAGCGCTACGAATGTCCAGTTGCATTTTCTACAGACAGAGTGTTTCAAAACTGCTCAATCAAAAGTATGGTTTAACTCTGTTAGCTGAATGCTCAGATCAGAAAGAAGTTTCACAGAATGCTTCTGTGTAGTTTATATTTGAATATATTCCTTTTTCCACTACTACGCTCTTAGCGCTCCAAATGTCCAGTTGCATTTTCCACAGAAAGAGTGTTCAGATCTGCTCAGTCAAAAGTATGGTTTAACTCTGTTAGCTGAATGCACAGATCAGAAAAAAGTTTCACCGAATGATTCTGTGTAGTTTATATTTGAAGACACTCCTTTTTCCACTATTACACTCTTAGCGCTCCGAATCTCCACTTGCATTTTCTACAAAAAGAGTGTTTCATAACTGCTCAATCAAAAATATGTTTTATCTCTGTTAACTGAATTTACAGATCAGAAATAAGTTTCACAGAATGCATCTGTGTAGTTTTTATTTGAAGATATTCTTTTTCCCAATGTAGGCCTCTTAGCGCTTAGCATGTCCAATTGCAGTTTCTACAGAAAGAGTGTTTCAGAACGGCTCAATCAAAAGTAAGGTTCAACTATGTTAGTTGAATGCACAGAACAGAAAGAATTTTCACAGAATGCTACTGTGTACTTTATATTTGAATATATTCCTTTTTCCACCTTTACCTTCTTAGCGCTCCGAATGTCCACTTGCATTTTCTACAGAAAGTGTGTTCAGAACTGCGCAATCAAAAGTATGGTTTAACTCTGTTAGCTTAATGAACATATCAGAAATAAGTTTCACACTATGCTTCTGTGTAGTTTTCATTTGAAGATATTATTTTTCCCAATAGAGGCCTCTTAGCGCTCAGAATGTCCAATTGCAGTTTCTACAGAAAGAGTGTTTCAGAAAGGCTCAATCAAAAGTAAGGTTCAACTCTGTTAGTTGAATGCACAGAACAGAAAGAAGTTTCATACAATGCTTCTGTGTAGTTTATATTTGAACATATTTTTTTTTCCACTATTACCCAATTAGCGCTACGAATGTCCAGTTGCATTTTCTACAGACAGAGTGTGTCAAAACTGCTCAATCAAATGTATGGTTTAACTCTGTTAGCTGAATGCTCAGATCAGAAAGAAGTTTCACAGAATGCTTCTGTGAAGTTTATATTTGAATATATTCCTTTTTCCACTACTACTCTCTTAGCGCTCCAAATGTCCAGTTGCATTTTCTACAGAAAGAGTGTTCAGATCTGCTCAATCAAAAGTATGGTTTAACTCTGTTAGCTGAATGCACAGATCAGAAAGAAGTTTCACAGAATGATTCTGTGTAGTTTATATTTGGAGACATTCCTTTTTCCACTATTACCCTCTTAGCGCTCCGAATCTCCACTTGCATTTTCTACAGAAAGAGTGTTTCAGAACGGCTAAATCAAAACTAAGGTTCAACTCTTTTAGTTGAACCAACAGAACAGAAAAAAGTTTCACACAATTCATCTGTGTAGTTTTTATTTGTAGACATTCTTTTTCCCAATATAGGCCTCCTAGCGCTCAGAATGTCCAATTGCAGTTTCTACAGAAAGAGTATTTCAGAACGGCTCAATCAAAAGTAAGGTTCAACTCTGTTAGTTGAATGCACAGAACAGAAAGAAGTTTCATACAATGCTTCTGTGTAGTTTATATTTGAACATATTCTTTTTTCCACTATTACCCACTTAGCGCTACGAATGTCCAGTTGCATTTTCTACAGACAGAGTGTTTCAAAACTGCTCAATCAAAAGTATGGTTTAACTCTGTTAGCTGAATGCTCAGATCAGAAAGAAGTTTCACAGAATGCTTCTGTGTAGTTTATATTTGAATATATTCCTTTTTCCACTACTACGCTCTTAGCGCTCCAAATGTCCAGTTGCATTTTCCACAGAAAGAGTGTTCAGATCTGCTCAGTCAAAAGTATGGTTTAACTCTGTTAGCTGAATGCACAGATCAGAAAAAAGTTTCACCGAATGATTCTGTGTAGTTTATATTTGAAGACACTCCTTTTTCCACTATTACACTCTTAGCGCTCCGAATCTCCACTTGCATTTTCTACAAAAAGAGTGTTTCATAACTGCTCAATCAAAAATATGTTTTATCTCTGTTAACTGAATTTACAGATCAGAAATAAGTTTCACAGAATGCATCTGTGTAGTTTTTATTTGAAGATATTCTTTTTCCCAATGTAGGCCTCCTAGCGCTTAGCATGTCCAATTGCAGTTTCTACAGAAAGAGTGTTTCAGAACGGCTCAATCAAAAGTAAGGTTCAACTCTGTTAGTTGAATGCACAGAACAGAAAGAATTTTCACAGAATGCTACTGTGTAGTTTATATTTGAATATATTCCTTTTTCCACTATTACCCTCTTAGCGCTCCGAATGTCCACTTGCATTTTCTACAGAAAGAGTGTTCAGAACTGCGCAATCAAAAGTATGGTTTAACTCTGTTAGCTTAATGAACATATCAGAAATAAGTTTCACACAATGCTTCTGTGTAGTTTTTATTTGAAGATATTCTTTTTCCCAATAGAGGCCTCTTAGCGCTCAGAATGTCCAATTGAAGTTTCTACAGAAAGAGTGTTTCAGAAAGGCTCAATGAAAAGTAAGGTTCAACTCTGTTAGTTGAATGCACAGAACAGAAAGAAGTTTCATACAATGCTTCTGTGTAGTTTATATTTGAACATATTTTTTTTTCCACTATTACCCAATTAGCGCTACGAATGTCCAGTTGCATTTTCTACAGACAGAGTGTTTAAAAACTGCTCAATCAAAAGTATGGTTTAACTCTTTTAGCTGAATGCTCAGATCAGAAAGAAGTTTCACAGAATGCTTCTGTGAAGTTTATATTTGAATATATTCCTTTTTCCACTACTACTCTCTTAGCGCTCCAAATGTCCAGTTGCATTTTCTACAGAAAGAGTGTTCAGATCTGCTCAATCAAAAGTATGGTTTAACTCTGTTAGCTGAATGCACAGATCAGAAAGAAGTTTCACAGAATGATTCTGTGTAGTTTATATTTGGAGACATTCCTTTTTCCACTATTACCCTCTTAGCGCTCCGAATCTCCACTTGCATTTTCTACAGAAAGAGTGTTTCAGAACGGCTAAATCAAAACTAAGGTTCAACTCTTTTAGTTGAACCAACAGAACAGAAAGAAGTTTCACACAATTCATCTGTGTAGTTTTTATTTGTAGACATTCTTTTTCCCAATATAGGCCTCCTAGCGCTCAGAATGTCCAATTGCAGTTTCTACAGAAAGAGTATTTCAGAACGGCTCAATCAAAAGTAAGGTTCAACTCTGTTAGTTGAATGCACAGAACAGAAAGAAGTTTCATACAATGCTTCTGTGTAGTTTATATTTGAACATATTCTTTTTTCCACTATTACCCACTTAGCGCTACGAATGTCCAGTTGCATTTTCTACAGACAGAGTGTTTCAAAACTGCTCAATCAAAAGTATGGTTTAACTCTGTTAGCTGAATGCTCAGATCAGAAAGAAGTTTCACAGAATGCTTCTGTGTAGTTTATATTTGAATATATTCCTTTTTCCACTACTACGCTCTTAGCGCTCCAAATGTCCAGTTGCATTTTCCACAGAAAGAGTGTTCAGATCTGCTCAGTCAAAAGTATGGTTTAACTCTGTTAGCTGAATGCACAGATCAGAAAAAAGTTTCACCGAATGATTCTGTGTAGTTTATATTTGAAGACACTCCTTTTTCCACTATTACACACTTAGCGCTCCGAATCTCCACTTGCATTTTCTACAAAAACAGTGTTTCATAACTGCTCAATCAAAAATATGTTTTATCTCTGTTAACTGAATTTACAGATCAGAAATAAGTTTCACAGAATGCATCTGTGTAGTTTTTATTTGAAGATATTCTTTTTCCCAATGTAGGCCTCTTAGCGCTTAGCATGTCCAATTGCAGTTTCTACAGAAAGAGTGTTTCAGAACGGCTCAATCAAAAGTAAGGTTCAACTATGTTAGTTGAATGCACAGAACAGAAAGAATTTTCACAGAATGCTACTGTGTACTTTATATTTGAATATATTCCTTTTTCCACCATTACCTTCTTAGCGCTCCGAATGTCCACTTGCATTTTCTACAGAAAGTGTGTTCAGAACTGCGCAATCAAAAGTATGGTTTAACTCTGTTAGCTTAATGAACATATCAGAAATAAGTTTCACACTATGCTTCTGTGTAGTTTTCATTTGAAGATATTATTTTTCCCAATAGAGGCCTCTTAGCGCTCAGAATGTCCAATTGCAGTTTCTACAGAAAGAGTGTTTCAGAAAGGCTCAATCAAAAGTAAGGTTCAACTCTGTTAGTTGAATGCACAGAACAGAAAGAAGTTTCATACAATGCTTCTGTGTAGTTTATATTTGAACATATTTTTTTTTCCACTATTACCCAATTAGCGCTACGAATGTCCAGTTGCATTTTCTACAGACAGAGTGTGTCAAAACTGCTCAATCAAATGTATGGTTTAACTCTGTTAGCTGAATGCTCAGATCAGAAAGAAGTTTCA
The DNA here is from genome assembly GCF_028878055.3 of Symphalangus syndactylus. NCBI lineage: Eukaryota > Metazoa > Chordata > Mammalia > Primates > Hylobatidae > Symphalangus > Symphalangus syndactylus. Next base: position 155,338,427 of record NC_072425.2, on the reverse strand, counting down.
CAGAATGCTTCTGTGAAGTTTATATTTGAATATATTCCTTTTTCCACTACTACTCTCTTAGCGCTCCAAATGTCCAGTTGCATTTTCTACAGAAAGAGTGTTCAGATCTGCTCAATCAAAAGTATGGTTTAACTCTGTTAGCTGAATGCACAGATCAGAAAGAAGTTTCACAGAATGATTCTGTGTAGTTTATATTTGGAGACATTCCTTTTTCCACTATTACCCTCTTAGCGCTCCGAATCTCCACTTGCATTTTCTACAGAAAGAGTGTTTCAGAACGGCTAAATCAAAACTAAGGTTCAACTCTTTTAGTTGAACCAACAGAACAGAAAAAAGTTTCACACAATTCATCTGTGTAGTTTTTATTTGTAGACATTCCTTTTCCCAATATAGGCCTCCTAGCGCTCAGAATGTCCAATTGCAGTTTCTACAGAAAGAGTATTTCAGAACGGCTCAATCAAAAGTAAGGTTCAACTCTGTTAGTTGAATGCACAGAACAGAAAGAAGTTTCATACAATGCTTCTGTGTAGTTTATATTTGAACATATTCTTTTTTCCACTATTACCCACTTAGCGCTACGAATGTCCAGTTGCATTTTCTACAGACAGAGTGTTTCAAAACTGCTCAATCAAAAGTATGGTTTAACTCTGTTAGCTGAATGCTCAGATCAGAAAGAAGTTTCACAGAATGCTTCTGTGTAGTTTATATTTGAATATATTCCTTTTTCCACTACTACGCTCTTAGCGCTCCAAATGTCCAGTTGCATTTTCCACAGAAAGAGTGTTCAGATCTGCTCAGTCAAAAGTATGGTTTAACTCTGTTAGCTGAATGCACAGATCAGAAAAAAGTTTCACCGAATGATTCTGTGTAGTTTATATTTGAAGACACTCCTTTTTCCACTATTACACTCTTAGCGCTCCGAATCTCCACTTGCATTTTCTACAAAAAGAGTGTTTCATAACTGCTCAATCAAAAATATGTTTTATCTCTGTTAACTGAATTTACAGATCAGAAATAAGTTTCACAGAATGCATCTGTGTAGTTTTTATTTGAAGATATTCTTTTTCCCAATGTAGGCCTCTTAGCGCTTAGCATGTCCAATTGCAGTTTCTACAGAAAGAGTGTTTCAGAACGGCTCAATCAAAAGTAAGGTTCAACTCTGTTAGTTGAATGCACAGAACAGAAAGAATTTTCACAGAATGCTACTGTGTAGTTTATATTTGAATATATTCCTTTTTCCACTATTACCCTCTTAGCGCTCCGAATGTCCACTTGCATTTTCTACAGAAAGAGTGTTCAGAACTGCGCAATCAAAAGTATGGTTTAACTCTGTTAGCTTAATGAACATATCAGAAATAAGTTTCACACAATGCTTCTGTGTAGTTTTTATTTGAAGATATTATGTTTCCCAATAGAGGCCTCTTAGCGCTCAGAATGTCCAATTGCAGTTTCTACAGAAGGAGTGTTTCAGAAAGGCTCAATCAAATGTAAGGTTCAACTCTGTTAGTTGAATGCACAGAACAGAAAGAAGTTTCATACAATGCTTCTGTGTAGTTTATATTTGAACATATTCTTTTTTCCACTATTACCCACTTAGCGCTACGAATGTCCAGTTGCATTTTCTACAGACAGAGTGTTTCAAAACTGCTCTATCAAAAGTATGGTTTAACTCTGTTAGCTGAATGCTCAGATCAGAAAGAAGTTTCACAGAATGCTTCTGAGTAGTTTATATTTGAATATATTACTTTTTCCACTACTACTCTCTTAGCGCTCCAAATGTCCAGTTGCATTTTCTACAGAAAGAGTGTTCAGATCTGCTCAAACAAAAGTATGGTTTAAGTCTGTTAGCTGAATGCACAGATCAGAAAGAAGTTTCACAGAATGATTCTGTGTAGTTTATATTTGGAGATATTCCTTTTTCCACTATTACCCTCTTAGCGCTCCGAATCTCCACTTGCATTTTCTACAGAAAGAGTGTTTCAGAACGGCTCAATCAAAACTAATGTTCAACTCTTTTAGTTGAACAAACAGAACAGAAAGAAGTTTCACACAATTCTTCTGTGTAGTTTTTATTTGTAGACATTCTTTTTCACAATATAGGCCTCCTAGGGCTCAGAATGTCCAATTGCAGTTTCTACAGAAAGAGTGTTTCAGAACGGCTCAATCAAAAGTAAGGTTCAACTCTGTTAGTTGAATGCACAGAACAGAAAGAAGTTTCATACAATGCTTCTGTGTAGTTTATATTTGTACATATTCTTTTTTCCACTATTACCCACTTAGCGCTACGAATGTCCAGTTGCATTTTCTACAGACAGAGTGTTTCAAAACTGCTCAATCAAATGTATGGTTTAACTCTGTTAGCTGAATGCTCAGATCAGAAAGAAGTTTCACAGAATGCTTCTGTGTAGTTTATATTTGAATATATTCCTTTTTCCACTACTACGCTCTTAGCGCTCCAAATGTCCAGTTGCATTTTCTACAGAAAGAGTGTTCAGATCTGCTCAATCAAAAGTATGGTTTAACTCTGTTAGCTGAATGCACAGATCAGAAAGAAGTTTCACCGAATGATTCTGTGTAGTTTATATTTGAAGACATTCCTTTTCCACTATTACCCTCTTAGCGCTCCGAATTTCCACTTGCATTTTCTACAAAAAGAGTGTTTCATAACTGCTCAATCAAAAATATGTTTTATCTCTGTTAACTGAATTTACAGATCAGAAATAAGTTTCACAGAATGCATCTGTGTAGTTTTTATTTGAAGATATTCTTTTTCCCAATGTAGGCCTCTTAGCGCTTAGCATGTCCAATTGCAGTTTCTACAGAAAGAGTGTTTCAGAACGGCTCAATCAAAAGTAAGGTTCAACTATGTTAGTTGAATGCACAGAACAGAAAGAATTTTCACAGAATGCTACTGTGTACTTTATATTTGAATATATTCCTTTTTCCACCATTACCTTCTTAGCGCTCCGAATGTCCACTTGCATTTTCTACAGAAAGTGTGTTCAGAACTGCGCAATCAAAAGTATGGTTTAACTCTGTTAGCTTAATGAACATATCAGAAATAAGTTTCACACTATGCTTCTGTGTAGTTTTCATTTGAAGATATTATTTTTCCCAATAGAGGCCTCTTAGCGCTCAGAATGTCCAATTGCTGTTTCTACAGAAAGAGTGTTTCAGAAAGGCTCAATCAAATGTAAGGTTCAACTCTGTTAGTTGAATGCACAGAACAGAAAGAAGTTTCATACAATGCTTCTGTGTAGTTTATATTTGAACATATTTTTTTTTCCACTATTACCCAATTAGCGCTACGAATGTCCAGTTGCATTTTCTACAGACAGAGTGTGTCAAAACTGCTCAATTAAATGTATGGTTTAACTCTGTTAGCTGAATGCTCAGATCAGAAAGAAGTTTCACAGAATGCTTCTGTGAAGTTTATATTTGAATATATTCCTTTTTCCACTACTACTCTCTTAGCGCTCCAAATGTCCAGTTGCATTTTCTACAGAAAGACTGTTCAGATCTGCTCAATCAAAAGTATGGTTTAACTCTGTTAGCTGAATGCACAGATCAGAAAGAAGTTTCACAGAATGATTCTGTGTAGTTTATATTTGGAGATATTCCTTTTTCCACTATTACCCTCTTAGCGCTCCGAATCTCCACTTGCATTTTCTACAGAAAGAGTGTTTCAGAACGGCTAAATCAAAACTAAGGTTCAACTCTTTTAGTTGAACCAACAGAACAGAAAGAAGTTTCACACAATTCATCTGTGTAGTTTTTATTTGTAGACATTCTTTTTCCCAATATAGGCCTCCTAGGGCTCAGAATGTCCAATTGCAGTTTCTACAGAAAGAGTGTTTCAGAACGGCTCAATCAAAAGTAAGGTTCAACTCTGTTAGTTGAATGCACAGAACAGAAAGAAGTTTCATACAATGCTTCTGTGTAGTTTATATTTTAACATATTCTTTTTTCCACTATTACCCACTTAGCGCTACGAATGTCCAGTTGCATTTTCTACAGACAGAGTGTTTCAAAACTGCTCAATCAAAGGTATGGTTTAACTCTGTTAGCTGAATGCTCAGATGAGAAAGAAGTTTCACAGAATGCTTCTGTGTAGTTTATATTTGAATACATTCTTTTTCCACTACTACGCTCTTAGCGCTCCAAATGTCCAGTTGCATTTTCCACAGAAAGAGTGTTCAGATCTGCTCAGTCAAAAGTATGGTTTAACTCTGTTAGCTGAATGCACAGATCAGAAAGAAGTTTCACCGAAGGATTCTGTGTAGTTTATATTTGAAGACACTCCTTTTTCCACTATTACCCTCTTAGCGCTCCGAATCTCCACTTGCATTTTCTACAAAAAGAGTGATTCATAACTGCTCAATCAAAAATATGTTTTATCTCTGTTAACTGAATTTACAGATCAGAAATAAGTTTCACAGAATGCATCTGTGTAGTTTTTATTTGAAGATATTCTTTTTCCCAATGTAGGCCTCTTAGCGCTTAGCATGTCCAATTGCAGTTTCTACAGAAAGAGTGTTTCAGAACGGCTCAATCAAAAGTAAGGTTCAACTCTGTTAGTTGAATGCACAGAACAGAAAGAATTTTCACAGAATGCTACTGTGTAGTTTATATTTGAATACATTCCTTTTTCCACTATTACCCTCTTAGCGCTCCGAATGTCCACTTGCATTTTCTACAGAAAGAGTGTTCAGAACTGCGCAATCAAAAGTATGGTTTAACTCTGTTAGCTTAATGAACATATCAGAAATAAGTTTCACACAATGCTTCTGTGTAGTTTTTATTTGAAGATATTATGTTTCCCAATAGAGGCCTCTTAGCGCTCAGAATGTCCAATTGCAGTTTCTACAGAAAGAGTGTTTCAGAAAGGCTCAATCAAATGTAAGGTTCAACTCTGTTAGTTGAATGCACAGAACAGAAAGAAGTTTCATACAATGCTTCTGTGTAGTTTATATTTGAACATATTCTTTTTTCCACTATTACCCACTTAGCGCTACGAATGTCCAGTTGCATTTTCTACAGACAGAGTGTTTCAAAACTGCTCTATCAAAAGTATGGTTTAACTCTGTTAGCTGAATGCTCAGATCAGAAAGAAGTTTCACAGAATGCTTCTGTGTAGTTTATATTTGAATATATTACTTTTTCCACTACTACTCTCTTAGCGCTCCAAATGTCCAGTTGCATTTTCTACAGAAAGAGTGTTCAGATCTGCTCAAACAAAAGTATGGTTTAACTCTGTTAGCTGAATGCACAGATCAGAAAGAAGTTTCACAGAATGATTCTGTGTAGTTTATATTTGGAGACATTCCTTTTTCCACTATTACCCTCTTAGCGCTCCGAATCTCCACTTGCATTTTCTACAGAAAGAGTGTTTCAGAACGGCTCAATCAAAACTAAGGTTCAACACTTTTAGTTGAACAAACAGAACAGAAAGATGTTTCACAAAATTCTTCTGTGTAGTTTTTATTTGTAGACATTCTTTTTCCCAATATAGGCCTCTTAGCGCTCAGAATGTCCAATTGCAGTTTCTACAGAAAGAGTGTTTCAGAACGGCTCAATCAAAAGTAAGGTTCAAATCTGTTAGTTGAATGCACAGAACAAAAAGAAGTTTCATACAATGCTTCTGTGTAGTTTATATTTGAACATATTCTTTTTTCCACTAGTACCCACATAGCGCTACGAATGTCCAGTTACATTTTCTACAGACAGAGTGTTTCAAAACTGCTCAATCAAAAGTATGGTTTAACTCTGTTAGCTGAATGCTCAGATCAGAAAGAAGTTTCACAGAATGCTTCTGTGTAGTTTATATTTGAATATATTCCTTTTTCCACTACTACGCTCTTAGCGCTCCAATTGTCCAGTTGCATTTTCTACAGAAAGAGTGTTCAGATCTGCTCAATCAAAAGTATGGTTTAACTCTGTTAGCTGAATGCACAGATCAGAAAGTAGTTTCACCGAATGATTCTGTGTAGTTTATATTTGAAGACATTCCTTTTCCACTATTACCCTCTTAGCGCTCCGAATCTCCACTTGCATTTTCTACAAAAATAGTGTTTCATAACTGCTCAATCAAAAGTATGTTTTATCACTGTTAACTGAAATTACAGATCAGAAATAAGTTTCACAGAATGCATCTGTGTAGTTTTTATTTGAAGATATTCTTTTTCCCAATGTCGGCCTCTTAGCGCTTAGCATGTCCAATTGCAGTTTCTATAGAAAGAGTGTTTCAGAACGGCTCAATCAAAAGTAAGGTTCAACTCTGTTAGTTGAATGCACAGAACAGAAAGAATTTTCACAGAATGCTACTGTGTAGTTTATATTTGAATATATTCCTTTTTCCACCATTACCTTCTTAGCGCTCCGAATGTCCACTTGCATTTTCTACAGAAAGTGTGTTCAGAACTGCGCAATCAAAAGTATGGTTTAACTCTGTTAGCTTAATGAACATATCAGAAATAAGTTTCACACTATGCTTCTGTGTAGTTTTCATTTGAAGATAATATTTTTCCCAATAGAGGCCTCTTAGCGCTCAGAATGTCCAATTGCAGTTTCTACAGAAAGAGTGTTTCAGAAAGGCTCAATCAAAAGTAAGGTTCAACTCTGTTAGTTGAATGCACAGAACAGAAAGAAGTTTCATACAATGCTTCTGTGTAGTTTATATTTGAACATATTTTTTTTTCCACTATTACCCAATTAGCGCTACGAATGTCCAGTTGCATTTTCTACAGACAGAGTGTGTCAAAACTGCTCAATCAAATGTATGGTTTAACTCTGTTAGCTGAATGCTCAGATCAGAAAGAAGTTTCACAGAATGCTTCTGTGAAGTTTATATTTGAATATATTCCTTTTTCCACTACTACTCTCTTAGCGCTCCAAATGTCCAGTTGCATTTTCTACAGAAAGAGTGTTCAGATCTGCTCCATCAAAAGTATGTTTTAACTCTGTTAGCTGAATGCACAGATCAGAAAGAAGTTTCACCGAATGATTCTGTGTAGTTTATATTTGGAGACATTCCTTTTTCCACTACTACCCTCTTAGCGCTCCGAATCTCCACTTGCATTTTCTAAAGAAAGAGTGTTTCAGAACGGCTCAATCAAAACTAAGGTTCAACTCTTTTAGTTGAACAAACAGAACAGAAAGAAGTTTCACACAATTCTTCTGTGTAGTTTTTATTTGTAGACATTCTTTTTCCCAATATAGGCCTCCTAGCGCTCAGAATGTCCAATTGCAGTTTCTACAGAAAGAGTGTTTCAGAACGGCTCAATCAAAAGTAAGGTTCAACTCTGTTAGTTGAATGCACAGAACAGAAAGTTGTTTCATACAATGCTTCTGTGTAGTTTATATTTGAACATATTCTTTTGTCCACTATTACCCACTTAGCGCTACGAATGTCCAGTTGCATTTTCTACAGACAGAGTGTTTCAAAACTGCTCAATCAAAAGTATGGTTTAACTCTGTTAGCTGAATGCTCAGATCAGAAAGAAGTTTCACAGAATGCTTCTGTGTAGTTTATATTTGAATATATTCCTTTTTCCACTACTACGCTCTTAGCGCTCCAAATGTCCAGTTGCATTTTCTACAGAAAGAGTGTTCAGATCTGCTCAATCAAAAGTATGGTTTAACTCTGTTAGCTGAATGCACAGATCAGAAAGTAGTTTCACCGAATGATTCTGTGTAGTTTATATTTGAAGACATTCCTTTTCCACTATTACCCTCTTAGCGCTCCAAATCTCCACTTGCATTTTCTACAAAAATAGTGTTTCATAACTGCTCAATCAAAAATATGTTTTATCTCTGTTAACTGAAATTACAGATCAGAAATAAGTTTCACAGAATGCATCTGTGTAGTTTTTATTTGAAGATATTCTTTTTCCCAATGTAGGCCTCTTAGCGCTTAGCATGTCCAATTGCAGTTTCTACAGAAAGAGTGTTTCAGAACGGCTCAATCAAAAGTAAGGTTCAACTCTGTTAGTTGAATGCACAGAACAGAAAGAATTTTCACAGAATGCTACTGTGTAGTTTATATTTGAATATATTCCTTTTTCCACTATTACCTTCTTAGCGTTCCGAATGTCCACTTGCATTTTCTACAGAAAGTGTGTTCAGAACTGCGCAATCAAAAGTATGGTTTAACTCTGTTAGCTTAATGAACATATCAGAAATAAGTTTCACACTGTGCTTCTGTGTAGTTTTCATTTGAAGATAATATTTTTCCCAATAGAGGCCTCTTAGCGCTCAGAATGTCCAATTGCAGTTTCTACAGAAAGAGTGTTTCAGAAAGGCTCAATCAAAAGTAAGGTTCAACTCTGTTAGTTGAATGCACAGAACAGAAAGAAGTTTCATACAATGCTTCTGTGTAGTTTATATTTGAACATATTTTTTTTTCCACTATTACCCAATTAGCGCTACGAATGTCCAGTTGCATTTTCTACAGAAAGAGTGTGTCAAAACTGCTCAATCAAATGTATGGTTTAACTCTGTTAGCTGAATGCTCAGATCAGAAAGAAGTTTCACAGAATGCTTCTGTGAAGTTTATATTTGAATATATTCCTTTTTCCACTACTACTCTCTTAGCGCTCCAAATGTCCAGTTGCATTTTCTACAGAAAGAGTGTTCAGATCTGCTCCATCAAAAGTATGTTTTAACTCTGTTAGCTGAATGCACAGATCAGAAAGAAGTTTCACCGAATGATTCTGTGTAGTTTATATTTGGAGACATTCCTTTTTCCACTACTACCCTCTTAGCGCTCCGAATCTCCACTTGCATTTTCTAAAGAAAGAGTGTTTCAGAACGGCTCAATCAAAACTAAGGTTCAACTCTTTTAGTTGAACAAACAGAACAGAAAGAAGTTTCACACAATTCTTCTGTGTAGTTTTTATTTGTAGACATTCTTTTTCCCAATATAGGCCTCCTAGCGCTCAGAATGTCCAATTGCAGTTTCTACAGAAAGAGTGTTTCAGAACGGCTCAATCAAAAGTAAGGTTCAACTCTGTTAGTTGAATGCACAGAACAGAAAGTTGTTTCATACAATGCTTCTGTGTAGTTTATATTTGAACATATTCTTTTGTCCACTATTACCCACTTAGCGCTACGAATGTCCAGTTGCATTTTCTACAGACAGAGTGTTTCAAAACTGCTCAATCAAAAGTATGGTTTAACTCTGTTAGCTGAATGCTCAGATCAGAAAGAAGTTTCACAGAATGCTTCTGTGTAGTTTATATTTGAATATATTCCTTTTTCCACTACTACGCTCTTAGCGCTCCAAATGTCCAGTTGCATTTTCTACAGAAAGAGTGTTCAGATCTGCTCAATCAAAAGTATGGTTTAACTCTGTTAGCTGAATGCACAGATCAGAAAGTAGTTTCACCGAATGATTCTGTGTAGTTTATATTTGAAGACATTCCTTTTCCACTATTACCCTCTTAGCGCTCCAAATCTCCACTTGCATTTTCTACAAAAATAGTGTTTCATAACTGCTCAATCAAAAATATGTTTTATCTCTGTTAACTGAAATTACAGATCAGAAATAAGTTTCACAGAATGCATCTGTGTAGTTTTTATTTGAAGATATACTTTTTCCCAATGTAGGCCTCTTAGCGCTTAGCATGTCCAATTGCAGTTTCTACAGAAAGAGTGTTTCAGAACGGCTCAATCAAAAGTAAGGTTCAACTCTGTTAGTTGAATGCACAGAACAGAAAGAATTTTCACAGAATGCTACTGTGTAGTTTATATTTGAATATATTCCTTTTTCGACTATTACCTTCTTAGCGTTCCGAATGTCCACTTGCATTTTCTACAGAAAGTGTGTTCAGAACTGCGCAATCAAAAGTATGGTTTAACTCTGTTAGCTTAATGAACATATCAGAAATAAGTTTCACACAATGCTTCTGTGTAGTTTTCATTTGAAGATATTATTTTTCCCAATAGAGGCCTCTTAGCCCTCAGAATGTCCAATTGCAGTTTCTACAGAAAGAGTGTTTCAGAAAGGCTCAATCAAAAGTAAGGTTCAACTCTGTTAGTTGAATGCACAGAACAGAAAGTAGTTTCATACAATGCTTCTGGGTAGTTTATATTTGAACATATTTTTTTTTCCACTATTACCCAATTAGCGCTACGAATGTCCAGTTGCATTTTCTACAGACAGAGTGTTTCAAAACTGCTCAATCAAATGTATGGTTTAACTCTGTTAGCTGAATGCTCAGATCAGAAAGAAGTTTCACAGAATGCTTCTGTGAAGTTTATATTTGAATATATTCCTTTTTCCACTACTACTCTCTTAGCGCTCCAAATGTCCAGTTGCATTTTCTACAGAAAGACTGTTCAGATCTGCTCAATCAAAAGTATGTTTTAACTCTGTTAGCTGAATGCACAGATCAGAAAGAAGTTTCACAGAATGATTCTGTGTAGTTTATATTTGGAGATATTCCTTTTTCCACTATTACCCTCTTAGCGCTCCGAATCTCCACTTGCATTTTCTACAGAAAGAGTGTTTCAGAACGGCTCAATCAAAACTAAGGTTCAACTCTTTTAGTTGAACAAACAGAACAGAAAGAAGTTTCACACAATTCTTCTGTGTAGTTTTTATCTGTAGACATTCTTTTTCCCAATATAGGCCTCCTAGCGCTCAGAATGTCCAATTGCAGTTTCTACAGAAAGAGTGTTTCAGAACGGCTCAATCAAAAGTAAGGTTCAACTCTGTTAGTTGAATGCACTGAACAGAAAGAAGTTTCATACAATGCTTCTGTGTAGTTTATATTTGAACATATTCTTTTTTCCACTATTACCCACTTAGCGCTACGAATGTCCAGTTGCATTTTCTACAGACAGAGTGTTTCAAAACTGCTCAATCAAAAGTATGGTTTAACTCTGTTAGCTGAATGCTCAGATCAGAAAGAAGTTTCACAGAATGCTTCTGTGTAGTTTATATTTGAATATATTCCTTTTTCCACTACTACGCTCTTAGCGCTCCGAAACTCCACTTGCATTTTCTACAAAAAGAGTGTTTCATAACTGCTCAATCAAAAATATGTTTTATCTCTGTTAACTGAATTTACAGATCAGAAATAAGTTTCACAGAATGCATCTGTGTAGTTTTTATTTGAAGATATTCTTTTTCCCAATGTGGGCCTCTTAGCGCTTAGCATGTCCAATTGCAGTTTCTACAGAAAGAGTGTTTCAGAACGGCTCAATCAAAAGTAAGGTTCAACTCTGTTAGTTGAATGCACAGAACAGAAAGAATTTTCACAGAATGCTACTGTGTAGTTTATATTTGAATATATTCCTTTTTCCACTATTACCCTCTTAGCGCTCCGAATGTCCACTTGCATTTTCTACAGAAAGAGTGTTCAGAACTGCGCAATCAAAAGTATGGTTTAACTCTGTTAGCTTAATGAACATATCAGAAATAAGTTTCACACAATGCTTCTGTGTAGTTTTTATTTGAAGATATTATTTTTCCCAATATAGGCCTCTTAGCGCTCAGAATGTCCAATTGCAGTTTCTACAGAAAGAGAGTTTCAGAAAGGCTCAATCAAATGTAAGGTTCAACTCTGTTAGTTGAATGCACAGAACAGAAAGAAGTTTCATACAATGCTTCTGTGTAGTTTATATTTGAACATATTCTTTTTTCCACTATTACCCACTTAGCGCTACGAATGTCCAGTTGCATTTTCTACAGACAGAGTGTTTCAAAACTGCTCAATCACAAGTATGGTTTAACTCTGTTAGCTGAATGCTCAGATCTGAAAGAAGTTTCACAGAATGATTCTGTGTAGTTTATATTTGAATATATTCCTTTTTCCACTACTACGCTCTTAGCGCTCCAAATGTCCAGTTGCATTTTCTACAGAAAGAGTGTTCAGATCTGCTCCATCAAAATTATGTTTTAACTCTGTTAGCTGAATGCACAGATCAGAAAGAAGTTTCACCGAATGATTCTGTGTAGTTTATATTTGGAGACATTCCTTTTTCCACTATTACCCTCTTAGCGCTCCGAATCTCCACTTGCATTTTCTACAAAAAGAGTGTTTCATAACTGCTCAATCAAAAATATGTTTTATCTCTGTTAACTGAATTTACAGATCAGAAATAAGTTTCACAGAATGCATCTGTGTAGTTTTTATTTGAAGATATTCTTTTTCCCAATGTAGGCCTCTTAGCGCTTAGCATGTCCAATTGCAGTTTCTACAGAAAGAGGGTTTCAGAACGGCTCAATCAAAAGTAAGGTTCAACTCTGTTAGTTGAATGCACAGAACAGAAAGAATTTTCACAGAATGCTACTGTGTAGTTTATATTTGAATATATTCCTTTTTCCACTATTACCCTCTTAGCGCTCCGAATGTCAACTTGCATTTTCTACAGAAAGAGTGTTCAGAACTGCGCAATCAAAAGTATGGTTTAACTCTGTTAGCTTAATGAACATATCAGAAATAAGTTTCACACAATGCTTCTGTGTAGTTTTTATTTGAAGATATTATTTTTCCCAATAGAGGCCTCTTAGCGCTCAGAATGTCCAATTGCAGTTTCTACAGAAAGAGTGTTTCAGAAAGGCTCAATCAAAATAAGGTTCAACTCTGTTAGTTGAATGCACAGAACAGAAAGAAGTTTCATACAATGCTTCTGTGTAGTTTATATTTGAACATATTTTTTTTTCCACTATTACCCACTTAGCGCTACGAATGTCCAGTTGCATTTTCTACAGACAGAGTGTTTCAAAACTGCTCAATCAAAAGTATGGTTTAACTCTGTTAGCTGAATGCTCAGATCAGAAAGAAGTTTCACAGAATGATTCTGTGTAGTTTATATTTGAATATATTCCTTTTTCCACTACTACGCTCTTAGCGCTCCAAATGTCCAGTTGCATTTTCTACAGAAAGAGTGTTCAGATCTGCTCCATCAAAAGTATGTTTTAACTCTGTTAGCTGAATGCACAGATCAGAAAGAAGTTTCACCGAATGATTCTGGGTAGTTTATAATTGAAGACATTCCTTTTTCCACTATTACCCTCTTAGCACTCCGAACCTCCACTTGCATTTTCTACAAAAAGAGTGTTTCATAACTGCTCAATCAAAAATATGTTTTATCTCTGTTAACTGAATTTACAGATCAGAAATAAGTTTCACAGAATGCATCTGTGTAGTTTTTATTTGAAGATATTCTTTTTCCCAATGTAGGCCTCTTAGCGCTTAGCATGTCCAATTGCAGTTTCTACAGAAAGAGTGTTTCAGAACGGCTCAATCAAAAGTAAGGTTCAAATCTGTTAGTTGAATGCACAGAACAGAAAGAATTTTCACAGAATGCTACTGTGTAGTTTATATTTGAATATATTCCTTTTTCCACTATTACCCTCTTAGCGCTCCGAATGTCCACTTGCACTTTCTACAGAAAGAGTGTTCAGAACTGCGCAATCAAAAGTATGGTTTAACTCTGTTAGCTTAATGAACATATCAGAAATAAGTTTCACACAATGCTTCTGTGTAGTTTTTATTTGAAGATACTATTTTTCCCAATAGAGTCCTCTTAGCGCTCAGAATGTCCAATTGCAGTTTCTAAAGAAAGAGTGTTTCAGAAAGGCTCAATCAAAAGTAAGGTTCAACTCTGTTAGTTGAATGCACAGAACAGAAAGAAGTTTCATACAATGCTTCTGGGTAGTTTATATTTGAACATATTCTTTTTTCCACTATTACCCACTTGGCGCTACGAATGTCCAGTTGCATTTTCTACAGACAGAGTGTTTCAAAACTGCTCAATCAAAAGTATGGTTTAACTCTGTTAGCTGAATGCACAGATCAGAAAAAAGGTTCACAGAATGATTCTGTGTAGTTTATATTTGGAGACATTCCTTTTTCCACTATTACCCTCTTAGCGCTCCGAATCTCCACTTGCATTTTCTACAGAAAGAGTGTTTCAGAACAGCTCAATCAAAACTAAGGTTCAACTCTTTTAGTTGAACAAACACAACAGAAAGGTGTTTCACACAATTCTTCTGTGTAGTTTTTATTTGTAGACATTCTTTTTCCCAATATAGGCCTCCTAGCGCTCAGAATGTCCAATTGCAGTTTCTACAGAAAGAGTGTTTCAGAACGGCTCAATCAAAAGTAAGGTTCAACTCTGTTAGTTGAATGCACAGAACAGAAAGAAGTTTCATACAATGCTTCTGTGTAGTTTATATTTGAACATATTCTTTTTTCCACTATTACCCACTTAGCGCTACGAATGTCCAGTTGCATTTTCTACAGACAGAGTGTTTCAAAACTGCTCAATCAAAAGTATGGTTTAACTCTGTTAGCTGAATGCTCAGATCAGAAAGAAGTTTCACAGAATGCTTCTGTGTAGTTTATATTTGAATATGTTCCTTTTTCCACTACTACGCTCTTAGCGCTCCAAATGTCCAGTTGCATTTTCTACAGAAAGAGTGTTCAGATCTGCTCAATCAAAAGTATGGTTTAACTCTGTTAGCTGAATGCACAGATCAGAAAGAAGTTTCACCGAATGATTCTGTGTAGTTTATATTTGAAGACATTCCTTTTTCCACTATTACCCTCTTAGCGCTCCGAATCTCCACTTGCATTTTCTACAAAAAGAGTGTTTCATAACTGCTCAATCAAAAATATGTTTTATCTCTGTTAACTGAATTTACAGATCAGAAATAAGTTTCACAGAATGCATCTGTGTAGTTTTTATTTGAAGATATTCTTTTTCCCAATGTAGGCCTCTTAGCGCTTAGCATGTCCAATTGCAGTTTCTACAGAAAGAGTGTTTCAGAACGGCTCAATCAAAAGTAAGGTTCAACTCTGTTAGTTGAATGCACAGATGAGAAAGAAGTTTCATACAATGCTTCTGTGTAGTTTATATTTGAACATATTCTTTTTTCCACTATTACCCACTTAGCGCTACGAATGTCCAGTTGCATTTTCTACAGACAGAGTGTTTCAAAACTGCTCAATCAAATGTATGGTTTAACTCTGTTAGCTGAATGCTCAGATCAGAAAGAAGTTTCACAGAATGCTTCTGTGTAGTTTATATTTGAATATATTCCTTTTTCCACTACTACGCTCTTAGCGCTCCAAATGTCCAGTTGCATTTTCTACAGAAAGAGTGTTCAGATCTGCTCAATCAAAAGTATGGTTTAACTCTGTTAGCTGAATGCACAGATCAGAAAGAAGTTTCACCGAATGATTCTGTGTAGTTTATATTTGAAGACATTCCTTTTTCCACTATTACCCTCTTAGCGCTCCGAATCTCCACTTGCATTTTCTACAAAAAGAGTGTTTCATAACTGCTCAATCAAAAATATGTTTTATCTCCGTTAACTGAATTTACAGATCAGAAATAAGTTTCACAGAATGCATCTGTGTAGTTTTTATTTGAAGATATTCTTTTTCCCAATGTAGGCCTCTTAGCGCTTAGCATGTCCAATTGCAGTTTCTACAGAAAGAGTGTTTCAGAACGGCTCAATCAAAAGTAAGGTTCAACTCTGTTAGTTGAATGCACAGAACAGAAAGAATTTTCACATAATGCTACTGTGTAGTTTATATTTATATATATTCCTTTTTCCACTATTACCCTCTTAGCGCTCCGAATGTCCACTTGCATTTTCTACAGAAAGAGTGTTCAGAACTGCGCAATCAAAAGAATGGTTTAACTCTGTTAGCTTAATGATCATATCAGAAATAAGTTTCACACAATGCTTCTCTGTAGTTTTTATTTGAAGATATTATTTTTCCCAATAGAGGCCTCTTAGCGCTCAGAATGTCCAATGGCAGTTTCTACAGAAAGAGTGTTTCAGAAAGGCTCAATCAAAGTAAGGTTCAACTCTGTTAGTTGAATGCACAGAACAGAAAGAAGTTTCATACAATGCTTCTGTGTAGTTTATATTTGAACATATTCTTTTTTCCACTATTACCCACTTAGCGCTACGAATGTCCAGTTGCATTTTCTACAGACAGAGTGTTTCAAAACTGCTCAATCAAAAGTATGGTTTAACTCTGTTAGCTGAATGCTCAGATCAGAAAGAAGTTTCACAGAATGCTTCTGTGTAGTTTATATTTGAATATATTCCTTTTTCCACTACTAATCTCTTAGCGCTCCAAATGTCCAGTTGCATTTTCTACAGAAAGAGTGTTCAGATCTGCTCAATCAAAAGTATGGTTTAACTCTGTTAGCTGAATGCACAGATCACAAAGAAGTTTCACAGAATGATTCTGTGTAGTTTATATTTGGAGACATTCCTTTTTCCACTATTACCCTCTTAGCGCTCCGAATCTCCACTTCCATTTTCTACAGAAAGAGTGTTTCAGAACGGCTCAATCAAAACTAAGGTTCAACTCTTTTAGTTGAACAAACAGAACAGAAAGAAGTTTCACACAATTCTTCTGTGTAGTTTTTATTTGTAGACGTTCTTTTTCCCAATATAGGCCTCCTAGCGCTCAGAATGTCCAATTGCAGTTTCTACAGAAAGAGTGTTTCAGAACGGCTCAATCAAAAGTAAGGTTCAACTCTGTTAGTTGAATGCACAGAACAGAAAGAAGTTTCATACAATGCTTCTGTGTAGTTTATATTTGAACATATTCTTTTTTCCACTATTACCCACTTAGCGCTACGAATGTCCAGTTGCATTTTCTACAGACAGAGTGTTTCAAAACTGCTCAATCAAAAGTATGGTTTAACTCTGTTAGCTGAATACTCAGATCAGAAAGAAGTTTCACAGAATGCTTCTGTGTAGTTTATATTTGAATATATTCCTTTTTCCACTACTACGCTCTTAGCGCTCCAAATGTCCAGTTGCATTTTCTACAGAAAGAGTGTTCAGATCTGCTCAATCAAAAGTATGGTTTAACTCTGTTAGCTGAATGCACAGATCAGAAAGAAGTTTCACCAAATGATTCTGTGTAGTTTATATTTGAAGACATTCCTTTTTCCACTATTACCCTCTTAGCGCTCCGAATCTCCACTTGCATTTTCTACAAAAAGAGTGTTTCATAACTGCTCAATCAAAAATATGTTTTATCTCTGTTAACTGAATTTACAGATCAGAAATAAGTTTCACAGAATGCATCTGTGTAGTTTTTATTTGAAGATATTCTTTTTCCCAATGTAGGCCTCTTAGCGCTTAGCATGTCCAATTGCAGTTTCTACAGAAAGAGTGTTTCAGAACGGCTCAATCAAAAGTAAGGTTCAACTCTGTTAGTTGAATGCACAGAACAGAAAGAATTTTCACAGAATGCTACTGTGTAGTTTATATTTGAATATATTCCTTTTTCCACTATTACCCTCTTAGCGCTCCGAATGTCCACTTGCATTTTCTACAGAAAGAGTGTTCAGAACTGCGCAATCAAAAGTATGGTTTAACTCTGTTAGCTTAATGAACATATCAGAAATAAGTTTCACACAATGCTTCTGTGTAGTTTTTATTTGAAGATATTATTTTTCCCAATAGAGGCCTCTTAGCGCTCAGAATGTCCAATGGCAGTTTCTACAGAAAGAGTGTTTCAGAAAGGCTCAATCAAAGTAAGGTTCAACTCTGTTAGTTGAATGCACAGAACAGAAAGAAGTTTCATACAATGCTTCTGTGTAGTTTATATTTGAACATATTCTTTTTTCCACTATTACCCACTTAGCGCTACGAATGTCCAGTTGCATTTTCTACAGACAGAGTGTTTCAAAACTGCTCAATCAAAAGTATGGTTTAACTCTGTTAGCTGAATGCTCAGATCAGAAAGAAGTTTCACAGAATGTTTCTGTGTAGTTTATATTTGAATATATTCCTTTTTCCACTACTAATCTCTTAGCGCTCCAAATGTCCAGTTGCATTTTCTACAGAAAGAGTGTTCAGATCTGCTCAATCAAAAGTATGGTTTAACTCTGTTAGCTGAATGCACAGATCAGAAAGAAGTTTCACAGAATGATTCTGTGTAGTTTATATTTGGAGACATTCCTTTTTCCACTATTACCCTCTTAGCGCTCCGAATATCCACTTGCATTTTCTACAGAAAGAGTGTTTCAGAACGGCTCAATCAAAGCTAAGGTTCAACTCTTTTAGTTGAACAAACAGAACAGAAAGAAGTTTCACACAATTCTTCTGTGTAGTTTTTATTTGTAGACGTTCTTTTTCCCAATATAGGCCTCCTAGCGCTCAGAATGTCCAATTGCAGTTTCTACAGAAAGAGTGTTTCAGAACGGCTCAATCAAAAGTAAGGTTCAACTCTGTTAGTTGAATGCACAGAACAGAAAGGAGTTTCATACAATGCTTCTGTGTAGTTTATATTTGAACATATTGTTTTTTCCACTATTACCCACTTAGCGCTACGAATGTCCAGTTGCATTTTCTACAGACAGAGTGTTTCAAAACTGCTCAATCAAAAGTATGGTTTAACTCTGTTAGCTGAATGCTCAGATCAGAAGGAAGTTTCACAGAATGCTTCTGTGTAGTTTATATTTGAATATGTTCCTTTTTCCACTACTACGCTCTTAGCGCTACAAATGTCCAGTTGCATTTTCTACAGAAAGAGTGTTCAGATCTGCTCAATCAAAAGTATGGTTTAACTCTGTTAGCTGAATGCACAGATCAGAAAGAAATTTCACCGAATGATTCTGTGTAGTTTATATTTGAAGACATTCCTTTTTCCACTATTACCCTCTTAGCGCTCCGAATCTCCACTTGCATTTTCTACAAAAAGAGTGTTTCATAACTGCTCAATCAAAAATATGTTTTATCTCTGTTAACTGAATTTACAGATCAGAAATAAGTTTCACAGAATGCATCTGTGTAGTTTTTATTTGAAGATATTCTTTTTCCCAATATAGGCCTCTTAGCGCTTAGCATGTCCAATTGCAGTTTCTACAGAAAGAGTGTTTCAGAACGGCTCAATCAAAAGTAAGGTTCAACTCTGTTAGTTGAATGCACAGAACAGAAAGAATTTTCACAGAATGCTACTGTGTAGTTTATATTTGAATATATTCCTTTTTCCACTATTACCCTCTTAGCGCTCCGAATGTCCACTTGCATTTTCTACAGAAAGAGTGTTCAGAACTGCGCAATCAAAAGTATGGTTTAACTCTGTTAGCTTAATGAACATATCAGAAATAAGTTTCACACAATGCTTCTGTGTAGTTTTTATTTGAAGATATTATTTTTCCCAATAGAGGCCTCTTAGCGCTCAGAATGTCCAATTGCAGTTTCTACAGAAAGAGTGTTTCAGAAAGGCTCAATCAAAAGTAAGGTTCAACTCTGTTAGTTGAATGCACAGAACAGAAAGAAGTTTCATACAATGCTTCTGTGTAGTTTATATTTGAACATATTCTTTTTTCCACTATTACCCACTTAGCGCTACGAATGTCCAGTTGCATTTTCTACAGACAGAGTGTTTCAAAACTGCTCAATCAAAAGTATGGTTTAACTCTGTTAGCTGAATGCTCAGATCAGAAAGAAGTTTCACAGAATGCTTCTGTGTAGTTTATATTTGAATATATTCCTTTTTCCACTACTACTCTCTTAGCGCTCCAAATGTCCAGTTGCATTTTCTACAGAAAGAGTGTTCAGATCTGCTCAATCAAAATTATGGTTTAACTCTGTTAGCTGAATGCACAGATCAGAAAGAAGTTTCACAGAATGATTCTGTGTAGTTTATATTTGGAGACATTCCTTTTTCCACTATTACCCTCTTAGCGCTCCGAATCTCCACTTGCATTTTCTACAGAAAGAGTGTTTCAGAACGGCTCAATCAATACTAAGGTTCAACTCTTTTAGTTGAACCAACAGAACAGAAAGAAGTTTCACACAATTCTTCTGTGTACTTTTTATTTGTAGACATTCTTTTTCCCAATATAGGCCTCCTAGCGCTCAGAATGTCCAATTGCAGTTTCTACATAAAGAGTGTTTCAGAACGGCTCAATCAAAAGTAAGGTTCAACTCTGTTAATTGAATGCACAGAACAGAAAGAAGTTTCATACAATGCTTCTGTGTAGTTTATATTTGAACATATTCTTTTTTCCACTATTACCCACTTAGCGCTACGAATGTCCAGTTGGATTTTCCACAGACAGAGTGTTTCAAAACTGCTCAATCAAAAGTATGGTTTAATTCTGTTAGCTGAATGCTCAGATCAGAAAGAAGTTTCACAGAATGCTTCTGTGTAGTTTATATTTGAATATATTCCTTTTTCCACTACTACGCTCTTAGCGCTCCAAATGTCCAGTTGCATTTTCTACAGAAAGAGTGTTCAGATCTGCTCAATCAAAAGTATGGTTTAACTCTGTTAGCTGAATGCACAGATCAGAAAGAAGTTTCACCGAATGATTCTGTGTAGTTTATATTTGAAGACATTCCTTTTCCACTATTACCCTCTTAGCGCTCCGAATCTCCACTTGCATTTACTATAAAAAGAGTGTTTCATAACTGCTCAATCAAAAATATGTTTTATCTCTGTTAACAGAATTTACAGATCAGAAATAAGTTTCACAGAATGCATCTGTGTAGTTTTTATTTGAAGATATTCTTTTTCCCAATGTAGGCCTCTTAGCGCTTAGCATGTCCAATTGCAGTTTCTACAGAAAGAGGGTTTCAGAACGGCTCAATCAAAAGTAAGGTTCAACTCTGTTAGTTGAATGCACAGAACAGAAAGAATTTTCACAGAATGCTACTGTGTAGTTTATATTTGAATATATTCCTTTTTCCACTATTACCCTCTTAGCGCTCCGAATGTCCACTTGCATTTTCTACAGAAAGAGTGTTCAGAACTGCGCAATCAAAAGTATGGTTTAACTCTGTTAGCTTAATGAACATATCAGAAATAAGTTTCACACAATGCTTCTGTGTAGTTTTTATTTGAAGATATTATTTTTCCCAATAGAGGCCTCTTAGCGCTCAGAATGTCCAATTGCAGTTTCTACAGAAAGAGTGTTTCAGAAAGGCTCAATCAAAAGTAAGTTTCAACTCTGTTAGTTGAATGCACAGAACAGAAAGAAGTTTCATACAATGCTTCTGTGTAGTTTATATTTGAACATATTCTTTTTTCCACTATTACCCACTTAGCGCTACGAATGCCCAGTTGCATTTTCTACAGAGTGTTTCAAAACTGCTCAATCAAAAGTATGGTTTAACTCTGTTATCTGAATGCTCAGATCAGAAAGAAGTTTCACAGAATGCTTCTGTGTAGTTTATATTTGAATATATTCCTTTTTCCACTACTACGCTCTTAGCGCTCCAAATGTCCAGTTGCATTTTCTACAGAAAGAGTGTTCAGATCTGCTCCATCAAAAGTATGGTTTAACTCTGTTAGCTGAATGCACAGATCAGAAAGAAGTTTCACCGAATGATTCTGTGTAGTTTATATTTGAAGACATTCCTTTTTCCACTATTACCCTCTTAGCGCTCCGAATCTCCACTTGCATTTTCTACAAAAAGAGTGTTTCATAACTGCTCAATCAAGAATATGTTTTATCTCTGTTAACTGAATTTACAGATCAGAAATAAGTTTCACAGAATGCATCTGTGTAGTTTTTATTTGAGGATATTGTTTTTCCCAATGTAGGCCTCTTAGCGCTTAGCATGTCCAATTGCAGTTTCTACAGAAAGAGTGTTTCAGAACGGCTCAATCAAAAGTAAGGTTCAACTCTGTTAGTTGAATCCACAGAACAGAAAGAATTTTCACAGAATGCTACTGTGTAGTTTATATTTGAATATATTCCTTTTTCCACTATTACCCTCTTAGCGCTCCGAATGTCCACTTGCATTTTCTACAGAAAGAGTGTTCAGAACTGCGCAATCAAAAGTATGGTTTAACTCTGTTAGCTTAATGAACATATCAGAAATAAGTTTCACACAATGCTTCTGTGTAGTTTTTATTTGAAGATATTATTTTTCCCAATAGAGGCCTCTTAGCGCTCAGAATGTCCAATTGCAGTTTCTACAGAAAGAGTGTTTCAGAAAGGCTCAATCAAAAGTAAGGTTCAACTCTGTTAGTTGAATGCACAGAACAGAAAGAAGTTTCATACAATGCTTCTGTGTAGTTTATATTTGAACATATTCTTTTTTCCACTATTACCCACTTAGCGCTACGAATGTCCAGTTGCATTTTCTACAGACAGAGTGTTTCAAAACTGCTCAATCAAAAGTATGGTTTAACTCTGTTAGCTGAATGCTCAGATCAGAAAGAAGTTTCACAGAATGATTCTGTGTAGTTTATATTTGAATATATTCCTTTTTCCACTACTATGCTCTTAGCGCTCCAAATGTCCAGTTGCATTTTCTACAGAAAGAGTGATCAGATCTGCTCAATCAAAAGTATGGTTTAACCCTGTTAGCTGAATGCACAGATCAGAAAGAAGTTTCACCGAATGATTCTGTGTAGTTATTATTTGAAGACATTCCTTTTCCACTATTACCCTCTTAGCGCTCCGAATCTCCAATTGCATTTTCTACAAAAAGAGTGTTTCATAACTGCTCAATCAAAAATATGTTTTATCTCTGTTAACTGAATTTACAGATCAGAAATAAGTTTCACAGAATGCATCTGTGTAGTTTTTATTTGAAGATATTCTTTTTCCCAATGTAGGCCTCTTAGCGCTTATCATATCCAATTGCAGTTTCTACAGAAAGAGTGTTTCAGAACGGCTCAATCAAAAGTAAGGTTCAACTCTGTTAGTTGAATGCACAGAACAGAAAGAATTTTCACAGAATGCTACTGTGTAGTTTATATTTGAATATATTCCTTTTTACTATTACCTTCTTAGCGCTCCGAATGTCCACTTGCATTTTCTACAGAAAGTGTGTTCAGAACTGCGCAATCAAAAGTATGGTTTAACTCTGTTAGCTTAATGAACATATCAGAAATATGTTTCACACAATGCTTCCGTGTAGTTTTTATTTGAAGATATTATTTTTCCCAATAGAGGCCTCTTAGCGCTCAGAATGTCCAATTGCAGTTTCTACATAAAGAGTGTTTCAGAAAGGCTCAATCAAAAGTAAGGTTCAACTCTGTTAGTTGAATGCACAGAACAGAAAGAAGTTTCATACAATGCTTCTGTGTAGTTTATATTTGAACATATTCTTTTTTCCACTATTACCCAATTAGCGCTACGAATGTCCAGTTGCATTTTCTACAGACAGAGTGTTTCAAACCTGCTCAATCAAAAGTATGGTTTAACTCTGTTAGCTGAATGCTCAGATCAGAAAGAAGTTTCACAGAATGCTTCTGTGTAGTTTATATTTGAATATATTCCTTTTTCCACTACTACTCTCTTAGCGCTCCAAATGTCCAGTTGCAATTTCTACAGAAAGAGTGTTCAGATATGTTCAATCAAAAGTATGGTTTAAGTCTGTTAGCTGAATGCACAGATCAGAAAGAAGTTTCACAGAATGATTCTGTGTAGTTTATATTTGGAGACATTCCTTTATCCACTATTACCCTCTTAGCGCTCCGAATCTCCACTTGCATTTTCTACAGAAAGAGTGTTTCAGAACGGCTCAATCAAAACTAAGGTTCAACTCTTTTAGTTGAACCAACAGAACAGAAAGAAGTTTCACACAATTCTTCTGTGTACTTTTTATTTGTAGACATTCTTTTTCCCAATATAGGCCTCCTAGCGCTCAGAATGTCCAATTGCAGTTTCTACAGAAAGAGTGTTTCAGAACGGCTCAATCAAAAGTAAGGTTCAACTCTGTTAGTTGAATGCACAGAACAGAAAGAATTTTCACAGAATGCTAGTTTGTAGTTTATCTTTGAATATATTCCTTTTTCCACTATTACCTTCTTAGCGTTCCGAATGCCCACTTGCATTTTCTACAGAAAGAGTGTTCAGAACTGCGCAATCAAAAGTATGGTTTAACTCTGTTAGCTTAATGAACATATCAGAAATATGTTTCACACAATGCTTCTGTGTAGTTTTTATTTGAAGATATTGTTTTTCCCAATACAGGCCTCTTAGCGCTCAGAATGTCCAGTTGCAGTTTCTACAGAAAGAGTGTTTCAGAAAGGCTCAATCAAAAGTAAGGTTCAACTCTGTTAGTTGAATGCACAGAAGAGAAAGTAGTTTCATACAATGCTTCTGTGTAGTTTATATTTGAACATATTCTTTTTTCCACTATTACCCACTTAGCGCTACGAATGTCCAGTTGCATTTTCTACAGACAGAGTGTTTCAAAACTGCTCAATCAAAAGTATGGTTTAACTCTGTTAGCTGAATGCTCAGATCAGAAAGAAGTTTCACAGAATGCTTCTGTGTAGTTTATATTTGAATATATTCCTTTTTCCACTACTACTCTCTTAGCGCTCCAAATGTCCAGTTGCATTTTCTACAGAAAGACTGTTCAGATCTGCTCAATCAAAAGTAAGGTTTAACTCTGTTAGCTGAATGCACAGATCAGAAAGAAGTTTCACAGAATGATTCTGTGTAGTTTATATATGGAGACATTCCTTTTTCCACTATTACCCTCTTAGCGCTCCGAATCTCCACTTGCATTTTCTACAGAAAGACTGTTTCAGAACGGCTCAATCAAAACTAAGGTTCAACTCTTTTAGTTGAACCAACAGAACAGAAAGAAGTTTCACACAATTCTTCTGTGTAGTTTATATTTGTAGACATTCTTTTTCCCAATATAGGCCTCCTAGCGCTCAGAATGTCCAATTGCAGTTTCTACAGAAAGAGTGTTTCAGAACGGCTCAATCAAAAGTAAGGTTCAACTCTGTTAGTTGAATGCACAGAACAGAAAGAAGTTTCATAGAATGCTTCTGTGTAGTTTATATTTGAACATATTCTTTTTTCCACTATTACCCACTTAGCGCTACGAATGTCCAGTTGCATTTTCTACAGACAGAGTGTTTCAAAACTGCTCAATCAAAAGTATGGTTTAACTCTGTTAGCTGAATGCTCAGATCAGAAAGAAGTTTCACAGAATGCTTCTGTGTAGTTTATATTTGAATATATTCCTTTTTCCACTACTACGCTCTTAGCGCTCCAAATGTCCAGTTGCATTTTCTACAGAAAGAGTGTTCAGATCTGCTCCATCAAAAGTATGGTTTAACTCTGTTAGCTGAATGCACAGATCAGAAAGAAGTTTCACCGAATGATTCTGTGTAGTTTATATTTGAAGACATTCCTTTTTCCACTATTACCCTCTTAGCGCTCCGAATCTCCACTTGCATTTTCTACAAAAAGAGTGTTTCATAACTGCTCAATCAAAAATATGTTTTATCTCTGTTAACTGAATTTACAGATCAGAAATAAGTTTCACAGAATGCATCTGTGTAGTTTTTATTTGAAGATATTCTTTTTCCCAATGTAGGCCTCTTAGCGCTTAGCATGTCCAATTGCAGTTTCTACAGAAAGAGTGTTTCAGAACGGCTCAATCAAAAGTAAGGTTCAACTCTGTTAGTTGAATGCACAGAACAGAAAGAATTTTCACAGAATGCTACTGTGTAGTTTATATTTGAATATATTCCTTTTTCCACTATTACCCTCTTAGCGCTCCGAATGTCCACTTGCATTTTCTACAGAAAGAGTGTTCAGAACTGCGCAATCAAAAGTATGGTTTAACTCTGTTAGCTTAATGAATATATCAGAAATAAGTTTCACACAATGCTTCTGTGTAGTTTTTATTTGAAGATATTATTTTTCCCAATAGAGGCCTCTTAGCGCTCAGAATGTCCAATTGCAGTTTCTACAGAAAGAGTGTTTCAGAAAGGCTCAATCAAAAGTAAGGTTCAACTCTGTTAGTTGAATGCACAGAACAGAAAGAAGTTTCATACAATGCTTCTGTGTAGTTTATATTTGAACATATTCTTTTTTCCACTATTACCCACTTAGCGCTACGAATGTCCAGTTGCATTTTCTACAGACAGAGTGTTTCAAAACTGCTCAATCAAAAGTATGGTTTAACTCTGTTAGCTGAATGCTCAGATCAGAAAGAAGTTTCACAGAATGCTTCTGTGTAGTTTATATTTGAATATATTCCTTTTTCCACTACTACTCTCTTAGCGCTCCAAATGTCCAGTTGCATTTTCTACAGAAAGAGTGTTCAGATCTGCTCAATCAAAATTATGGTTTAACTCTGTTAGCTGAATGCACAGATCAGAAAGAAGTTTCACAGAATGATTCTGTGTAGTTTATATTTGGAGACATTCCTTTTTCCACTATTACCCTCTTAGCGCTCCGAATCTACACTTGCATTTTCTACAGAAAGAGTGTTTCAGAACGGCTCAATCAATACTAAGGTTCAACTCTTTTAGTTGAACCAACAGAACAGAAAGAAGTTTCACACAATTCTTCTGTGTACTTTTTATTTGTAGACATTCTTTTTCCCAATATAGGCCTCCTAGCGCTCAGAATGTCCAATTGCAGTTTCTACATAAAGAGTGTTTCAGAACGGCTCAATCAAAAGTAAGGTTCAACTCTGTTAATTGAATGCACAGAACAGAAAGAAGTTTCATACAATGCTTCTGTGTAGTTTATATTTGAACATATTCTTTTTTCCACTATTACCCACTTAGCGCTACGAATGTCCAGTTGGATTTTCCACAGACAGAGTGTTTCAAAACTGCTCAATCAAAAGTATGGTTTAATTCTGTTAGCTGAATGCTCAGATCAGAAAGAAGTTTCACAGAATGCTTCTGTGTAGTTTATATTTGAATATATTCCTTTTTCCACTACTACGCTCTTAGCGCTCCAAATGTCCAGTTGCATTTTCTACAGAAAGAGTGTTCAGATCTGCTCAATCAAAAGTATGGTTTAACTCTGTTAGCTGAATGCACAGATCAGAAAGAAGTTTCACCGAATGATTCTGTGTAGTTTATATTTGAAGACATTCCTTTTCCACTATTACCCTCTTAGCGCTCCGAATCTCCACTTGCATTTACTATAAAAAGAGTGTTTCATAACTGCTCAATCAAAAATATGTTTTATCTCTGTTAACAGAATTTACAGATCAGAAATAAGTTTCACAGAATGCATCTGTGTAGTTTTTATTTGAAGATATTCTTTTTCCCAATGTAGGCCTCTTAGCGCTTAGCATGTCCAATTGCAGTTTCTACAGAAAGAGGGTTTCAGAACGGCTCAATCAAAAGTAAGGTTCAACTCTGTTAGTTGAATGCACAGAACAGAAAGAATTTTCACAGAATGCTACTGTGTAGTTTATATTTGAATATATTCCTTTTTCCACTATTACCCTCTTAGCGCTCCGAATGTCCACTTGCATTTTCTACAGAAAGAGTGTTCAGAACTGCGCAATCAAAAGTATGGTTTAACTCTGTTAGCTTAATGAACATATCAGAAATAAGTTTCACACAATGCTTCTGTGTAGTTTTTATTTGAAGATATTATTTTTCCCAATAGAGGCCTCTTAGCGCTCAGAATGTCCAATTGCAGTTTCTACAGAAAGAGTGTTTCAGAAAGGCTCAATCAAAAGTAAGTTTCAACTCTGTTAGTTGAATGCACAGAACAGAAAGAAGTTTCATACAATGCTTCTGTGTAGTTTATATTTGAACATATTCTTTTTTCCACTATTACCCACTTAGCGCTACGAATGCCCAGTTGCATTTTCTACAGAGTGTTTCAAAACTGCTCAATCAAAAGTATGGTTTAACTCTGTTATCTGAATGCTCAGATCAGAAAGAAGTTTCACAGAATGCTTCTGTGTAGTTTATATTTGAATATATTCCTTTTTCCACTACTACGCTCTTAGCGCTCCAAATGTCCAGTTGCATTTTCTACAGAAAGAGTGTTCAGATCTGCTCCATCAAAAGTATGGTTTAACTCTGTTAGCTGAATGCACAGATCAGAAAGAAGTTTCACCGAATGATTCTGTGTAGTTTATATTTGAAGACATTCCTTTTTCCACTATTACCCTCTTAGCGCTCCGAATCTCCACTTGCATTTTCTACAAAAAGAGTGTTTCATAACTGCTCAATCAAGAATATGTTTTATCTCTGTTAACTGAATTTACAGATCAGAAATAAGTTTCACAGAATGCATCTGTGTAGTTTTTATTTGAGGATATTCTTTTTCCCAATGTAGGCCTCTTAGCGCTTAGCATGTCCAATTGCAGTTTCTACAGAAAGAGTGTTTCAGAACGGCTCAATCAAAAGTAAGGTTCAACTCTGTTAGTTGAATCCACAGAACAGAAAGAATTTTCACAGAATGCTACTGTGTAGTTTATATTTGAATATATTCCTTTTTCCACTATTACCCTCTTAGCGCTCCGAATGTCCACTTGCATTTTCTACAGAAAGAGTGTTCAGAACTGCGCAATCAAAAGTATGGTTTAACTCTGTTAGCTTAATGAACATATCAGAAATAAGTTTCACACAATGCTTCTGTGTAGTTTTTATTTGAAGATATTATTTTTCCCAATAGAGGCCTCTTAGCGCTCAGAATGTCCAATTGCAGTTTCTACAGAAAGAGTGTTTCAGAAAGGCTCAATCAAAAGTAAGGTTCAACTCTGTTAGTTGAATGCACAGAACAGAAAGAAGTTTCATACAATGCTTCTGTGTAGTTTATATTTGAACATATTCTTTTTTCCACTATTACCCACTTAGCGCTACGAATGTCCAGTTGCATTTTCTACAGACAGAGTGTTTCAAAACTGCTCAATCAAAAGTATGGTTTAACTCTGTTAGCTGAATGCTCAGATCAGAAAGAAGTTTCACAGAATGATTCTGTGTAGTTTATATTTGAATATATTCCTTTTTCCACTACTATGCTCTTAGCGCTCCAAATGTCCAGTTGCATTTTCTACAGAAAGAGTGATCAGATCTGCTCAATCAAAAGTATGGTTTAACCCTGTTAGCTGAATGCACAGATCAGAAAGAAGTTTCACCGAATGATTCTGTGTAGTTATTATTTGAAGACATTCCTTTTCCACTATTACCCTCTTAGCGCTCCGAATCTCCAATTGCATTTTCTACAAAAAGAGTGTTTCATAACTGCTCAATCAAAAATATGTTTTATCTCTGTTAACTGAATTTACAGATCAGAAATAAGTTTCACAGAATGCATCTGTGTAGTTTTTATTTGAAGATATTCTTTTTCCCAATGTAGGCCTCTTAGCGCTTATCATATCCAATTGCAGTTTCTACAGAAAGAGTGTTTCAGAACGGCTCAATCAAAAGTAAGGTTCAACTCTGTTAGTTGAATGCACAGAACAGAAAGAATTTTCACAGAATGCTACTGTGTAGTTTATATTTGAATATATTCCTTTTTACTATTACCTTCTTAGCGCTCCGAATGTCCACTTGCATTTTCTACAGAAAGTGTGTTCAGAACTGCGCAATCAAAAGTATGGTTTAACTCTGTTAGCTTAATGAACATATCAGAAATATGTTTCACACAATGCTTCCGTGTAGTTTTTATTTGAAGATATTATTTTTCCCAATAGAGGCCTCTTAGCGCTCAGAATGTCCAATTGCAGTTTCTACATAAAGAGTGTTTCAGAAAGGCTCAATCAAAAGTAAGGTTCAACTCTGTTAGTTGAATGCACAGAACAGAAAGAAGTTTCATACAATGCTTCTGTGTAGTTTATATTTGAACATATTCTTTTTTCCACTATTACCCAATTAGCGCTACGAATGTCCAGTTGCATTTTCTACAGACAGAGTGTTTCAAACCTGCTCAATCAAAAGTATGGTTTAACTCTGTTAGCTGAATGCTCAGATCAGAAAGAAGTTTCACAGAATGCTTCTGTGTAGTTTATATTTGAATATATTCCTTTTTCCACTACTACTCTCTTAGCGCTCCAAATGTCCAGTTGCAATTTCTACAGAAAGAGTGTTCAGATATGTTCAATCAAAAGTATGGTTTAAGTCTGTTAGCTGAATGCACAGATCAGAAAGAAGTTTCACAGAATGATTCTGTGTAGTTTATATTTGGAGACATTCCTTTATCCACTATTACCCTCTTAGCGCTCCGAATCTCCACTTGCATTTTCTACAGAAAGAGTGTTTCAGAACGGCTCAATCAAAACTAAGGTTCAACTCTTTTAGTTGAACCAACAGAACAGAAAGAAGTTTCACACAATTCTTCTGTGTACTTTTTATTTGTAGACATTCTTTTTCCCAATATAGGCCTCCTAGCGCTCAGAATGTCCAATTGCAGTTTCTACAGAAAGAGTGTTTCAGAACGGCTCAATCAAAAGTAAGGTTCAACTCTGTTAGTTGAATGCACAGAACAGAAAGAATTTTCACAGAATGCTAGTGTGTAGTTTATCTTTGAATATATTCCTTTTTCCACTATTACCTTCTTAGCGTTCCGAATGCCCACTTGCATTTTCTACAGAAAGAGTGTTCAGAACTGCGCAATCAAAAGTATGGTTTAACTCTGTTAGCTTAATGAACATATCAGAAATATGTTTCACACAATGCTTCTGTGTAGTTTTTATTTGAAGATATTGTTTTTCCCAATACAGGCCTCTTAGCGCTCAGAATGTCCAGTTGCAGTTTCTACAGAAAGAGTGTTTCAGAAAGGCTCAATCAAAAGTAAGGTTCAACTCTGTTAGTTGAATGCACAGAAGAGAAAGTAGTTTCATACAATGCTTCTGTGTAGTTTATATTTGAACATATTCTTTTTTCCACTATTACCCACTTAGCGCTACGAATGTCCAGTTGCATTTTCTACAGACAGAGTGTTTCAAAACTGCTCAATCAAAAGTATGGTTTAACTCTGTTAGCTGAATGCTCAGATCAGAAAGAAGTTTCACAGAATGCTTCTGTGTAGTTTATATTTGAATATATTCCTTTTTCCACTACTACTCTCTTAGCGCTCCAAATGTCCAGTTGCATTTTCTACAGAAAGACTGTTCAGATCTGCTCAATCAAAAGTAAGGTTTAACTCTGTTAGCTGAATGCACAGATCAGAAAGAAGTTTCACAGAATGATTCTGTGTAGTTTATATATGGAGACATTCCTTTTTCCACTATTACCCTCTTAGCGCTCCGAATCTCCACTTGCATTTTCTACAGAAAGACTGTTTCAGAACGGCTCAATCAAAACTAAGGTTCAACTCTTTTAGTTGAACCAACAGAACAGAAAGAAGTTTCACACAATTCTTCTGTGTAGTTTATATTTGTAGACATTCTTTTTCCCAATATAGGCCTCCTAGCGCTCAGAATGTCCAATTGCAGTTTCTACAGAAAGAGTGTTTCAGAACGGCTCAATCAAAAGTAAGGTTCAACTCTGTTAGTTGAATGCACAGAACAGAAAGAAGTTTCATAGAATGCTTCTGTGTAGTTTATATTTGAACATATTCTTTTTTCCACTATTACCCACTTAGCGCTACGAATGTCCAGTTGCATTTTCTACAGACAGAGTGTTTCAAAACTGCTCAATCAAAAGTATGGTTTAACTCTGTTAGCTGAATGCTCAGATCAGAAAGAAGTTTCACAGAATGCTTCTGTGTAGTTTATATTTGAATATATTCCTTTTTCCACTACTACTCTCTTAGCGCTCCAAATGTCCAGTTGCATTTTCTACAGAAAGACTGTTCAGATCTGCTCAATCAAAAGTAAGGTTTAACTCTGTTAGCTGAATGCACAGATCAGAAAGAAGTTTCACAGAATGATTCTGTGTAGTTTATATATGGAGACATTCCTTTTTCCACTATTACCCTCTTAGCGCTCCGAATCTCCACTTGCATTTTCTACAGAAAGACTGTTTCAGAACGGCTCAATCAAAACTAAGGTTCAACTCTTTTAGTTGAACCAACAGAACAGAAAGAAGTTTCACACAATTCTTCTGTGTAGTTTATATTTGTAGACATTCTTTTTCCCAATATAGGCCTCCTAGCGCTCAGAATGTCCAATTGCAGTTTCTACAGAAAGAGTGTTTCAGAACGGCTCAATCAAAAGTAAGGTTCAACTCTGTTAGTTGAATGCACAGAACAGAAAGAAGTTTCATAGAATGCTTCTGTGTAGTTTATATTTGAACATATTCTTTTTTCCACTATTACCCACTTAGCGCTACGAATGTCCAGTTGCATTTTCTACAGACAGAGTGTTTCAAAACTGCTCAATCAAAAGTATGGTTTAACTCTGTTAGCTGAATGCTCAGATCAGAAAGAAGTTTCACAGAATGCTTCTGTGTAGTTTATATTTGAATATATTCCTTTTTCCACTACTACGCTCTTAGCGCTCCAAATGTCCAGTTGCATTTTCTACAGAAAGAGTGTTCAGATCTGCTCCATCAAAAGTATGGTTTAACTCTGTTAGCTGAATGCACAGATCAGAAAGAAGTTTCACCGAATGATTCTGTGTAGTTTATATTTGAAGACATTCCTTTTTCCACTATTACCCTCTTAGCGCTCCGAATCTCCACTTGCATTTTCTACAAAAAGAGTGTTTCATAACTGCTCAATCAAAAATATGTTTTATCTCTGTTAACTGAATTTACAGATCAGAAATAAGTTTCACAGAATGCATCTGTGTAGTTTTTATTTGAAGATATTCTTTTTCCCAATGTAGGCCTCTTAGCGCTTAGCATGTCCAATTGCAGTTTCTACAGAAAGAGTGTTTCAGAACGGCTCAATCAAAAGTAAGGTTCAACTCTGTTAGTTGAATGCACAGAACAGAAAGAATTTTCACAGAATGCTACTGTGTAGTTTATATTTGAATATATTCCTTTTTCCACTATTACCCTCTTAGCGCTCCGAATGTCCACTTGCATTTTCTACAGAAAGAGTGTTCAGAACTGCGCAATCAAAAGTATGGTTTAACTCTGTTAGCTTAATGAATATATCAGAAATAAGTTTCACACAATGCTTCTGTGTAGTTTTTATTTGAAGATATTATTTTTCCCAATAGAGGCCTCTTAGCGCTCAGAATGTCCAATTGCAGTTTCTACAGAAAGAGTGTTTCAGAAAGGCTCAATCAAAAGTAAGGTTCAACTCTGTTAGTTGAATGCACAGAACAGAAAGAAGTTTCATACAATGCTTCTGTGTAGTTTATATTTGAACATATTCTTTTTTCCACTATTACCCACTTAGCGCTACGAATGTCCAGTTGCATTTTCTACAGACAGAGTGTTTCAAAACTGCTCAATCAAAAGTATGGTTTAACTCTGTTAGCTGAATGCTCAGATCAGAAAGAAGTTTCACAGAATGCTTCTGTGTAGTTTATATTTGAATATATTCCTTTTTCCACTACTACTCTCTTAGCGCTCCAAATGTCCAGTTGCATTTTCTACAGAAAGAGTGTTCAGATCTGCTCAATCAAAATTATGGTTTAACTCTGTTAGCTGAATGCACAGATCAGAAAGAAGTTTCACAGAATGATTCTGTGTAGTTTATATTTGGAGACATTCCTTTTTCCACTATTACCCTCTTAGCGCTCCGAATCTACACTTGCATTTTCTACAGAAAGAGTGTTTCAGAACGGCTCAATCAATACTAAGGTTCAACTCTTTTAGTTGAACCAACAGAACAGAAAGAAGTTTCACACAATTCTTCTGTGTACTTTTTATTTGTAGACATTCTTTTTCCCAATATAGGCCTCCTAGCGCTCAGAATGTCCAATTGCAGTTTCTACATAAAGAGTGTTTCAGAACGGCTCAATCAAAAGTAAGGTTCAACTCTGTTAATTGAATGCACAGAACAGAAAGAAGTTTCATACAATGCTTCTGTGTAGTTTATATTTGAACATATTCTTTTTTCCACTATTACCCACTTAGCGCTACGAATGTCCAGTTGGATTTTCCACAGACAGAGTGTTTCAAAACTGCTCAATCAAAAGTATGGTTTAATTCTGTTAGCTGAATGCTCAGATCAGAAAGAAGTTTCACAGAATGCTTCTGTGTAGTTTATATTTGAATATATTCCTTTTTCCACTACTACGCTCTTAGCGCTCCAAATGTCCAGTTGCATTTTCTACAGAAAGAGTGTTCAGATCTGCTCAATCAAAAGTATGGTTTAACTCTGTTAGCTGAATGCACAGATCAGAAAGAAGTTTCACCGAATGATTCTGTGTAGTTTATATTTGAAGACATTCCTTTTCCACTATTACCCTCTTAGCGCTCCGAATCTCCACTTGCATTTACTATAAAAAGAGTGTTTCATAACTGCTCAATCAAAAATATGTTTTATCTCTGTTAACAGAATTTACAGATCAGAAATAAGTTTCACAGAATGCATCTGTGTAGTTTTTATTTGAAGATATTCTTTTTCCCAATGTAGGCCTCTTAGCGCTTAGCATGTCCAATTGCAGTTTCTACAGAAAGAGGGTTTCAGAACGGCTCAATCAAAAGTAAGGTTCAACTCTGTTAGTTGAATGCACAGAACAGAAAGAATTTTCACAGAATGCTACTGTGTAGTTTATATTTGAATATATTCCTTTTTCCACTATTACCCTCTTAGCGCTCCGAATGTCCACTTGCATTTTCTACAGAAAGAGTGTTCAGAACTGCGCAATCAAAAGTATGGTTTAACTCTGTTAGCTTAATGAACATATCAGAAATAAGTTTCACACAATGCTTCTGTGTAGTTTTTATTTGAAGATATTATTTTTCCCAATAGAGGCCTCTTAGCGCTCAGAATGTCCAATTGCAGTTTCTACAGAAAGAGTGTTTCAGAAAGGCTCAATCAAAAGTAAGTTTCAACTCTGTTAGTTGAATGCACAGAACAGAAAGAAGTTTCATACAATGCTTCTGTGTAGTTTATATTTGAACATATTCTTTTTTCCACTATTACCCACTTAGCGCTACGAATGCCCAGTTGCATTTTCTACAGAGTGTTTCAAAACTGCTCAATCAAAAGTATGGTTTAACTCTGTTATCTGAATGCTCAGATCAGAAAGAAGTTTCACAGAATGCTTCTGTGTAGTTTATATTTGAATATATTCCTTTTTCCACTACTACGCTCTTAGCGCTCCAAATGTCCAGTTGCATTTTCTACAGAAAGAGTGTTCAGATCTGCTCCATCAAAAGTATGGTTTAACTCTGTTAGCTGAATGCACAGATCAGAAAGAAGTTTCACCGAATGATTCTGTGTAGTTTATATTTGAAGACATTCCTTTTTCCACTATTACCCTCTTAGCGCTCCGAATCTCCACTTGCATTTTCTACAAAAAGAGTGTTTCATAACTGCTCAATCAAGAATATGTTTTATCTCTGTTAACTGAATTTACAGATCAGAAATAAGTTTCACAGAATGCATCTGTGTAGTTTTTATTTGAGGATATTCTTTTTCCCAATGTAGGCCTCTTAGCGCTTAGCATGTCCAATTGCAGTTTCTACAGAAAGAGTGTTTCAGAACGGCTCAATCAAAAGTAAGGTTCAACTCTGTTAGTTGAATCCACAGAACAGAAAGAATTTTCACAGAATGCTACTGTGTAGTTTATATTTGAATATATTCCTTTTTCCACTATTACCCTCTTAGCGCTCCGAATGTCCACTTGCATTTTCTACAGAAAGAGTGTTCAGAACTGCGCAATCAAAAGTATGGTTTAACTCTGTTAGCTTAATGAACATATCAGAAATAAGTTTCACACAATGCTTCTGTGTAGTTTTTATTTGAAGATATTATTTTTCCCAATAGAGGCCTCTTAGCGCTCAGAATGTCCAATTGCAGTTTCTACAGAAAGAGTGTTTCAGAAAGGCTCAATCAAAAGTAAGGTTCAACTCTGTTAGTTGAATGCACAGAACAGAAAGAAGTTTCATACAATGCTTCTGTGTAGTTTATATTTGAACATATTCTTTTTTCCACTATTACCCACTTAGCGCTACGAATGTCCAGTTGCATTTTCTACAGACAGAGTGTTTCAAAACTGCTCAATCAAAAGTATGGTTTAACTCTGTTAGCTGAATGCTCAGATCAGAAAGAAGTTTCACAGAATGATTCTGTGTAGTTTATATTTGAATATATTCCTTTTTCCACTACTATGCTCTTAGCGCTCCAAATGTCCAGTTGCATTTTCTACAGAAAGAGTGATCAGATCTGCTCAATCAAAAGTATGGTTTAACCCTGTTAGCTGAATGCACAGATCAGAAAGAAGTTTCACCGAATGATTCTGTGTAGTTATTATTTGAAGACATTCCTTTTCCACTATTACCCTCTTAGCGCTCCGAATCTCCAATTGCATTTTCTACAAAAAGAGTGTTTCATAACTGCTCAATCAAAAATATGTTTTATCTCTGTTAACTGAATTTACAGATCAGAAATAAGTTTCACAGAATGCATCTGTGTAGTTTTTATTTGAAGATATTCTTTTTCCCAATGTAGGCCTCTTAGCGCTTATCATATCCAATTGCAGTTTCTACAGAAAGAGTGTTTCAGAACGGCTCAATCAAAAGTAAGGTTCAACTCTGTTAGTTGAATGCACAGAACAGAAAGAATTTTCACAGAATGCTACTGTGTAGTTTATATTTGAATATATTCCTTTTTACTATTACCTTCTTAGCGCTCCGAATGTCCACTTGCATTTTCTACAGAAAGTGTGTTCAGAACTGCGCAATCAAAAGTATGGTTTAACTCTGTTAGCTTAATGAACATATCAGAAATATGTTTCACACAATGCTTCCGTGTAGTTTTTATTTGAAGATATTATTTTTCCCAATAGAGGCCTCTTAGCGCTCAGAATGTCCAATTGCAGTTTCTACATAAAGAGTGTTTCAGAAAGGCTCAATCAAAAGTAAGGTTCAACTCTGTTAGTTGAATGCACAGAACAGAAAGAAGTTTCATACAATGCTTCTGTGTAGTTTATATTTGAACATATTCTTTTTTCCACTATTACCCAATTAGCGCTACGAATGTCCAGTTGCATTTTCTACAGACAGAGTGTTTCAAACCTGCTCAATCAAAAGTATGGTTTAACTCTGTTAGCTGAATGCTCAGATCAGAAAGAAGTTTCACAGAATGCTTCTGTGTAGTTTATATTTGAATATATTCCTTTTTCCACTACTACTCTCTTAGCGCTCCAAATGTCCAGTTGCAATTTCTACAGAAAGAGTGTTCAGATATGTTCAATCAAAAGTATGGTTTAAGTCTGTTAGCTGAATGCACAGATCAGAAAGAAGTTTCACAGAATGATTCTGTGTAGTTTATATTTGGAGACATTCCTTTATCCACTATTACCCTCTTAGCGCTCCGAATCTCCACTTGCATTTTCTACAGAAAGAGTGTTTCAGAACGGCTCAATCAAAACTAAGGTTCAACTCTTTTAGTTGAACCAACAGAACAGAAAGAAGTTTCACACAATTCTTCTGTGTACTTTTTATTTGTAGACATTCTTTTTCCCAATATAGGCCTCCTAGCGCTCAGAATGTCCAATTGCAGTTTCTACAGAAAGAGTGTTTCAGAACGGCTCAATCAAAAGTAAGGTTCAACTCTGTTAGTTGAATGCACAGAACAGAAAGAATTTTCACAGAATGCTAGTGTGTAGTTTATCTTTGAATATATTCCTTTTTCCACTATTACCTTCTTAGCGTTCCGAATGCCCACTTGCATTTTCTACAGAAAGAGTGTTCAGAACTGCGCAATCAAAAGTATGGTTTAACTCTGTTAGCTTAATGAACATATCAGAAATATGTTTCACACAATGCTTCTGTGTAGTTTTTATTTGAAGATATTGTTTTTCCCAATACAGGCCTCTTAGCGCTCAGAATGTCCAGTTGCAGTTTCTACAGAAAGAGTGTTTCAGAAAGGCTCAATCAAAAGTAAGGTTCAACTCTGTTAGTTGAATGCACAGAAGAGAAAGTAGTTTCATACAATGCTTCTGTGTAGTTTATATTTGAACATATTCTTTTTTCCACTATTACCCACTTAGCGCTACGAATGTCCAGTTGCATTTTCTACAGACAGAGTGTTTCAAAACTGCTCAATCAAAAGTATGGTTTAACTCTGTTAGCTGAATGCTCAGATCAGAAAGAAGTTTCACAGAATGCTTCTGTGTAGTTTATATTTGAATATATTCCTTTTTCCACTACTACTCTCTTAGCGCTCCAAATGTCCAGTTGCATTTTCTACAGAAAGACTGTTCAGATCTGCTCAATCAAAAGTAAGGTTTAACTCTGTTAGCTGAATGCACAGATCAGAAAGAAGTTTCACAGAATGATTCTGTGTAGTTTATATATGGAGACATTCCTTTTTCCACTATTACCCTCTTAGCGCTCCGAATCTCCACTTGCATTTTCTACAGAAAGACTGTTTCAGAACGGCTCAATCAAAACTAAGGTTCAACTCTTTTAGTTGAACCAACAGAACAGAAAGAAGTTTCACACAATTCTTCTGTGTAGTTTATATTTGTAGACATTCTTTTTCCCAATATAGGCCTCCTAGCGCTCAGAATGTCCAATTGCAGTTTCTACAGAAAGAGTGTTTCAGAACGGCTCAATCAAAAGTAAGGTTCAACTCTGTTAGTTGAATGCACAGAACAGAAAGAAGTTTCATAGAATGCTTCTGTGTAGTTTATATTTGAACATATTCTTTTTTCCACTATTACCCACTTAGCGCTACGAATGTCCAGTTGCATTTTCTACAGACAGAGTGTTTCAAAACTGCTCAATCAAAAGTATGGTTTAACTCTGTTAGCTGAATGCTCAGATCAGAAAGAAGTTTCACAGAATGCTTCTGTGTAGTTTATATTTGAATATATTCCTTTTTCCACTACTACGCTCTTAGCGCTCCAAATGTCCAGTTGCATTTTCTACAGAAAGAGTGTTCAGATCTGCTCCATCAAAAGTATGGTTTAACTCTGTTAGCTGAATGCACAGATCAGAAAGAAGTTTCACCGAATGATTCTGTGTAGTTTATATTTGAAGACATTCCTTTTTCCACTATTACCCTCATTGCGCTCCGAATCTCCACTTGCATTTTCTACAAAAAGAGTGTTTCATAACTGCTCAATCAAAAATATGTTTTATCTCTGTTAACTGAATTTACAGATCAGAAATAAGTTTCACAGAATGCATCTGTGTAGTTTTTATTTGAAGATATTCTTTTTCCCAATGTAGGCCTCTTAGCGCTTAGCATGTCCAATTGCAGTTTCTACAGAAAGAGTGTTTCAGAACGGCTGAATCAAAAGTAAGGTTCAACTCTGTTAGTTGAATGCACAGAACAGAAAGAATTTTCACAGAATGCTACTGTGTAGTTTATATTTGAATATATTCCTTTTTCCACTATTACCCTCTTAGCGCTCCGAAAGTCCACTTGCGTTTTCTACAGAAAGAGTGTTCAGAACTGCGCAATCAAAAGTATGGTTTAACCCTGTTAGCTTAATGAACATATCAGAAATAAGTTTCACACAATGCTTCTGTGTAGTTTTTATTTGAAGATATTATTTTTCCCAATAGAAGCCTCTTAGCGCTCAGAATGTCCAATTGCAGTTTCTACAGAAAGAGTGTTTCAGAAAGGCTCAATCAAAAGTAAGGTTCAACTCTGTTAGTTGAATGCACAGAACAGAAAGAAGTTTCATACAATGCTTCTGTGTAGTTTATATTTGAACATATTCTTTTTTCCACTATTACCCACTTAGCGCTACGAATGTCCAGTTGCATTTTCTACAAACAGAGTGTTTCAAAACTGCTCAATCAAAAGTATGGTTTAACTCTGTTAGCTGAATGCTCAGATGAGAAAGAAGTTTCACAGAATGATTCTGTGTAGTTTATATTTGAATATATTACCTTTTCCACTACTACGCTCTTAGCGCTCCAAATGTCCAGTTGCATTTTCTACAGAAAGAGTGTTCAGATCTGCTCAATCAAAAGTATGGTTTAACTCTGTTAGCTGAATGCACAGATCAGAAAGAAGTTTCACCGAATGATTCTGTGTAGTTTATATTTGAAGACATTCCTTTTCCACTATTACCCTCTTAGCGCTGCGAATCTCCAATTGCATTTTCTACAAAAAGAGTGTTTCATAACTGCTCAATCAAAAATATGTTTTATCTCTGTTAACTGAATTTACAGATCAGAAATAAGTTTCACAGAATGCATCTGTGTAGTTTTTATTTTAAGATATTCTTTTTCCCAATGTAGGCCTCTTAGCGCTTATCATGTCCAATTGCAGTTTCTACAGAAAGAGTGTTTCAGAACGGCTCAATCAAAAGTAAGGTTCAACTCTGTTAGTTGAATGCACAGAACAGAAAGAATTTTCACAGAATGCTACTGTGTAGTTTATATTTGAATATATTCCTTTTTCCACTATTACCTTCTTAGCGCTCGGAATGTCCACTTGCATTTTCTACAGAAAGAGTGTTCAGAACTGCGCAATCAAAAGTATGGTTTAACTCTGTTAGCTTAATGAACATATCAGAAATATGTTTCACACAATGCTTCCGTGTAGTTTTTATTTGAAGATATTATTTTTCCCAATAGAGGCCTCTTAGCGCTCAGAATGTCCAATTGCAGTTTCTACAGAAAGAGTTTTTCAGAAATGCTCAATCAAAAGTAAGGTTCAACTCTGTTAGTTGAATGCACAGAACAGAAAGGAGTTTCATACAATGCTTCTGTGTAGTTTATATTTGAACATAT
Organism: Symphalangus syndactylus; assembly: GCF_028878055.3. Lineage (NCBI taxonomy): Eukaryota > Metazoa > Chordata > Mammalia > Primates > Hylobatidae > Symphalangus > Symphalangus syndactylus. The sequence goes on along the minus strand of NC_072425.2, from coordinate 155,297,970 downwards.
TCTTTTTTCCACTATTACCCACTTACCGCTACGAATGTCCAGTTGCATTTTCTACAGACAGAGTGTTTCAAAACTGCTCAATCAAAAGTATGGTTTAACTCTCTTAGCTGAATGCTCAGATCAGAAAGAAGTTTCACAGAATGCTTCTGTGTAGTTTATATTTGAATATATTCCTTTTTCCACTACTACTCTCTTAGCGCTCGAAATGTCCAGTTGCATTTTCTACAGAAAGAGTGTTCAGATCTGCTCAATCAAAAGTATGGTTTAACTCTGTTAGCTGAATGCAGAGATCAGAAAGAAGTTTCACAGAATAATTCTGTGTAGTTTATATTTGGAGACATTCCTTTTTCCACTATTACCCTCTTAGCGCTCCGAATCTCCACATGCATTTTCTACAGAAAGAGTGTTTCAGAACGGCTCAATCAAAACTAAGGTTCAACTCTTTTAGTTGAACAAACAGAACAGAAAGAAATTTCACACAATTCTTCGGTTTAGTTTTTATTTGTAGACATTCTTTTTCCCAATATAGGCCTCCTAGCGCTCAGAATGTCCAATTGCAGTTTCTACAGAAAGAGTGTTTCAGAACGGCTCAATCAAAAGTAAGGTTCAACTCTGTTAGTTGAATGCACAGAACAGAAAGAAGTTTCATACAATGCTTCTGTGTAGTTTATATTTGAACATATTCTTTTTTCCACTATTACCCACTTAGCGCTAAGAATGTCCAGTTGCATTTTCTACAGACAGAGTGTTTCAAAACTGCTCAATCAAAAGTATGGTTTAACTCTGTTAGCTGAATGCTCAGATCAGAAAGAAGTTTCACAGAATGCTTCTGTGTAGTTTATATTTGAATATATTCCTTTTTCCACTACTACGCTCTTAGCGCTCCAAATGTCCAGTTGCATTTTCTACAGAAAGATTGTTCAGATCTGCTCAATCAAAAGTATGGTTTAACTCTGTTAGCTGAATGCACAGATCAGAAAGAAGTTTCACCGAATGATTCTGTGTAGTTTATATTTGAAGACATTCCTTTTTCCACTATTACCCTCTTAGCGCTCAGAATCTCCACTTGCATTTTCTACAAAAAGAGTGTTTCATAACTGCTCAATCAAAAATATGTTTTATCTCTGTTAACTGAATTTACAGATCAGAAATAAGTTTCACAGAATGCATCTGTGTAGTTTTTATTTGAAGATATTCTTTTTCCCAATGTAGGCCTCTTAGCGCTTAGCATGTCCAATTGCAATTTCTACAGAAAGAGTGTTTCAGAACGGCTCAATCAAAAGTAAGGTTCAACTCTGTTAGTTGAATGCACAGAACAGAAAGAATTTTCACAGAATGCTACTGTGTAGTTTATATTTGAATATATTCCTTTTTCCACTATTACCCTCTTAGCGCTCCGAATGTCCACTTGCATTTTCTACAGAAAGAGTGTTCAGAACTGCACAATCAAAAGTATGGTTTAACTTTGTTAGCTTAATGAACATATCAGAAATAAGTTTCACACAATGCTTCTGTGTAGTTTTTATTTGAAGATATTATTTTTCCCAATAGAGGCCTCTTAGCGCTCAGAATGTCCAATTGCAGTTTCTACAGAAAGAGTGTTTCAGAAAGGCTCAATCAAAAGTAAGGTTCAACTCTGTTAGTTGAATGCACAGAACAGAAAGAAGTTTCATACAATGCTTCTGTGTAGTTTATATTTGAACATATTCTTTTTTCCACTATTACCCACTTAGCGCTACGAATGTCCAGTTGCATTTTCTACAGACAGAGTGTTTCAAAACTGCTCAATCAAAAGTATGGTTTAACTCTGTTAGCTGAATGCTCAGATCAGAAAGAAGTTTCACAGAATGATTCTGTGTAGTTTATATTTGAATATATTCCTTTTTCCACTACTATGCTCTTAGCGCTCCAAATGTCCAGTTGCATTTTCTACAGAAAGAGTGATCAGATCTGCTCAATCAAAAGTATGGTTTAACCCTGTTAGCTGAATGCACAGATCAGAAAGAAGTTTCACCGAATGATTCTGTGTAGTTATTATTTGAAGACATTCCTTTTCCACTATTACCCTCTTAGCGCTCCGAATCTCCAATTGCATTTTCTACAAAAAGAGTGTTTCATAACTGCTCAATCAAAAATATGTTTTATCTCTGTTAACTGAATTTACAGATCAGAAATAAGTTTCACAGAATGCATCTGTGTAGTTTTTATTTGAAGATATTCTTTTTCCCAATGTAGGCCTCTTAGCGCTTATCATATCCAATTGCAGTTTCTACAGAAAGAGTGTTTCAGAACGGCTCAATCAAAAGTAAGGTTCAACTCTGTTAGTTGAATGCACAGAACAGAAAGAATTTTCACAGAATGCTACTGTGTAGTTTATATTTGAATATATTCCTTTTTACTATTACCTTCTTAGCGCTCCGAATGTCCACTTGCATTTTCTACAGAAAGTGTGTTCAGAACTGCGCAATCAAAAGTATGGTTTAACTCTGTTAGCTTAATGAACATATCAGAAATATGTTTCACACAATGCTTCCGTGTAGTTTTTATTTGAAGATATTATTTTTCCCAATAGAGGCCTCTTAGCGCTCAGAATGTCCAATTGCAGTTTCTACATAAAGAGTGTTTCAGAAAGGCTCAATCAAAAGTAAGGTTCAACTCTGTTAGTTGAATGCACAGAACAGAAAGAAGTTTCATACAATGCTTCTGTGTAGTTTATATTTGAACATATTCTTTTTTCCACTATTACCCAATTAGCGCTACGAATGTCCAGTTGCATTTTCTACAGACAGAGTGTTTCAAACCTGCTCAATCAAAAGTATGGTTTAACTCTGTTAGCTGAATGCTCAGATCAGAAAGAAGTTTCACAGAATGCTTCTGTGTAGTTTATATTTGAATATATTCCTTTTTCCACTACTACTCTCTTAGCGCTCCAAATGTCCAGTTGCAATTTCTACAGAAAGAGTGTTCAGATATGTTCAATCAAAAGTATGGTTTAAGTCTGTTAGCTGAATGCACAGATCAGAAAGAAGTTTCACAGAATGATTCTGTGTAGTTTATATTTGGAGACATTCCTTTATCCACTATTACCCTCTTAGCGCTCCGAATCTCCACTTGCATTTTCTACAGAAAGAGTGTTTCAGAACGGCTCAATCAAAACTAAGGTTCAACTCTTTTAGTTGAACCAACAGAACAGAAAGAAGTTTCACACAATTCTTCTGTGTACTTTTTATTTGTAGACATTCTTTTTCCCAATATAGGCCTCCTAGCGCTCAGAATGTCCAATTGCAGTTTCTACAGAAAGAGTGTTTCAGAACGGCTCAATCAAAAGTAAGGTTCAACTCTGTTAGTTGAATGCACAGAACAGAAAGAATTTTCACAGAATGCTAGTGTGTAGTTTATCTTTGAATATATTCCTTTTTCCACTATTACCTTCTTAGCGTTCCGAATGCCCACTTGCATTTTCTACAGAAAGAGTGTTCAGAACTGCGCAATCAAAAGTATGGTTTAACTCTGTTAGCTTAATGAACATATCAGAAATATGTTTCACACAATGCTTCTGTGTAGTTTTTATTTGAAGATATTGTTTTTCCCAATACAGGCCTCTTAGCGCTCAGACTGTCCAGTTGCAGTTTCTACAGAAAGAGTGTTTCAGAAAGGCTCAATCAAAAGTAAGGTTCAACTCTGTTAGTTGAATGCACAGAAGAGAAAGTAGTTTCATACAATGCTTCTGTGTAGTTTATATTTGAACATATTCTTTTTTCCACTATTACCCACTTAGCGCTACGAATGTCCAGTTGCATTTTCTACAGACAGAGTGTTTCAAAACTGCTCAATCAAAAGTATGGTTTAACTCTGTTAGCTGAATGCTCAGATCAGAAAGAAGTTTCACAGAATGCTTCTGTGTAGTTTATATTTGAATATATTCCTTTTTCCACTACTACTCTCTTAGCGCTCCAAATGTCCAGTTGCATTTTCTACAGAAAGACTGTTCAGATCTGCTCAATCAAAAGTAAGGTTTAACTCTGTTAGCTGAATGCACAGATCAGAAAGAAGTTTCACAGAATGATTCTGTGTAGTTTATATATGGAGACATTCCTTTTTCCACTATTACCCTCTTAGCGCTCCGAATCTCCACTTGCATTTTCTACAGAAAGACTGTTTCAGAACGGCTCAATCAAAACTAAGGTTCAACTCTTTTAGTTGAACCAACAGAACAGAAAGAAGTTTCACACAATTCTTCTGTGTAGTTTATATTTGTAGACATTCTTTTTCCCAATATAGGCCTCCTAGCGCTCAGAATGTCCAATTGCAGTTTCTACAGAAAGAGTGTTTCAGAACGGCTCAATCAAAAGTAAGGTTCAACTCTGTTAGTTGAATGCACAGAACAGAAAGAAGTTTCATAGAATGCTTCTGTGTAGTTTATATTTGAACATATTCTTTTTTCCACTATTACCCACTTAGCGCTACGAATGTCCAGTTGCATTTTCTACAGACAGAGTGTTTCAAAACTGCTCAATCAAAAGTATGGTTTAACTCTGTTAGCTGAATGCTCAGATCAGAAAGAAGTTTCACAGAATGCTTCTGTGTAGTTTATATTTGAATATATTCCTTTTTCCACTACTACGCTCTTAGCGCTCCAAATGTCCAGTTGCATTTTCTACAGAAAGAGTGTTCAGATCTGCTCCATCAAAAGTATGGTTTAACTCTGTTAGCTGAATGCACAGATCAGAAAGAAGTTTCACCGAATGATTCTGTGTAGTTTATATTTGAAGACATTCCTTTTTCCACTATTACCCTCATTGCGCTCCGAATCTCCACTTGCATTTTCTACAAAAAGAGTGTTTCATAACTGCTCAATCAAAAATATGTTTTATCTCTGTTAACTGAATTTACAGATCAGAAATAAGTTTCACAGAATGCATCTGTGTAGTTTTTATTTGAAGATATTCTTTTTCCCAATGTAGGCCTCTTAGCGCTTAGCATGTCCAATTGCAGTTTCTACAGAAAGAGTGTTTCAGAACGGCTGAATCAAAAGTAAGGTTCAACTCTGTTAGTTGAATGCACAGAACAGAAAGAATTTTCACAGAATGCTACTGTGTAGTTTATATTTGAATATATTCCTTTTTCCACTATTACCCTCTTAGCGCTCCGAAAGTCCACTTGCGTTTTCTACAGAAAGAGTGTTCAGAACTGCGCAATCAAAAGTATGGTTTAACCCTGTTAGCTTAATGAACATATCAGAAATAAGTTTCACACAATGCTTCTGTGTAGTTTTTATTTGAAGATATTATTTTTCCCAATAGAAGCCTCTTAGCGCTCAGAATGTCCAATTGCAGTTTCTACAGAAAGAGTGTTTCAGAAAGGCTCAATCAAAAGTAAGGTTCAACTCTGTTAGTTGAATGCACAGAACAGAAAGAAGTTTCATACAATGCTTCTGTGTAGTTTATATTTGAACATATTCTTTTTTCCACTATTACCCACTTAGCGCTACGAATGTCCAGTTGCATTTTCTACAAACAGAGTGTTTCAAAACTGCTCAATCAAAAGTATGGTTTAACTCTGTTAGCTGAATGCTCAGATGAGAAAGAAGTTTCACAGAATGATTCTGTGTAGTTTATATTTGAATATATTACCTTTTCCACTACTACGCTCTTAGCGCTCCAAATGTCCAGTTGCATTTTCTACAGAAAGAGTGTTCAGATCTGCTCAATCAAAAGTATGGTTTAACTCTGTTAGCTGAATGCACAGATCAGAAAGAAGTTTCACCGAATGATTCTGTGTAGTTTATATTTGAAGACATTCCTTTTCCACTATTACCCTCTTAGCGCTGCGAATCTCCAATTGCATTTTCTACAAAAAGAGTGTTTCATAACTGCTCAATCAAAAATATGTTTTATCTCTGTTAACTGAATTTACAGATCAGAAATAAGTTTCACAGAATGCATCTGTGTAGTTTTTATTTTAAGATATTCTTTTTCCCAATGTAGGCCTCTTAGCGCTTATCATGTCCAATTGCAGTTTCTACAGAAAGAGTGTTTCAGAACGGCTCAATCAAAAGTAAGGTTCAACTCTGTTAGTTGAATGCACAGAACAGAAAGAATTTTCACAGAATGCTACTGTGTAGTTTATATTTGAATATATTCCTTTTTCCACTATTACCTTCTTAGCGCTCGGAATGTCCACTTGCATTTTCTACAGAAAGAGTGTTCAGAACTGCGCAATCAAAAGTATGGTTTAACTCTGTTAGCTTAATGAACATATCAGAAATATGTTTCACACAATGCTTCCGTGTAGTTTTTATTTGAAGATATTATTTTTCCCAATAGAGGCCTCTTAGCGCTCAGAATGTCCAATTGCAGTTTCTACAGAAAGAGTTTTTCAGAAATGCTCAATCAAAAGTAAGGTTCAACTCTGTTAGTTGAATGCACAGAACAGAAAGGAGTTTCATACAATGCTTCTGTGTAGTTTATATTTGAACATATTCTTTTTTCCACTATTACCCACTTACCGCTACGAATGTCCAGTTGCATTTTCTACAGACAGAGTGTTTCAAAACTGCTCAATCAAAAGTATGGTTTAACTCTCTTAGCTGAATGCTCAGATCAGAAAGAAGTTTCACAGAATGCTTCTGTGTAGTTTATATTTGAATATATTCCTTTTTCCACTACTACTCTCTTAGCGCTCGAAATGTCCAGTTGCATTTTCTACAGAAAGAGTGTTCAGATCTGCTCAATCAAAAGTATGGTTTAACTCTGTTAGCTGAATGCAGAGATCAGAAAGAAGTTTCACAGAATAATTCTGTGTAGTTTATATTTGGAGACATTCCTTTTTCCACTATTACCCTCTTAGCGCTCCGAATCTCCACATGCATTTTCTACAGAAAGAGTGTTTCAGAACGGCTCAATCAAAACTAAGGTTCAACTCTTTTAGTTGAACAAACAGAACAGAAAGAAATTTCACACAATTCTTCGGTTTAGTTTTTATTTGTAGACATTCTTTTTCCCAATATAGGCCTCCTAGCGCTCAGAATGTCCAATTGCAGTTTCTACAGAAAGAGTGTTTCAGAACGGCTCAATCAAAAGTAAGGTTCAACTCTGTTAGTTGAATGCACAGAACAGAAAGAAGTTTCATACAATGCTTCTGTGTAGTTTATATTTGAACATATTCTTTTTTCCACTATTACCCACTTAGCGCTAAGAATGTCCAGTTGCATTTTCTACAGACAGAGTGTTTCAAAACTGCTCAATCAAAAGTATGGTTTAACTCTGTTAGCTGAATGCTCAGATCAGAAAGAAGTTTCACAGAATGCTTCTGTGTAGTTTATATTTGAATATATTCCTTTTTCCACTACTACGCTCTTAGCGCTCCAAATGTCCAGTTGCATTTTCTACAGAAAGATTGTTCAGATCTGCTCAATCAAAAGTATGGTTTAACTCTGTTAGCTGAATGCACAGATCAGAAAGAAGTTTCACCGAATGATTCTGTGTAGTTTATATTTGAAGACATTCCTTTTTCCACTATTACCCTCTTAGCGCTCAGAATCTCCACTTGCATTTTCTACAAAAAGAGTGTTTCATAACTGCTCAATCAAAAATATGTTTTATCTCTGTTAACTGAATTTACAGATCAGAAATAAGTTTCACAGAATGCATCTGTGTAGTTTTTATTTGAAGATATTCTTTTTCCCAATGTAGGCCTCTTAGCGCTTAGCATGTCCAATTGCAATTTCTACAGAAAGAGTGTTTCAGAACGGCTCAATCAAAAGTAAGGTTCAACTCTGTTAGTTGAATGCACAGAACAGAAAGAATTTTCACAGAATGCTACTGTGTAGTTTATATTTGAATATATTCCTTTTTCCACTATTACCCTCTTAGCGCTCCGAATGTCCACTTGCATTTTCTACAGAAAGAGTGTTCAGAACTGCACAATCAAAAGTATGGTTTAACTTTGTTAGCTTAATGAACATATCAGAAATAAGTTTCACACAATGCTTCTGTGTAGTTTTTATTTGAAGATATTATTTTTCCCAATAGAGGCCTCTTAGCGCTCAGAATGTCCAATTGCAGTTTCTACAGAAAGAGTGTTTCAGAAAGGCTCAATCAAAAGTAAGTTTCAACTCTGTTAGTTGAATGCACAGAACAGAAAGAAGTTTCATACAATGCTTCTGTGTAGTTTATATTTGAACATATTCTTTTTTCCACTATTACCCACTTAGCGCTACGAATGTCCAGTTGCATTTTCTACAGACAGAGTGTTTCAAAACTGCTCAATCAAAAGTATGTTTTAACTCTGTTAGCTGAATGCTCAGATCAGAAAGAAGTTTCACAGAATGCTTCTGTGTAGTTTATATTTGAATATATTCCTTTTTCCACTACTACTCTCTTAGCGCTCCAAATGTCCAGTTGCATTTTCTACAGAAAGAGTGTTCAGATCTGCTCAATCAAAAGTATGGTTTAACTCTGTTAGCTGAATGCACAGATCAGAAAGAAGTTTCACAGAAGAATTCTGCGTAGTTTATATTTGGAGACATTCCTTTTTCCACTATTACCCTCTTAGCGCTCCGAATCTCCACTTGCATTTTCTACAGAAAGAGTGTTTCAGAACGGCTCAATCAAAACTAAGGTTCAACTCTTTTAGTTGAACAAACAGAACAGAAAGAAGTTTCACACAATTCTTCTCTGTAGTTTTTATTTGTAGACATTCTTTTTCCCAATATAGGCCTCCTAGCGCTCAGAATGTCCAATTGCAGTTTCTACAGAAAGAGTGTTTCAGAATGGCTCAATCAAAAGTAAGGTTCAACTCTGTTAGTTGAATGCACAGAACAGAAAGAAGTTTCATACAATGCTTCTGTGTAGTTTATATTTGAACATATTCTTTTTTCCACTATTACCCACTTAGCGCTACGAATGTCCAGTTGCATATTCTACAGAAAGAGTGTTTCAAAACTGCTCAATCAAAAGTATGGTTTAACTCTGTTAGCTGAATGCTCAGATCAGAAAGAAGTTTCACAGAATGCTTCTGTGTAGTTTATATTTTAATACATTCCTTTTTCCACTACTACGCTCTTAGCGCTCCAAATGTCCATTTGCATTTTCTACAGAAAGAGTGTTCAGATCTGCTCAATTGAAAGTACGGTTTAACACTGTTAGCTGAATGCACAGATCAGAAAGAAGTTTCACCGAATGATTCTGTGTAGTTTATATTTGAAGACATTCCTTTTTCCACTATTACCCTCTTAGCGCTCCGAATCTCCACTTGCATTTTCTACAAAAAGGGTGTTTCATAACTGCTCAATCAAAAATATGTTTTATCTCTGTTAACTGAATTTACAGATCAGAAATAAGTTTCACAGAATGCATCTGTGTAGTTTTTATTTGAAGATATTCTTTTTCCCAATGTAGGCCTCTTAGCGCTTAGCATGTCCAATTGCAGTTTCTACAGAAAGAGTGTTTCAGAACGGCTCAATCAAAAGTAAGGTTCAACTCTGTTAGTTGAATGCACAGAACAGAAAGAATTTTCACAGAATGCTACTGTGTAGTTTATATTTGAATATATTCCTTTTTCCACTATTACCCTCTTAGCGCTCCGAATGTCCACTTGCATTTTCTACAGAAAGAGTGTTCAGAACTGCGCAATCAAAAGTATGGTTTAACTCTGTTAGCTTAATGAACATATCAGAAATAAGTTTCACACAATGCTTCTGTGTAGTTTTTATTTGAAGATATTATTTTTCCCAATAGAGGCCTCTTAGCGCTCAGAATGTCCAATTGCAGTTTCTACAGAAAGAGTGTTTCAGAAAGGCTCAATCAAAAGTAAGGTTCAACTCTGTTAGTTGAATGCACAGAACAGAAAGAAGTTTCATACAATGCTTCTGTGTAGTTTATATTTGAACATATTCTTTTTTCCACTATTACCCACTTACCGCTACGAATGTCCAGTTGCATTTTCTACAGACATTGTGTTTCAAAACTGCTCAATCAAAAGTATGGTTTAACTCTGTTAGCTGAATGCTCAGATCAGAAAGAAGTTTCACAGAATGCTTCTGTGTAGTTTATATTTGAATATATTCCTTTTTCCACTAGTACTCTCTTAGCGCTCCAAATGTCCAGTTGCATTTTCTACAGAAAGAGTGTTCAGATCTGCTCAATCAAAAGTATGGTTTAACTCTGTTAGCTGAATGCACAGATCAGAAAGAAGTTTCACAGAATAATTCTGTGTAGTTTATATTTGGAGACATTCCTTTTTCCACTATTACCCTCTTAGTGCTCCGAATCTCCACTTGCATTTTCTACAGAAAGAGTGTTTCAGAACGGCTCAATCAAAACTAAGGTTCAACTCTTTTAGTTCAACAAACAGAACAGAAAGAAGTTTCACACAATTCTTCTGTTTAGTTTTTATTTGTAGACATTCTTTTTCCCAATATAGGCCTCCTAGCGCTCAGAATGTCCAATTGCAGTTTGTACAGAAAGAGTGTTTCAGAACGGCTCAATCAAAAGTAAGGTTCAACTCTGTTAGTTGAATGCACAGAACAGAAAGAAGTTTCATACAATGCTTCTGTGTAGTTTATATTTGAACATATTCTTTTTTCCACTATTACCCACTTAGCGCTAAGAATGTCCAGTTGCATTTTCTACAGACAGAGTGTTTCAAAACTGCTCAATCAAAAGTATGGTTTAACTCTGTTAGCTGAATGCTCAGATCAGAAAGAAGTTTCACAGAATGCTTCTGTGTAGTCTATATTTGAATATATTCCTTTTTCCACTACTACGCTCTTAGCGCTCCAAATGTCCATTTGCATTTTCTACAGAAAGAGTGTTCAGATCTGCTCAATAGAAAGTACGGTTTAACTCTGTTAGCTGAATGCACAGATCAGAAAGAAGTTTCACCGAATGATTCTGTGTAGTTTATATTTGAAGACATCCCTTTTTCCACTATTACCCTGTTAGCGCTCCGAATCTCCACTTGCATTTTCTACAAAAAGAGTGTTTTATAACTGCTCAATCAAAAATATGTTTTATCTCTGTTAACTGAATTTACAGATCAGAAATAAGTTTCACAGAATGCATCTGTGTAGTTTTTATTTGAAGATATTCTTTTTCCCAATGTAGGCCTCTTAGCGCTTAGCATGTCCAATTGCAGTTTCTACAGAAAGAGTGTTTCAGAACGGCTCAATCAAAAGTAAGGTTCAACTCTGTTAGTTGAATGCACAGAACAGAAAGAATTTTCACAGAATGCTACTGTGTAGTTTATATTTGAATATATTCCTTTTTCCACTATTACCCTCTTAGCGCTCCGAATGTCCACTTGCATTTTCTACAAAAAGAGTGTTCAGAACTGCGCAATCAAAAGTATGGTTTAACTCTGTTAGCTTAATGAACATATCAGAAATAAGTTTCACACAATGCTTCTGTGTAGTTTTTATTTGAAGATATTATTTTTCCCAATAGAGGCCTCTTAGCGCTCAGAATGTCCAATTGCAGTTTCTACAGAAAGAGTGTTTCAGAAAGGCTCAATCAAAAGTAAGGTTCAACTCTGTTAGTTGAATGCACAGAACAGAAAGAAGTTTCATACAATGCTTCTGTGTAGTTTATATTTGAACATATTCTTTTTTCCACTATTACCCACTTACCGCTACGAATGTCCAGTTGCATTTTCTACAGACAGAGTGTTTCAAAACTGCTCAATCAAAAGTATGGTTTGACTCTGTTAGCTGAATGCTCAGATCAGAAAGAAGTTTCACAGAATGCTTCTGTGTAGTTTATATTTGAATATATTCCTTTTTCCACTAGTACTCTCTTAGCGCTCCAAATGTCCAGTTGCATTTTCTACAGAAAGAGTGTTCAGATCTGCTCAATCAAAAGTATGGTTTAACTCTGTTAGCTGAATGCAGAGATCAGAAAGAAGTTTCACAGAATAATTCTGTGTAGTTTATATTTGGAGACATTCCTTTTTCCACTATTATCCTCTTAGCGCTCCGAATCTCCACTTGCATTTTCTACAGAAAGAGTGTTTCAGAACGGCTCAATCAAAACTAAGGTTCAACTCTTTTAGTTGAACAAACAGAACAGAAAGAAATTTCACACAATTCTTCGGTTTAGTTTTTATTTGTAGACATTCTTTTTCCCAATATAGGCCTCCTAGCGCTCAGAATGTCCAATTGCAGTTTCTACAGAAAGAGTGTTTCAGAACGGCTCAATCAAAAGTAAGGTTCAACTCTGTTAGTTGAATGCACAGAACAGAAAGAAGTTTCATACAATGCTTCTGTGTAGTTTATATTTGAACATATTCTTTTTTCCACTATTACCCACTTAGCGCTACGAATGTCCAGTTGCATTTTCTACAGACAGAATGTTTCAAAACTGCTCAATCAAAAGTATGGTTTAACTCTGTTAGCTGAATGCTCAGATCAGAAAGAAGTTTCACAGAATGCTTCTGTGTAGTTTATATTTGAATATATTCCTTTTTCCACTACTACGCTCTTAGCGCTCCAAATGTCCAGTTGCATTTTCTACAGAAAGATTGTTCAGATCTGCTCAATCAAAAGTATGGTTTAACTCTGTTAGCTGAATGCACAGATCAGAAAGAAGTTTCACCGAATGATTCTGTGTAGTTTATATTTGAAGACATTACTTTTTCCACTATTACCCTCTTAGCGCTCCGAATCTCCACTTGCATTTTCTACAAAAAGAGTGTTTCATAACTGCTCAATCAAAAATATGTTTTATCTCTGTTAACTGAATTTACAGATCAGAAATAAGTTTCACAGAATGCATCTGTGTAGTTTTTATTTGAAGATATTCTTTTTCCCAATGTAGGCCTCTTAGCGCTTAGCATGTCCAATTGCAATTTCTACAGAAAGAGTGTTTCAGAACGGCTCAATCAAAAGTAAGGTTCAACTCTGTTAGTTGAATGCACAGAACAGAAAGAATTTTCACAGAATGCTACTGTGTAGTTTATATTTGAATATATTCCTTTTTCCACTATTACCCTCTTAGCGCTCCGAATGTCCACTTGCATTTTCTACAGAAAGAGTGTTCAGAACTGCACAATCAAAAGTATGGTTTAACTTTGTTAGCTTAATGAACATATCAGAAATAAGTTTCACACAATGCTTCTGTGTAGTTTTTATTTGAAGATATTATTTTTCCCAATAGAGGCCTCTTAGCGCTCAGAATGTCCAATTGCAGTTTCTACAGAAAGAGTGTTTCAGAAAGGCTCAATCAAAAGTAAGTTTCAACTCTGTTAGTTGAATGCACAGAACAGAAAGAAGTTTCATACAATGCTTCTGTGTAGTTTATATATGAACATATTCTTTTTTCCACTATTACCCACTTAGCGCTACGAATGTCCAGTTGCATTTTCTACAGACAGAGTGTTTCAAAACTGCTCAATCAAAAGTATGTTTTAACTCTGTTAGCTGAATGCTCAGATCAGAAAGAAGTTTCACAGAATGCTTCTGTGTAGTTTATATTTGAATATATTCCTTTTTCCACTACTACTCTCTTAGCGCTCCAAATGTCCAGTTGCATTTTCTACAGAAAGAGTGTTCAGATCTGCTCAATCAAAAGTATGGTTTAACTCTGTTAGCTGAATGCACAGATCAGAAAGAAGTTTCACAGAAGAATTCTGCGTAGTTTATATTTGGAGACATTCCTTTTTCCACTATTACCCTCTTAGCGCTCCGAATCTCCACTTGCATTTTCTACAGAAAGAGTGTTTCAGAACGGCTCAATCAAAACTAAGGTTCAACTCTTTTAGTTGAACAAACAGAACAGAAAGAAGTTTCACACAATTCTTCTCTGTAGTTTTTATTTGTAGACATTCTTTTTCCCAATATAGGCCTCCTAGCGCTCAGAATGTCCAATTGCAGTTTCTACAGAAAGAGTGTTTCAGAATGGCTCAATCAAAAGTAAGGTTCAACTCTGTTAGTTGAATGCACAGAACAGAAAGAAGTTTCATACAATGCTTCTGTGTAGTTTATATTTGAACATATTCTTTTTTCCACTATTACCCACTTAGCGCTACGAATGTCCAGTTGCATATTCTACAGACAGAGTGTTTCAAAACTGCTCAATCAAAAGTATGGTTTAACTCTGTTAGCTGAATGCTCAGATCAGAAAGAAGTTTCACAGAATGCTTCTGTGTAGTTTATATTTTAATATATTCCTTTTTCCACTACTACGCTCTTAGCGCTCCAAATGTCCATTTGCATTTTCTACAGAAAGAGTGTTCAGATCTGCTCAATTGAAAGTACGGTTTAACTCTGTTAGCTGAATGCACAGATCAGAAAGAAGTTTCACCGAATGATTCTGTGTAGTTTATATTTGAAGACATTCCTTTTTCCACTATTACCCTCTTAGCGCTCCGAATCTCCACTTGCATTTTCTACAAAAAGGGTGTTTCATAACTGCTCAATCAAAAATATGTTTTGTCTCTGTTAACTGAATTTACAGATCAGAAATAAGTTTCACAGAATGCATCTGTGTAGTTTTTATTTGAAGATATTCTTTTTCCCAATGTAGGCCTCTTAGCGCTTAGCATGTCCAATTGCAGTTTCTACAGAAAGAGTGTTTCAGAACGGCTCAATCAAAAGTAAGGTTCAACTCTGTTAGTTGAATGCACAGAACAGAAAGAATTTTCACAGAATGCTACTGTGTAGTTTATATTTGAATATATTCCTTTTTCCACTATTACCCTCAGCGCTCCGAATGTCCACTTGCATTTTCTACAGAAAGAGTGTTCAGAACTGCGCAATCAAAAGTATGGTTTAACTCTGTTAGCTTAATGAACATATCAGAAATAAGTTTCACACAATGCTTCTGTGTAGTTTTTATTTGAAGATATTATTTTTCCCAATAGAGGCCTCTTAGCGCTCAGAATGTCCAATTGCAGTTTCTACAGAAAGAGTGTTTCAGAAAGGCTCAATCAAAAGTAAGGTTCAACTCTGTTAGTTGAATGCACAGAACAGAAAGTAGTTTCATACAATGCTTCTGTGTAGTTTATATTTGAACATATTCTTTTTTCCACTATTACCCACTTACCGCTACGAATGTCCAGTTGCATTTTCTACAGACAGAGTGTTTCAAAACTGCTCAATCAAAAGTATGGTTTAACTCTGTTAGCTGAATGCTCAGATCAGAAAGAAGTTTCACAGAATGCTTCTGTGTAGTTTATATTTGAATATATTCCTTTTTCCACTAGTACTCTCTTAGCGCTCCAAATGTCCAGTTGCATTTTCTACAGAAAGAGTGTTCAGATCTGCTCAATCAAAAGTATGGTTTAACTCTGTTAGCTGAATGCAGAGATCAGAAAGAAGTTTCACAGAATAATTCTGTGTAGTTTATATTTGGAGACATTCCTTTTTCCACTATTATCCTCTTAGCGCTCCGAATCTCCACTTGCATTTTCTACAGAAAGAGTGTTTCAGAACGGCTCAATCAAAACTAAGGTTCAACTCTTTTAGTTGAACAAACAGAACAGAAAGAAATTTCACACAATTCTTCTGTTTAGTTTTTATTTGTAGACATTCTTTTTCCCAATATAGGCCTCCTAGCGCTCAGAATGTCCAATTGCAGTTTCTACAGAAAGAGTGTTTCAGAACGGCTCAATCAAAAGTAAGGTTCAACTCTGTTAGTTGAATGCACAGAACAGAAAGAAGTTTCATACAATGCTTCTGTGTAGTTTATATTTGAACATATTCTTTTTTCCACTATTACCCACTTAGCGCTAAGAATGTCCAGTTGCATTTTCTACAGACAGAGTGTTTCAAAACTGCTCAATCAAAAGTATGGTTTAACTCTGTTAGCTGAATGCTCAGATCAGAAAGAAGTTTCACAGAATGCTTCTGTGTAGTTTATATTTGAATATATTGCTTTTTCCACTACTACGCTCTTAGCGCTCCAAATGTCCAGTTGCATTTTCTACAGAAAGAGTGTTCAGATCTGCTCAATCAAAAGTATGGTTTAACTCTGTAAGCTGAATGCACAGATCAGAAAGAAGTTTCACCGAATGATTCTGTGTAGTTTATATTTGAAGACATTCCTTTTTCCACTATTACCCTCTTAGCGCTCCGAATCTCCACTTGCATTTTCTACAAAAAGAGTGTTTCATAACTGCTCAATCAAAAATATGTTTTATCTCTGTTAACTGAATTTACAGATCAGAAATAAGTTTCACAGAATGCATCTGTGTAGTTTTTATTTGAAGATATTCTTTTTCCCAATGTAGGCCTCTTAGCGCTTAGCATGTCCAATTGCAGTTTCTACAGAAAGAGTGTTTCAGAACGGCTCAATCAAAAGTAAGGTTCAACTCTGTTAGTTGAATGCACAGAACAGAAAGAATTTTCACAGAATGCTACTGTGTAGTTTATATTTGAATATATTCCTTTTTCCACTATTACCCTCTTAGCGCTCCGAATGTCCACTTGCATTTTCTACAGAAAGAGTGTTCAGAACTGCACAATCAAAAGTATGGTTTAACTTTGTTAGCTTAATGAACATATCAGAAATAAGTTTCACACAATGCTTCTGTGTAGTTTTTATTTGAAGATATTATTTTTCCCAATAGAGGCCTCTTAGCGCTCAGAATGTCCAATTGCAGTTTCTACAGAAAGAGTGTTTCAGAAAGGCTCAATCAAAAGTAAGTTTCAACTCTGTTAGTTGAATGCACAGAACAGAAAGAAGTTTCATACAATGCTTCTGTGTAGTTTATATTTGAACATATTCTTTTTTCCACTATTACCCACTTAGCGCTACGAATGTCCAGTTGCATTTTCTACAGACAGAGTGTTTCAAAACTGCTCAATCAAAAGTATGTTTTAACTCTGTTAGCTGAATGCTCAGATCAGAAAGAAGTTTCACAGAATGCTTCTGTGTAGTTTATATTTGAATATATTCCTTTTTCCACTACTACTCTCTTAGCGCTCCAAATGTCCAGTTGCATTTTCTACAGAAAGAGTGTTCAGATCTGCTCAATCAAAAGTATGGTTTAACTCTGTTAGCTGAATGCACAGATCAGAAAGAAGTTTCACAGAAGAATTCTGCGTAGTTTATATTTGGAGACATTCCTTTTTCCACTATTACCCTCTTAGCGCTCCGAATCTCCACTTGCATTTTCTACAGAAAGAGTGTTTCAGAACGGCTCAATCAAAACTAAGGTTCAACTCTTTTAGTTGAACAAACAGAACAGAAAGAAGTTTCACACAATTCTTCTCTGTAGTTTTTATTTGTAGACATTCTTTTTCCCAATATAGGCCTCCTAGCGCTCAGAATGTCCAATTGCAGTTTCTACAGAAAGAGTGTTTCAGAATGGCTCAATCAAAAGTAAGGTTCAACTCTGTTAGTTGAATGCACAGAACAGAAAGAAGTTTCATACAATGCTTCTGTGTAGTTTATATTTGAACATATTCTTTTTTCCACTATTACCCACTTAGCGCTACGAATGTCCAGTTGCATATTCTACAGACAGAGTGTTTCAAAACTGCTCAATCAAAAGTATGGTTTAACTCTGTTAGCTGAATGCTCAGATCAGAAAGAAGTTTCACAGAATGCTTCTGTGTAGTTTATATTTTAATATATTCCTTTTTCCACTACTACGCTCTTAGCGCTCCAAATGTCCATTTGCATTTTCTACAGAAAGAGTGTTCAGATCTGCTCAATTGAAAGTACGGTTTAACTCTGTTAGCTGAATGCACAGATCAGAAAGAAGTTTCACCGAATGATTCTGTGTAGTTTATATTTGAAGACATTCCTTTTTCCACTATTACCCTCTTAGCGCTCCGAATCTCCACTTGCATTTTCTACAAAAAGGGTGTTTCATAACTGCTCAATCAAAAATATGTTTTATCTCTGTTAACTGAATTTACAGATCAGAAATAAGTTTCACAGAATGCATCTGTGTAGTTTTTATTTGAAGATATTCTTTTTCCCAATGTAGGCCTCTTAGCGCTTAGCATGTCCAATTGCAGTTTCTACAGAAAGAGTGTTTCAGAACGGCTCAATCAAAAGTAAGGTTCAACTCTGTTAGTTGAATGCACAGAACCGAAAGAATTTTCACAGAATGCTACTGTGTAGTTTATATTTGAATATATTCCTTTTTCCACTATTACCCTCTTAGCGCTCCGAATGTCCACTTGCATTTTCTACAGAAAGAGTGTTCAGAACTGCGCAATCAAAAGTATGGTTTAACTCTGTTAGCTTAATGAACATATCAGAAATAAGTTTCACACAATGCTTCTGTGTAGTTTTTATTTGAAGATATTATTTTTCCCAATAGAGGCCTCTTAGCGCTCAGAATGTCCAATTGCAGTTTCTACAGAAAGAGTGTTTCAGAAAGGCTCAATCAAAAGTAAGGTTCAACTCTGTTAGTTGAATGCCCAGAACAGAAAGAAGTTTCATACAATGCTTCTGTGTAGTTTATATTTGAACATATTCTTTTTTCCACTATTACCCACTTACCGCTACGAATGTCCAGTTGCATTTTCTACAGACATTGTGTTTCAAAACTGCTCAATCAAAAGTATGGTTTAACTCTGTTAGCTGAATGCTCAGATCAGAAAGAAGTTTCACAGAATGCTTCTGTGTAGTTTATATTTGAATATATTCCTTTTTCCACTAGTACTCTCTTAGTGCTCCAAATGTCCAGTTGCATTTTCTACAGAAAGAGTGTTCAGATCTGCTCAATCAAAAGTATGGTTTAACTCTGTTAGCTGAATGCACAGATCAGAAAGAAGTTTCACAGAATAATTCTGTGTAGTTTATATTTGGAGACATTCCTTTTTCCACTATTACCCTCTTAGCGCTCCGAATCTCCACTTGCATTTTCTACAGAAAGAGTGTTTCAGAACGGCTCAATCAAAACTAAGGTTCAACTCTTTTAGTTCAACAAACAGAACAGAAAGAAGTTTCACACAATTCTTCTGTTTAGTTTTTATTTGTAGACATTCTTTTTCCCAATATAGGCCTCCTAGCGCTCAGAATGTCCAATTGCAGTTTCTACAGAAAGAGTGTTTCAGAACGGCTCAATCAAAAGTAAGGTTCAACTCTGTTAGTTGAATGCACAGAACAGAAAGAAGTTTCATACAATGCTTCTGTGTAGTTTATATTTGAACATATTCTTTTTTCCACTATTACCCACTTAGCGCTAAGAATGTCCAGTGGCATTTTCTACAGACAGAGTGTTTCAAAACTGCTCAATCAAAAGTATGGTTTAACTCTGTTAGCTGAATGCTCAGATCAGAAAGAAGTTTCACAGAATGCTTCTGTGTAGTTTATATTTGAATATATTCCTTTTTCCACTACTACGCTCTTAGCGCTCCAAATGTCCATTTGCGTTTTCTACAGAAAGAGTGTTCAGATCTGCTCAATAGAAAGTACGGTTTAACTCTGTTAGCTGAATGCACAGATCAGAAAGAAGTTTCACCGAATGATTCTGTGTAGTTTATATTTGAAGACTTCCCTTTTTCCACTATTACCCTCTTAGCGCTCCGAATCTCCACTTGCATTTTCTACAAAAAGAGTGTTTCATAACTGCTCAATCAAAAATATGTTTTATCTCTGTTAACTGAATTTACAGATCAGAAATAAGTTTCACAGAAAGCATCTGTGTAGTTTTTATTTGAAGATATTCTTTTTCCCAATGTAGGCCTCTTAGCGCTTAGCATGTCCAATTGCAGTTTCTACAGAAAGAGTGTTTCAGAACGGCTCAATCAAAAGTAAGGTTCAACTCTGTTAGTTGAATGCACAGAACAGAAAGAATTTTCACAGAATGCTACTGTGTAGTTTATATTTGAATATATTCCTTTTTCCACTATTACCCTCTTAGCGCTCCGAATGTCCACTTGCATTTTCTACAGAAAGAGTGTTCAGAACTGCGCAATCAAAAGTGTGGTTTAACTTTGTTAGCTTAATGAACATATCAGAAATAAGTTTCACACGATGCTTCTGTGTAGTTTTTATTTGAAGATATTATTTTTCCCAATAGAGGCCTCTTAGCGCTCAGAATGTCCAATTGCAGTTTCTACAGAAAGAGTGTTTCAGAACGGCTCAATCAAAAGTAAGGTTCAACTCTGTTAGTTGAATGCACAGAACAGAAAGAAGTTTCATACAATGCTTCTGTGTAGTTTATATTTGAACATATTCTTTTTTCCACTATTACCCACTTAGCGCTACGAATGTCCAGTTGCATTTTCTACAGACAGAGAGTTTCAAAACTGCTCAATCAAAAGTATGTTTTAACTCTGTTAGCTGAATGCTCAGATCAGAAAGAAGTTTCACAGAATGCTTCTGTGTAGTTTATATTTGAATATATTCCTTTTTCCACTACTACTCTCTTAGCGCTCCAAATGTCCATTTGCATTTTCTACAGAAAGAGTGTTCAGATCTGCTCAATCAAAAGTATGGTTTAACTCTGTTAGCTGAATGCACAGATCAGAAAGAAGTTTCACAGAAGAATTCTGTGTAGTTTATATTTGGAGACATTCCTTTTTCCACTATTACCCTCTTAGCGCTCCGAATCTCCACTTGCATTTTCTACAGAAAGAGTGTTTCAGAACGGCTCAATCAAAACTCAGGTTCAACTCTTTTAGTTGAACAAACCGAACAGAAAGAAGTTTCACACAATTCTTCTCTGTAGTTTTTATTTGTAGACATTCTTTTTCCCAATATGGGCCTCCTAGCGCTCAGAATGTCCAATTGCAGTTTCTACAGAAAGAGTGTTTCAGAATGGCTCAATCAAAAGTAAGGTTCAACTCTGTTAGTTGAATGCACAGAACAGAAAGCAGTTTCATACAATGCTTCTGTGTAGTTTATATTTGAACATATTCTTTTTTCCACTATTACCCACTTAGCGCTACGAATGTCCAGTTGCATTTTCTACAGACAGAGTGTTTCAAAACTGCTCAATCAAAAGTATGGTTTAACTCTGTTAGCTGAATGCTCAGATCAGAAAGAAGTTTCACAGAATGCTTCTGTGTAGTTTATATTTGAATATATTACTTTTTCCACTACTACTCTCTTAGCGCTCCAAATGTCCAGTTGCATTTTCTACAGAAAGAGTGTTCAGATCTGCTCAATCAAAAGTATGGTTTAACTCTGTTAGCTGAATGCACAGATCAGAAAGAAGTTTCACAGAATGATTCTGTGTAGTTTATATTTGGAGACATTCCTTTTTCCACTATTACCCTCTTAGCGCTCCGAATCTCCACTTGCATTTTCTACAGAAGGAGTGTGTCAGAACGGCTCAATCAAAACTAAGGTTCAACTCTTTTAGTTGAACAAACAGAACAGAAAGAAGTTTCACACAATTCTTCTGTGTAGTTTTTATTTGTAGACATTCTTTTTCCCAATATAGGCCTCTTAGCGCTCAGAATGTCCAATTGCAGTTTCTACAGAAAGAGTGTTTCAGAACGGCTCAATCAAAAGTAAGGTTCAACTCTGTTAGTTGAATGCACAGAACAGAAAGAAGTTTCATACAATGCTTCTGTGTAGTTTATATTTGAACATATTCTTTTTTCCACTATTACCCACTTAGCGCTACGAATGTCAAGTTTCATTTTCTACAGACAGAGTGTTTCAAAACTGCTCAATCAAAAGTATGATTTAACTCTGTTATCTGAATGCTCAGATCAGAAAGGAGTTTCACAAAATGCTTCTGTGTAGTTTATATTTGAATATATTCCTTTTTCCACTACTACGCTCTTAGCGCTCCAAATGTCCATTTGCATTTTCTACAGAAAGAGTGTTCAGATCTGCTCAATCAAAAGTATGGTTTAACTCTGTTAGCTGAATGCACAGATCAGAAAGAAGTTTCACCGAATGATTCTGTGTAGTTTATATTTGAAGACATTACTTTTTCCACTATTACCCTCTTAGCGCTCCGAATCTCCACTTGCATTTTCTACAAAAAGAGTGTTTCATAACTGCTCAATCAAAAATATGTTTTATCTCTGTTAACTGAATTTACAGATCAGAAATTAGTTTCACAGAATGCATCTGTGTAGTTTTTATTTGAAGATATTCTTTTTCCCAATGTAGGCCTCTTAGCGCTTAGCATGTCCAATTGCCGTTTCTACAGAAAGAGTGTTTCAGAACGGCTCAATCAAAAGTAAGGTTCAACTCTGTTAGTTGAATGCACAGAACAGAAAGAATTTTCACAGAATGCTACTGTGTAGTTTATATTTGAATATATTCCTTTTTCCACTATTACCCTCTTAGCGCTCCGAATGTCCACTTGCATTTTCTACAGAAAGAGTGTTCAGAACTGCGCAATCAAAAGTATGGTTTAACTCTGTTAGCTTAATGAACATATCAGAAATAAGTTTCACACAATGCTTCTGTGTAGTTTTTATTTGAAGATATTATTTTTCCCAATAGAGGCCTCTTAGCGCTCAGAATGTCCAATTGCAGTTTCTTCAGAAAGAGTGTTTCAGAAAGGCTCAATCAAAAGTAAGGTTCAACTCTGTTAGTTGAATGCACAGAACAGAAAGAAGTTTCATACAATGCTTCCGTGTAGTTTATATTTGAACATATTCTTTTTTCCACTATTACCCACTTAGCGCTACGAATGTCCAGTTGCATTTTCTACAGACAGAGTGTTTCAAAACTGCTCAATCAAAAGTATGGTTTAACTCTGTTAGCTGAATGCTCAGATCAGAAAGAAGTTTCACAGAATGCTTCTGTGTAGTTTATATTTGAATATATTACTTTTTCCACTACTACTCTCTTAGCGCTCCAAATGTCCAGTTGCATTTTCTACAGAAAGAGTGTTCAGATCTGCTCAATCAAAAGTATGGTTTAACTCTGTTAGCTGAATGCACAGATCAGAAAGAAGTTTCACAGAATGATTCTGTGTAGTTTATATTTGGAGACATTCCTTTTTCCACTATTACCCTCTTAGCGCTCCGAATCTCCACTTGCATTTTCTACAGAAAGAGTGTGTCAGAACGGCTCAATCAAAACTAAGGTTCAACTCTTTTAGTTGAACAAACAGAACAGAAAGAAGTTTCACACAATTCTTCTGTGTAGTTTTTATTTGTAGACATTCTTTTTCCCAATATAGGCCTCCTAGCGCTCAAAATGTCCAATTGCAGTTTCTACAGAAAGAGTGTTTCAGAACGACTCAATCAAAAGTAAGGTTCAACTCTGTTAGTTGAATGCACAGAACAGAAAGAAGTTTCATACAATGCTTCTGTGTAGTTTATATTTGAACATATTCTTTTTTCCACTATTACCCACTTAGCGCTACGAATGTCCAATTTCATTTTCTACAGACAGAGTGTTTCAAAACTGCTCAATCAAAAGTATGGTTTAACTCTGTTAGCTGAATGCTCAGATCAGAAAGAAGTTTCACAGAATGCTTCTGTGTAGTTTATATTTGAATATATTCCTTTTTCCACTACTACGCTCTTAGCGCTCCAAATGTCCAGTTGCATTTTCTACAGAAAGAGTGTTCAGATCTGCTCAATCAAAAGTATGGTTTAACTCTGTTAGCTGAATGCACAGATCAGAAAGAAGTTTCACCGAATGATTCTGTGTAGTTTATATTTGAAGACATTTCTTTTTCCACTATTACCCTCTTAGCGCTCCGAATCTCCACTTGCATTTTCTACAAAAAGAGTGTTTCATAACTGCTCAATCAAAAATATGATTTATCTCTTAACTGAATTTACAGATCAGAAATAATTTTCACAGAATGCATCTGTGTAGTTTTTATTTGAAGATATTCTTTTTCCCAATGTAGGCCTCTTAGCGCTTAGCATGTCCAACTGCAGTTTCTACAGAAAGAGTGTTTCAGAACGGCTCAATCAAAAGTAAGGTTCAACTCTGTTAGTTGAATGCACAGAACAGAAAGAATTTTCACAGAATGCTACTGTGTAGTTTATATTTGAATATATTCCTTTTTCCACTGTTACCCTCTTAGCGCTCCGAATGTCCACTTGCATTTTCTACAGAAAGAGTGTTCAGAACTGCGCAATCAAAAGTATGGTTTAACTCTGTTAGCTTAATGAACATATCAGAAATAAGTTTCACACAATGATTCTGTGTAGTTTTTATTTGAAGATATTATTTTTCCCAATATAGGCCTCTTAGCGCTCAGAATGTCCAATTGCAGTTTCTACAGAAAGAGTGTTTCAGAAAGGCTCAATCAAAAGTAAGGTTCAACTCTGTTAGTTGAATGCACAGAACAGAAAGAAGTTTCATACAATGCTTCTGTGTAGTTTATATTTGAACATATTCTTTTTTCCACTATTACCCACTTAGCGCTACGAATGTCCAGTTGCATTTTCTACAGACAGAGTGTTTCAAAACTGCTCAATCAAAAGTATGGTTTAACTCTGTTAGCTGAATGCTCAGATCAGAAAGAAGTTTCACAGAATGCTTCTGTGTAGTTTATATTTGAATATATTACTTTTTCCACTACTACTCTCTTAGCGCTCCAAATGTCCAGTTGCATTTTCTACAGAAACAGGGTTCAGATCTGCTCAATCAAAAGTATGGTTTAACTCTGTTAGCTGAATGCACAGATGAGAAATAAGTTTCACAGAATGATTCTGTGTAGTTTATATTTGGAGACATTCCTTTTTCCACTATTACCCTCTTAGCGCTCCGAATCTCCACTTGCATTTTCTACGGAAAGAATGTTTCAGAACGGCTCAATCAAAACTAAGGTTCAACTCTTTTAGTTGAACAAACAGAACAGAAAGAAGTTTCACACAATTCTTCTGTGTAGTTTTTATTTGTAGACATTCTTTTTCCCAATATAGGCTTCTTAGCGCTCAGAATGTCCAATTGCAGTTTCCACAGAAAGAGTGTTTCAGAACGGCTCAATCAAAAGTAAGGTTCAACTCTGTTAGTTGAATGCACAGAACAGAAATAAGTTTCATACAATGCTTCTGTGTAGTTTATATTTGAACATATTCTTTTTCCACTATTACCCACTTAGCGCTACGAATGTCCAGTTGCATTTTCTACAGACAGAGTGTTTCAAAACTGCTCAATCAAAAGTATGGTTTAACTCTGTTAGCTGAATGCTCCGATCAGAAAGAAGTTTCACAGAATGCTTCTGTGTAGTTTATATTTGAATATATTCCTTTTTCCACTACTACCCTCTTTGCGCTCCAAATGTCCAGTGTCATTTTCTACAGAAAGAGTGTTCAGATCTGCTCAATCAAAAGTATGGTTTAACTCTGTTAGCTGAATGCACAGATCAGAAAGAAGTTTCACAGAATGATTCTGTGAAGTTTATATTTGAAGACATTCCATTTTCCACTATTACCCTCTTAGCGCTCCGAATCTCCACTTGCATTTTCTACAGAAAGTGTGTTTCAGAACGGCTCAATCAAAACTAAGGTTCAACTCTTTTAGTTGAATGAACAGAACAGAAAGAAGTTTCACAGAATACTTCTGTGTAGTTTTTATTTGTAGACATTATTTTTCCCAATATAGGCCTCTTAGCGCTCAGAATGACCAATTGCAGTTTCTACAGAAAGAGTGTTTCAGAACGGCTCAGTCAAAAGTACGGTTCAACTCTGTTAGTTGAATGCACAGAACAGGAAGAAGTTTCATACAATGCTTCTGTGTAGTTTATATTTGAACATATACTTTTTTCCACTATTACCAACTTAGCGCTACGAATGTCCAGTTGCATTTTCTACAGACAGAGAGTTTCAAAACTACGCAATCAATGTATGTTTTAACTCTGTTAGCTGAATGCTCAGATCAGAAAGAAGTTTCACAGAATGCTTCTGTGTAGTTTATATTTGAATATATTCCTTTTTCCACTACTACCCTCTTAGCGCTCCAAATGTCCAGTTGCATTTTCTACAGTAAGAGTGTTCAGATCTGCTCAATCAAAAGTATGGTTTAACACTGTTAGCTGAATGCACTGATCAGAAAGAAGTTTCACAGAATGATTCTGTGTAGTTTATATTTGAAGACATTCCTTTTTCCACTATTACCCTCTTAGCGCTCCGAATCTCCACTTGCATTTTCTACAGATAGAGTGTTTCAGAACGGCTCAATCAAAACTAAGGTTCAACACTTTTAGTTGAATGAACTGAACAGAAAGAAGTTTCACAGAATGCTTCTGTGTAGTTTTTATTTGTAGATATTCTTTTTCCCAATATAGGCCTCTTAGCGCTCAGAATGTCCTATTGCAGTTTCTACAGAAAGAGTGTTTCAGAACGGCTCAATCAAAAGTAACGTTCAACCCTGGTAGTTGAATGCACACAACAGAAAGAAGTTTCACAGAATGCTTCTGTGTAGTTTATATTTGAATATATTCCTTTTTCCACTATTACCCTCTTAGCGCTCCGAATGTCCACTTGCATTTTCTACAGAAAGAGTGTTCTGAACTGCGCAATCAAAAGTATGGTTTAACTCTGTTAGCTGAATGCACATATCAGAAATAAGTTTCAAACAATGCTTCTGTGTAGTTTTTATTTGAAGATATTATTTTTCCCAATATAGGCCCCTTAGCGCTCAGAATGTCCAATTGCAGTTTCTACAGAAAGAGTGTTTCAGAACAGCTCAATCAAATATAAGGTTCAACTATCTTAGTTGAATGCACAGAACAGAAAGAAATTTCACAGGATGCTTCTGTGTAGTATTTAGTTGAAGATACTCCTTTTTTGACTATTACCCACTTAGCGCTCCGAATATCCACTGGCAGTTTCTACACAAAGAGTGTTTCAGAACTGCTCCTTCAAAAGTAAGGCTCAACTCTGTTAGTTGAATGCGGAGAATAGAAAGGTGTTTCAGAGAATGCTTCTGTGTAGTTTTTAATTGGAGATATTCCTTTTTCCTCTATTACAATCTTAGCGCTCCGAATGTCCACTTGCATTTTCTACAAAAAGAGTGTTTCATAACTGCTCAATCAAAAATATGGTTTAGCTCTGTTAACTGAATTTACAGATCAGAAATAAGTTTCACAGAATGCATCTGTGTAGTTTTTGTTTGAAGATAGTCTTTTTCCCAATGTAGGCCTCTTAGCGCTTAGCTTGTCCAATTGCAGTTTCTACAGAAAGAGTGTTTCAGAACGGCTCAATCAAAAGTAAGGTTCAACTCTGTTAGTTGAATGCACAGAACAGAAAGAAGTTTCACAGAATGCTACTGTGTAGTTTATCTTTGAATATATTCCTTTTTCCACTATTACCCTCTTAGCGCTCCGAATGTCCACTTGCCTTTTCTACGGAAAGAGTGTTCGGAACTGCGCAATCAAAAGTATGGTTTAATTCTGTTAGCTGAATGCACATATCAGAAAAAAGTTTCACACAATGCTTCTGTGTAGTTTTTACTTGAAGATATTATTTTTCCCAATATAGGCCTCTTAACGCTCAGAATGTCCAATTGCAGTTTCTACAGAAAGAGTGTTTCAGAAAGGCTAAATCAAAAGTAAGGTTCAACTCTGTTAGTTGAATGCACAGAAAAGAAAGAAGTTTCATACAATGCTTCTGTGTAGTTTATATTTGAACATATTCTTTTTTCCACTATTACCCAATTAGCGCTACGAATGTCCAGTTGCATTTTGTACAGACAGAGTTTTTCAAAATGCTCAATCAAAAGTATGGTATAACTCTGTTAGCTGAATGCTCAGATCAGATAGACGTTTCACAGAATGCTTCTGTGTTGTTTATATATGAATATATTCCTTTTTCCTCTACTACCCTCTTAGCGCTCCAAATGTCCAGTTGCATTTTCTACAGAAAGTGTGTTCAGATCTGCTCAATCAAAAGTATAGTTTAACTCTGTTAGCTGAATGCACAGATCAGAAAGAAGTTTCACCGAATGATTCTGTGTAGTTTATATTTGAAGACATTCTTTTTTCCACTATTACCCTCTTAGCGCTCCGAATCTCCACTTGCATTTTCTACAAAAAGAGTGTTTCATAACTGCTCAATCAAAAATATGTTTTATCTCTGTTAACTGAATTTACAGATCAGAAATATGTTTCACAGAATGCATCTGTGTAGTTTTTATTTGAAGATATTCTTTTTCCCAATGTAGGCCTCTTAGCGCTTAGCATGTCCAATTGCAGTTTCTACAGAAAGAGTGTTTCAGAATGGCTCTATCAAAAGTAAGGTTCAACTCTGTTAGTTGAATGCACAGAAAAGAAAGAAGTTTCATACAATGCTTCTGTGTAGTTTATATTTGAACATATTCTTTTTTCCACTATTACCCTCTTAGCGCTACGAATGTCCAGTTGCATTTTCTACAGACAGAGTGTTTCAAAACTGATCAATCAAAAGTATGGTTTAACTCTGTTAGCTGAATGCTCAGATCAGAAAGAAGTTTCACAGAATGCTTCTGTGTAGTTTATATTTGAATATATTCCTTTTTCCACTACTACCCTCTTAGCGCTCCAAATGTCCAGTGTCATTTTCTACAGAAAGAGTGTTCAGATTTGCTCAATCAAAAGTATGGTTTAACTCTGTTAGCTGAATGCACAGATCAGAAAGAAGTTTCACAGAATGATTCTGTGAAATTTATATTTGAAGACATTCCTTTTGCCACTATTACCCTCTTAGCGCTCCGAATCTCCACTTGCATTTTCTACAGAAAGAGTGTTTCAGAACGGCTCAATCAAAACTAAGGTTCAACACTTTTAGTTGAATGAACAGAACAGAAAGAAGTTTCACAGAATACTTCTGTGTAGTTTTTATTTGTAGACATTATTTTTCCCAATATAGGCCTCTTAGCGCTCAGAATGTCCAATTGCAGTTTCTACAGAAAGAGTGTTTCAGAACGGCTCAGTCAAAAGTAAGGTTCAACTCTGTTAGTTGAATGCACAGAACAGAAAGAAGTTTCATACAATGCTTCTGTGTAGTTTATATTTGAACATATTCTTTTTTCCACTATTACCCACTTAGCGCTACGAATGTCCAGTTGCATTTTCTACAGACAGAGTGTTTCAAAACTGCTCAATCAAAGTATGGTTTAACTCTGTTAGCTGAATGCTCAGATCAGAAAGAAGTTTCACAGAATGCTTCTGTGTAGTTTATATTTGAATATATTCCATTTTCCACTACTACCCTCTTAGCGCTGCAAATGTCCAGTTGCATTTTCTACAGAAAGAGTGTTCAGATCTGCTCAATCAAAAGTATGGTTTAACTCTGTTAGCTGAATGCACAGATCAGAAAGAAGTTTCATAGAATGATTCTGTGTAGTTTATATTTGAAGACATTCCTTTTTCCACTATTACCCTCTTAGCGCTCCGAATCTCCACTTGCATTTTCTACAGAAAGAGTGTTTCAGAACGGCTCAATCAAAACTAAGGTTCAACTCTTTTAGTTGAATGAACTGAACAGAAAGAAGTTTCACAGAATGCTTCTGTGTAGTTTTTATTTGTAGATATTCTTTTTCCCAATATAGGCCTCTTAGCGCTCAGAATGTCCTATTGCAGTTTCTACAGAAAGAGTGTTTCAGAACGGCTCAATCAAAAGTAACGTTCAACCCTGGTAGTTGAATGCACAGAACAGAAAGAAGTTTCACAGAATGCTTCTGTGTAGTTTATATTTGAATATATTCCTTTTTCCACTATTACCCTCTTAGCGCTCCGAATGTCCACTTGCATTTTCTACAGAAAGAGTGTTCTGAACTGCGCAATCAAAAGTATGGTTTAACTCTGTTAGCTGAATGCACATATCAGAAATATGTTTCAAACAATGCTTCTGTGTAGTTTTTATTTGAAGATATTATTTTTCCCAATATAGGCCCCTTAGCGCTCAGAATGTCCAATTGCAGTTTCTACAGAAAGAGTGTTTCAGAACAGCTCAATCAAATATAAGGTTCAACTCTCTTAGTTGAATGCACAGAACAGAAAGAAATTTCACAGAATGCTTCTGTGTAGTATTTAGTTGAAGATACTCCTTTTTGGACTATTACCCACTTAGCGCTCCGAATATCCACTGGCAGTTTCTACACAAAGAGTGTTTCAGAACTGCTCCTTCAAAAGTAAGGTTCAACTCTGTTAGTTGAATGCGGAGAATAGAAAGGTGTTTCAGAGAATGCTTCTGTGTAGTTTTTAATTGGAGATATTCCTTTTTCCTCTATTACAATCTTAGCGCTCCGAATGTCCACTTGCATTTTCTACAAAAAGAGTGTTTCATAACTGCTCAATCAAAAATATGGTTTAGCTCTGTTAACTGAATTTACAGATCAGAAATAAGTTTCACAGAATGCATCTGTGTAGTTTTTATTTGAAGATAGTCTTTTTCCCAATGTAGGCCTCTTAGCGCTTAGCCTGTCCAATTGCAGTTTCTACAGAAAGAGTTTTTCAGAACGGCTCAATCAAAAGTAAGGTTCAACTCTGTTAGTTGAATGCACAGAACAGAAAGAAGTTTCACAGAATGCTACTGTGTAGTTTATCTTTGAATATATTCCTTTTTCCACTATTACCCTCTTAGCGCTCCGAATGTCCACTTGCCTTTTCTACGGAAAGAGTGTTCGGAACTGCGCAATCAAAAGTATGGTTTAATTCTGTTAGCTGAGTGCACATATCAGAAAAAAGTTTCACACAATGCTTCTGTGTAGTTTTTATTTGAAGATATTATTTTTCCCAATAGAGGCCTCTTAGCGCTCAGAATGTCCAATTGCAGTTTCTTCAGAAAGAGTGTTTCAGAAAGGCTCAATCAAAAGTAAGGTTCAACTCTGTTAGTTGAATGCACAGAACAGAAAGGAGTTTCATACAATGCTTCTGTGTAGTTTATATTTGAACATATTCTTTTTTCCACTATTACCCACTTAGCGCTACGAATGTCCAGTTGCATTTTCTACAGACAGAGTGTTTCAAAACTGCTCAATCAAAAGTATGGTTTAACTCTGTTAGCTGAATGCTCAGATCAGAAAGAAGTTTCACAGAATGCTTCTGTGTAGTTTATATTTGAATATATTCCTTTTTCCACTACTACTCTCTTAGCGCTCCAAATGTCCAGTTGCATTTTCTACAGAAAGAGTGTTCAGATCTGCTCAATCAAAAGTATGGTTTAACTCTGTTAGCTGAATGCACAGATCAGAAAGAAGTTTCACAGAATGATTCTGTGTAGTTTATATTTGGAGACATTCCTTTTTCCACTATTACCCTCTTAGCGCTCCGAATCTCCACTTGCATTTTCTACAGAAGGAGTGTGTCAGAACGGCTCAATCAAAACTAAGGTTCAACTCTTGTAGTTGAACAAACAGAACAGAAAGAAGTTTCACACAATTCTTCTGTGTAGTTTTTATTTGTAGACATTCTTTTTCCCAATATAGGCCTCTTAGCGCTAAGAATGTCCAATTGCAGTTTCTACAGAAAGAGTGTTTCAGAACGGCTCAATCAAAAGTAAGGTTCAACTCTGTTAGTTGAATGCACAGAACAGAAAGAAGTTTCATACAATGCTTCTGTGTAGTTTATATTTGAACATATTCTTTTTTCCACTATTACCCACTTAGCGCTACGAATGACCAGTTGCATTTTCTACAGACAGAGTGTTTCAAAACTGCTCAATCAAAAGTATGGATTAACTCTGTTAGCTGAATTCTCAGATCAGAAACCAGTTTCACAGAATGCTTCTGTGTAGTTTATATTTGAATATATTCCTTTTTCCACTGCTAACCTCTTAGCGCTCTAAATGTCCAGTTGCATTTTCTACAGAAAGAGTGTTCAGATCTGCTCAATCAAAAGTATGGTTTAACTCTGTTAGCTGAATGCACAGATCAGAAAGAAGTTTCACAGAATGATTCTGTGTAGTTTATATTTGGAGACATTCCTTTTTCCACTATTACCCTCTTAGCGCTCCGAATCTCCACTTGCATTTTCTACAGAAAGAGTGTTTCAGAACGGCTCAATCAAAACTAAGGTTCAACTCTTTTAGTTGAACAAACAGAACACAAAGAAGTTTCACACAATTCCTCTGTGTAGTTTTTATTTGAAGATATTCTTTTTCCCAATGTAGGCCTCTTAGCGCTTAGCATGTCCAACTGCAGTTTCTACAGAAAGAGTGTTTCAGAACGGCTCAATCAAAAGTAAGGTTCAACTCTGTTAGTTGAATGCACAGAACAGAAAGAATTTTCACAGAATGCTACTGTGTAGTTTATATTTGAATATATTCCTTTTTCCACTATTACCCTCTTAGCGCTCCGAATGTCCACTTGCATTTTCTACAGAAAGAGTGTTCAGAACTGCGCAATCAAAAGTATGGTTTAACTCTGTTAGCTTAATGAACATATCAGAAATAAGTTTCACACAATTCTTCTGTGTAGTTTTTATTTGAAGATATTATTTTTCCCAATATAGGCCTCTTAGCGCTCAGAATGTCCAATTGCAGTTTCTACAGAAAGAGTGTTTCAGAAAGGCTCAATCAAAAGTAAGGTTCAACTCTGTTAGTTTAATGCACAGAACAGAAAGAAGTTTCATACAATGCTTCTGTGTAGTTTATATTTGAACATATTCTTTTTTCCACTATTACCCACTTAGCGCTACGAATGTCCAGTTGCATTTTCTACAGACAGAGTGTTTCAAAACTGCTCAATCAAAAGTATGGTTTAACTCTGTTAGCTGAATGCTCAGATCAGAAAGAAGTTTCACAGAATGCTTCTGTGTAGTTTATATTTGAATATATTACTTTTTCCACTACTACTCTCTTAGCGCTCCAAATGTCCAGTTGCATTTTCTACAGAAACAGGGTTCAGATCTGCTCAATCAAAAGTATGGTTTAACTCTGTTAGCTGAATGCACAGATGAGAAAGAAGTTTCACAGAATGATTCTGTGTAGTTTATATTTGGAGACATTCCTTTTTCCACTATTACCCTCTTAGCGCTCCGAATCTCCACTTGCATTTTCTACGGAAAGAATGTTTCAGAACGGCTCAATCAAAACTAAGGTTCAACTCTTTTAGTTGAACAAACAGAACAGAAAGAAGTTTCACACAATTCTTCTGTGTAGTTTTTACTTGTAGATATTCTTTTTCCCAATATAGGCTTCTTAGCGCTCAGAATGTCCAATTGCAGTTTCCACAGAAAGAGTGTTTCAGAACGGCTCAATCAAAAGTAAGGTTCAACTCTGTTAGTTGAATGCACAGAACAGAAAGAAGTTTCATACAATGCTTCTGTGTAGTTTATATTTGAACATATTCTTTTTCCACTATTACCCACTTAGCGCTACGAATGTCCAGTTGCATTTTCTACAGACAGAGTGTTTCAAAACTGCTCAATCAAAAGTATGGTTTAACTCTGTTAGCTGAATTCTCAGATCAGAAACCAGTTTCACAGAATGCTTCTGTGTAGTTTATATTTGAATATATTCCTTTTTCCACTACTAACCTCTTAGCGCTCCAAATGTCCAGTTGCATTTTCTACAGAAAGAGTGTTCAGATCTGCTCAATCAAAAGTATGGTTTAACTCTGTTAGCTGAATGCACAGATCAGAAAGAAGTTTCACCGAATGATTCTGTGTAGTTTATATTTGAAGACATTCTTTTTTCCACTATTACCCCCTTAGCGCTCCGAATCTCCACTTGCATTTTCTACAAAAAGAGTGTTTCATAACTGCTCAATCAAAAATATGTTTTATCTCTGTTAACTGAATTTACAGATCAGAAATAAGTTTCACAGAATGCATCTGTGTAGTTTTTATTTGAAGATATTCTTTTTCCCAATGTAGGCCTCTTAGCGCTTAGCATGTCCAATTGCAGTTTCTACAGAAAGAGTGTTTCAGAATGGCTCAATCAAAAGTAAGGTACAACTCTGTTAGTTGAATGCACAGAACAGAAAGAATTTTCACAGAATGCTACTGTGTAGTTTATATTTGAATATATTCCTTTTTCCACTATTACCCTCTTAGCGCTCCGAATGTCCACTTGCATTTTCTACAGAAAGAGTGTTCAGAACTGCGCAATCAAAAGTATGGTTTAACTCTGTTAGCTTAATGAACATATCAGAAATAAGTTTCACACAATGCTTCTGTGTAGTTTTTATTTGAAGATATTATTTTTCCCAATGTAGGCCTCTTAGCGCTCAGAAAGTCCAATTGCATTTTCTACAGAAAGAGTGTTTCAGAACGGCTCAATCAAATGTAAGGTTCAACTCTCTTTGTTGAATGCACAGAACAGAAAGAAGTTTCACAGAATGCTTTTGTGTAGTTTTTATTTGTAGATATTCTTTTTCCCAATATAGGCCTCTTAGTGCTCAGAATGTCCAATTGCACTTTCTACAGAAAGAGTGTTTCAGAACGTCTCAATCAAAAGTAAGGTTCAACTCTGTTTGTTGAATGCACAGAACAGAAAGAAGTTTCATACAATGCTTCTGTGTAGTTTATATTTGAACATATTCTTTTTTCCACTATTACCCACTTGGCGCTACGAATGTCCAGTTGCATTTTCTACAGACAGAGTGTTTCAAAACTGCTCAATCAAAAGTATGGTTTAACTCTGTTAGCTGAATGCTCAGATCAGAAAGAAGTTTCACAGAATGCTTCTGTGTAGTTTATATTTGAATATATTCCTTTTTCCACTACTACCCTCTTTGCGCTCCAAATGTCCAGTGTCATTTTCTACAGAAAGAGTGTTCAGATCTGCTCAATCAAAAGTATGGTTTAACTCTGTTAGCTGAATGCACAGATCAGAAAGAAGTTTCACAGAATGATTCTGTGAAGTTTATATTTGAAGACATTCCATTTTCCACTATTACCCTCTTAGCGCTCCGAATCTCCACTTGCATTTTCTACAGAAAGTGTGTTTCAGAACGGCTCAATCAAAACTAAGGTTCAACTCTTTTAGTTGAATGAACAGAACAGAAAGAAGTTTCACAGAATACTTCTGTGTAGTTTTTATTTGTAGATATTATTTTTCCCAATATAGGCCTCTTAGCGCTCAGAATGTCCAATTGCAGTTTCTACAGAAAGAGTGTTTCAGAACGGCTCAGTCAAAAGTAAGGTTCAACTCTGTTAGTTGAATGCACAGAACAGAAAGAAGTTTCATACAATGCTTCTGTGTAGTTTATATTTGAACATATACTTTTTTCCACTATTACCAACTTAGCGCTACGAATGTCCAGTTGCATTTTCTACAGACAGAGAGTTTCAAAACTACTCAATCAATGTATGGTTTAACTCTGTTAGCTGAATGCTCAGATCAGAAAGAAGTTTCACAGAATGCTTCTGTGTAGTTTATATTTGAATATATTCCTTTTTCCACTACTACCCTCTTAGCGCTCCAAATGTCCAGTTGCATTTTCTACAGTAAGAGTGTTCAGATCTGCTCAATCAAAAGTATGGTTTAACTCTGTTAGCTGAATGCACAGATCAGAAAGAAGTTTCACAGAATGATTCTGTGTAGTTTATATTTGAAGACATTCCTTTTTCCACTATTACCCTCTTAGCGCTCCGAATCTCCACTTGCATTTTCTACAGATAGAGTGTTTCAGAACGGCTCAATCAAAACTAAGGTTCAACACTTTTAGTTGAATGAACTGAACAGAAAGAAGTTTCACAGAATGCTTCTGTGTAGTTTTTATTTGTAGATATTCTTTTTCCCAATATAGGCCTCTTAGCGCTCAGAATGTCCTATTGCAGTTTCTACAGAAAGAGTGTTTCAGAACGGCTCAATCAAAAGTAAGGTTCAACCCTGGTTGTTGAATGCACAGAACAGAAAGTAGTTTCACAGAATGCTTCTGTGTAGTTTATATTTGAATATATTCCTTTTTCCAATATGACCCTCTTAGCGCTCCGAATGTCCACTTGCATTTTCTACGGAAAGAGTGTTCTGAACTGCGCAATCAAAAGTATGGTTTAACTCTGTTAGCTGAATGCACATATCAGAAATAAGTTTCAAACAATGTTTCTGTGTAGTTTTTATTTGAAGATATTATATTTCCCAATATAGGCCTCTTAGCGCGCAGAATGTCCAATTGCAGTTTCTACAGAAAGAGTGTTTCAGAACGGCTCAATCAAATGTAAGGTTCAACTCTCTTAGTTGAATGCACAGAACAGAAAGAAGTTTCACAGAATGCTTCTGTGTAGTATTTAGTTGAAGATACTCATTTTTGGACTATTACCCACTTAGCGTTCCGAATATCCACTGGCAGTTTCTACACAAAGAGCGTTTCAGAACTGCTCCTTCAAAAGTAAGGCTCAACTCTGTTAGTTGAATGCGAAGAACAGAAAGGGGTTTCAGAGAATGCTTCTGTGTAGTTTTTAATGGGAGATATTCCTTTTTCCTCTATTACAATCTTAGCGCTCCGAATGTCCACTTGCATTTTCTACAAAAAGAGTGTTTCATAACTGCTCAACCAAAAATATGGTTTAGCTCTTTTAACTGAATTTACAGATCAGAAATAAGTTTCACAGAATGCATCTGCGTAGTTTTTATTTGAAGATATTCTTTTTCCCAATATAGGCATCTTAGCGCTTAGCATGTCCAATTGCAGTTTCTACAAAAAGAGTGTTTCAGAACGGCTCAATCAAAAGTAAGGTTCAACTCTGTTAGTTGAATGCACAGAACAGAAAGAAGTTTCACAGAATGCTACTGTGTAGTTTATATTTGAAGATATTCCTTTTTCCACTATTACCCTCTTAGCGCTCCGAATGTCCACTTGTATTTTTTACAGAAAGAGTGTTCGGAACTGCGCAATCAAAAGTATGATTTAACTCTGATGGCTGAATGCACATATCAGAAATAAGTTTCACACAATGCTTCTGTGTAGTTTTTATTTGAAGATATTATTTTTCCCAATATAGGCCTCTTAGCGCTCAGAATGTCCAATTGCAGTTTCTACAGAAAGAGTGTTTCAGAACTGCTCAATCAAAAGTAAGGTTCAACTCTGTTAGTTGAATGCACAGAACAGAAAGAAGTTTCATACAATGCTTCTGTGTAGTTTATATTTGAACATATTCTTTTTTCCACTATTACCCACTTAGCGCTACGAATGTCCAGTTGCATTTTCTACAGACAGAGTGTTTCAAAACTGCTCAATCAAAAGTATGGTTTAACTCTGTTAGCTGAATGCTCAGATCAGAAAGTAGTTTCACAGAATTCTTCTGTGTAGTTTATATTTGTATATATTCCTTTTTCCACTACTACCCTCTTAGCGCTCCAAATGTCCAGTTGCATTTTCTACAGAAAGAGTGTTCAGATCTGCTCAATCAAAAGTATGGTTTAATTCTGTGAGCTGAATGCACAGATCACAAAGAAGTTTCATAGAATGATTCTGTGTAGTTTATAATTGAAGACATTCCTTTTTCCACTATTACCCTCTTAGCGCTCCGATTCTCCACTTGCATTTTCTACAGAAAGAGTGTTTCACAACGGCTCAATCAAAACCAAAGTTCAATTCTTTTGGTTGAATGAACTGAACAGAAAGAAGTTTCACAGAATGCTTCTGTGTAGTTTTTATTTGTAGATATTCTTTTTCCCAATATAGGCCTCTTAGCGCTCAGAATGTCCAATTGCAGTTTCTACACAAAGAGTGTTTCAGAACGGCTCAATCAAAAGTAAGGTTCAACCCTGGTAGTTGAATGCACAGAACAGAAAGTAGCTTCACAGAATGCTTCTGTGTAGTTTATATTTGAATATATTCCTTTTTCCACTATTACCCTCTTAGCGCTCCGAATGTCAACTTGCATTTTCTACAGAAAGAGTGTACGGAACTGCGCAATCAAAAGTA
The DNA here is from genome assembly GCF_028878055.3 of Symphalangus syndactylus. Taxonomy (NCBI): domain Eukaryota; kingdom Metazoa; phylum Chordata; class Mammalia; order Primates; family Hylobatidae; genus Symphalangus; species Symphalangus syndactylus. Next base: position 155,260,339 of record NC_072425.2, on the reverse strand, counting down.
TGGTTTAACTCTGTTAGCTGAATGCACATATCAGAAATAAGTTTCAAACAATGCTTCTGTGTAGTTTTTATTTGAAGATACTATTTTTCCCAATAGAGGATTCTTAGCGCTCAGAATGTCCAATTGCAGTTTCTACAGAAAGAGTGTTTCAGAACGGCTCAATCAAAAGTAAGGTCCAACTCTGTTAGTTGAATGCACAGAACAGAAAGAAGTTTCACAGAATACTACTGTGTAGTTTATATTTGAATATATTCCTTTTTCCACTATTACAATCTTAGCGCTCCGAATGTCCACTTGCATGTTCTACAGAAAGAGTGTTCGGAACTGCGCAATCAAAAGTATGGTTTAACTCTGTTAGCTGAATGCACATATCAGAAATAAGTTTCACACAATGTTTCTGTGTAGTTTTTATTTGAAGATATTATTTTTCCCAGTATAGGCCTCTTAGCGCTCAGAATGTCCAATTGCAGTTTCTACAGAAAGAGAGTTTCAGAAAGGCTGAATCAAAAGTAAGGTTCAACTCTGTTAGTTGAATGCACAGAACAGAAAGATGTTTCATACAATGCTTCTGTGTAGTTTATATTTGAACATATTCTTTTTTCCACTATTACCCACTTAGCGCTACGAATGTCCAGTTGCATTTTCTACAGACAGAGTGTTTCAAAACTGCTCAATCAAAAGTATGGTTTAACTCTGTTAGCTGAATGCTCAGATCAGAAACAAGTTTCACAGAATGCTTCTGTGTAGTTTATATTTGAATATATTCCTTTTTCCACTACTAACCTCTTAGCGCTCCAAATGTCCAGTTTCATTTTCTACAGAAAGAGTGTTCAGATCTGCTCAATCAAAAGTATGGTTTAACTCTGTTAACTGAATGCACAGATCAGAAAGTAGTTTCACAGAATGATTCTGTGTAGTTTATATTTGAAGACATTCCTTTTTCCACTATTACGCTCTTTGCGCTCCGAATGTCCACTTGCATTTTCTACGGAAAGAGTGTTCGGAACTGCGCAATCAAAAGTATGGTTTAACTCTGTAAGCTGAATGCACATATCAGAAATAAGTTTCACACAATTCTTCTGTGTAGTTTTTATTTGAAGATATTATTTTTCCCAATATAGGCCTCTTAACGCTCAGAATGTCCATTTGCAGTTTCTACAGAAAGACGGTTTCAGAACGGCTCAATCAAAAGTAAGGTTCAACTCTGTTAGTTGAATGCACAGAACAGAAAGAAGTTTCATACAATGCTTCTGTGTAGTTTATATTTGAACATATTCTTTTTTCCACTATTACCCACTTAGCGCTACGAATGTCCAGTTGCATTTTCTACAGACAGAGTGTTTCAAAACTGCTCAATCAAAAGTATGGTTTAACTCTGTTAGCTGAATGCTCAGATCAGAAAGAAGTTTCACAGAATGCTTCTGTGTAGTTTATATTTGAATATATTCCTTTTTCCACGACTACCCTCTTAGCGCTCCAAATGTCCAGTTGCATTTTCTACAGAAAGAGTGTTCAGATCTCCTCAATCAAAAGTGTGGTTTAACTCTGTTAGCTGAATGCACAGATCACAAAGAAGTTTCATAGAACGATTCTGTGTAGTTTATATTTGAAGACATTCCTTTTTCCACTATTACCCTCTTAGCGCTCCGAATCTCCACTTGCATTTTCTACAGAAAGAGTGTTTCAGAACGGCTCAATCAAAACCAAAGTTCAACTCTTTTAGTTGAATGAACTGAACAGAAAGAAGTTTCACAGAATGCTTCTGTGTAGTTTTCATTTGTAGATATTCTTTTTCCCAATATAGTCCTCTTAGAGCTCAGAATGTCCAATTGCAGTTTCTACAGAAAGAGTGTTTCAGAACGGCTCAATCAAAAGTAAGGTTCAACCCTGGTAGTTGAATGCACAGAACAGAAAGAAGTTTCACACAATTCTTCTGTGTAGTTTATATTTGAATATATTCCTTTTTCCACTATTACCCTCTTAGCGCTCCGAATGTCAACTTGCATTTTCTACAGAAAGAGTGTACGGAACTGCGCAATCAAAAGTATGGTTTAACTCTGTTAGCTGAATGCACATATCGGAAATAAGTTTCAAACAATGCTTCTGTGTAGTTTTTATTTGAAGATACTATTTTTCCCAATAGAGGATTCTTAGCGCTCAGAATGTCCAATTGCAGTTTCTACAGAAAGAGTGTTTCAGAACGGCTCAATCAAAAGTAAGGTCCAACTCTGTTAGTTGAATGCACAGAACAGAAAGAAGTTTCACAGAATACTACTGTGTAGTTTATATTTGAATATATTCCTTTTTCCACTATTACACTCTTAGCGCTCCGAATGTCCACTTGCATGTTCTACAGAAAGAGTGTTCGGAACTGCGCAATCAAAAGTATGGTTTAACTCTGTTAGCTGAATGCACATATCAGAAATAAGTTTCACACAATGTTTCTGTGTAGTTTTTATTTGAAGATATTATTTTTCCCAGTATAGGCCTCTTAGCGCTCAGAATGTCCAATTGCAGTTTCTACAGAAAGAGAGTTTCAGAAAGGCTGAATCAAAAGTAAGGTTCAACTCTGTTAGTTGAATGCACAGAACAGAAAGAAGTTTCATACAATGCTTCTGTGTAGTTTATATTTGAACATATTCTTTTTTCCACTATTACCCACTTAGCGCTACGAATGTCCAGTTGCATTTTCTACAGACAGAGTGTTTCAAAACGGCTCAATCAAAAGTATGGTTTAACTCTGTTAGCTGAATGCTCAGATCAGAAACAAGTTTCACAGAATGCTTCTGTGTAGTTTATATTTGAATATATTCCTTTTTCCACTACTAACCTCTTAGCGCTCCAAATGTCCAGTTTCATTTTCTACAGAAAGAGTGTTCAGATCTGCTCAATCAAAAGTATGGTTTAACTCTGTTAACTGAATGCACAGATCAGAAAGTAGTTTCACAGAATGATTCTGTGTAGTTTATATTTGAAGACATTCCTTTTTCCACTATTACGCTCTTTGCGCTCCGAATGTCCACTTGCATTTTCTACGGAAAGAGTGTTCGGAACTGCGCAATCAAAAGTATGGTTTAACTCTGTAAGCTGAATGCACATATCAGAAATAAGTTTCACACAATTCTTCTGTGTAGTTTTTATTTGAAGATATTATTTTTCCCAATATAGGCCTCTTAACGCTCAGAATGTCCATTTGCAGTTTCTACAGAAAGACGGTTTCAGAACGGCTCAATCAAAAGTAAGGTTCAACTCTGTTAGTTGAATGCACAGAACAGAAAGAAGTTTCATACAATGCTTCTGTGTAGTTTATATTTGAACATATTCTTTTTTCCACTATTACCCACTTAGCGCTACGAATGTCCAGTTGCATTTTCTACAGACAGAGTGTTTCAAAACTGCTCAATCAAAAGTATGGTTTAACTCTGTTAGCTGAATGCTCAGATCAGAAAGAAGTTTCACAGAATGCTTCTGTGTAGTTTATATTTGAATATATTCCTTTTTCCACGACTACCCTCTTAGCGCTCCAAATGTCCAGTTGCATTTTCTACAGAAAGAGTGTTCAGATCTCCTCAATCAAAAGTGTGGTTTAACTCTGTTAGCTGAATGCACAGATCACAAAGAAGTTTCATAGAACGATTCTGTGTAGTTTATATTTGAAGACATTCCTTTTTCCACTATTACCCTCTTAGCGCTCCGAATCTCCACTTGCATTTTCTACAGAAAGAGTGTTTCAGAACGGCTCAATCAAAATCAAAGTTCAACTCTTTTAGTTGAATGAACTGAACAGAAAGAAGTTTCACAGAATGCTTCTGTGTAGTTTTCATTTGTAGATATTCTTTTTCCCAATATAGTCCTCTTAGAGCTCAGAATGTCCAATTGCAGTTTCTACAGAAAGAGTGTTTCAGAACGGCTCAATCAAAAGTAAGGTTCAACCCTGGTAGTTGAATGCACAGAACAGAAAGAAGTTTCACACAATTCTTCTGTGTAGTTTATATTTGAATATATTCCTTTTTCCACTATTACCCTCTTAGCGCTCCGAATGTCAACTTGCATTTTCTACAGAAAGAGTGTACGGAACTGCGCAATCAAAAGTATGGTTTAACTCTGTTACCTGAATGCACATATCACAAATAAGTTTCAAACAATGCTTCTCTGTAGTTTTTATTTGAAGATATTTTTTTTCCCAATATAGGACTCTTAGCGCTCAGAATGTCCATTTGCAGTTTCTACAGAAATAGTGTTTCAGAACGGCTCAATCAAATGTAAGTTTCAACTATCTTAGTTGAATGCAGAGAACAGAAAGGAGTTTCACAGAATGCTTCTGTGTAGTATTTAGTTGAAGATACTCCTTTTTGGACTATTAAACACTTAGCGCTCCGAATATCCACTGGCAGTTTCTACACAAAGTATGTTTCAGAACTGCTATTTCAAAAGTAAGGCTCAACTCTGTTAGTTGAATGCGGAGAACAGAAAGGTGTTTCAGAGAATGCTTCTGTGTAGTTTTTATTGGAGATATTCCTTTTTATTCTATTACAATCTTAGCGCTCCGAATGTCCACTTGCATTTTCTACAAAAAGAGTGTTTCATAACTGCACAATCAAAAATATGGTTTAGCTCTGTTAACTGAATTTACAGATCAGAAATAAGTTTCACAGAATGCATCTGTGTAGTTTTTATTTGAAGATATTCTTTTTCCCAATGTAGGCCTCTTAGCGCTTAGAATGTCCAATTGCAGTTTCTACAGAAAGAGTGTTTCAGAACGGCTCAATCAAAAGTAAGGTTCAACTCTGTTAGTTGAATGCACAGAACAGAAAGAAGTTTCACAGAATACTACTGTGTAGTTTATATTTGAATACATTCCTTTTTCCAATATTACCCTCTTAGCGCTCCGAATGTCCACTTGCATGTTCTACAGAAAGAGTGTTTGGAACTGCGCAATCAAACATATGGTTTAACTCTGTTAGCTGAATGCACATATCAGAAATAAGTTTCACACAATTCTTCTGTGTAGTTTTTATTTGAAGATATTATTTTTCCCAATAGAGGCCTCTTAGCGCTCAGAATGTCCAATTGCAGTTTCTACAGAAAGACTGTTTCAGAACGGCTCAATCAAAGTAAGTTTCAACTCTGTTAGTTGAATGCACAGAACAGAAAGCAGTTTCATACAATGCTTCTGTGTATTTTATATTTGAACATATTCTTTTTTCCACTATTACCCACTTAGCGCTACGAATGTCCAGTTGCATTTCCTACAGACAGAGTGTTTCAAAACTGCTCAATCAAAAGTATGGTTTAACTCTGTTAGCTGAATGCTCACATCAGAAAGCAGTTTCACAGAATGCTTCTGTGTAGTTTATATTTGAATATATTCCTTTTTCCACTACTACACTCTTAGCGATCCAAATGTCCAGTTGCATTTTCTACAGAAAATGTGTTCAGATCTGCTCAATCAAAAATATGGTTTAACTCTGTTAGCTGAATGCACAGATCAGAAACAAGTTTCATAGAATGATTCTGTGTAGTTTACATTTGAAGACATTCCTTTTTCCACTATTACCCTCTTAGCGCTCCGAATCTCCACTTGCATTTTCTACAGAAAGAGTGTTTCAGAACGGCTCAATCAAAACTAAGGTTCAACTCTTTTAGTTGAATGAACTGAACAGAAAAAGTTTCACAGAATGCTTCTGTGTAGTTTTTATTTGTAGATATACTTTTTCCCAATATAGGCCTCTTAGCGCTCAGAATGTCCAATTGCAGTTTCTACAGAAAGAGTGTTTCAGAACGGCTCAATCAAAAGTAAGGTTCAAACCTGGTAGTAGAATGCACAGAACAGAAAGAAGTTTCACAGAATGCTTCTGTGTAGTTTATATTTGAATATATTCCTTTTTCCACTATTACACTCTTAGCGCTCCGAATGTCCACTTGCATTTTCTACAGAAAGAGTGTTCTGAACTGCGCAATCAAAAGTATGGTTTAACTCTGTTAGCTGAATGCACATATCAGAAATATGTTTCAAAAAATGCTTCTGTGTAGTTTTTATTTGAAGATATTATTTTTCCCAATATAGGCCTCTTAGCGCTCAGAATGTCCAATTGCAGTTTCTACAGAAAGAGTGTTTCAGAACGGCTCAATCAAATGTAAGGTTCAACTCTCTTAGTTGAATGCACAGAACAGAAAGATGTTTCACAGAATGCTTCTGTGTAGTATTTAGTTGAAGATACTCCTTCTTGGACTATTACCCACTTAGCGCTCCGAATATCCACTGGCAGTTTCTACACAAAGTGAGTTTCAGAACTGCTCCTTCAAAAGTAAGGCGCAACTCTGTTAGTTGAATGCGGAGAACAGAAAGTTGTTTCAGAGAATGCTTCTGTGTAGTTTTTAATTGGAGATATTGCTTTTTCCTCTATTACAATCTTAGCGCTCCGAATGTCCACTTGCATTTTCTACAAAAAGAGAGTTTCATAACTGCTCAATCAAAAATATGGTTTAGCTCTGTTAACTGAATTTACAGATCAGAAATATGTTTCACCGAATGCATCTGTGTAGTTTTTATTTGAAGATATTCTTTTTCCCAATGTAGGCCTCTTAGCGCTTAGCATGTCCAATTGCAGTTTCTACAGAAAGAGTGTTTCAGAATGGCTCAATCAAAATTAAGGTTCAACTCTGTTAGATGAATGCACAGAACAGAAAGAAGATTCATACAATGCTTCTGTGTAGTTTATATTTGAACATATTCTTTTTTCCACTATTACCCACTTAGCGCTACGAATGTCCAGTTGCATTTTCTACAGACAGAGTGTTTCAAAACTGCTCAATCAAAAGCATGGTTTAACTCTGTTAGCTGAATGCTCAGATCAGAAAGAAGTTTCACAGAGTGCTTCTGTGTAGTTTTTATTTGAATATATTCCTTTTTCCACAACTACCCTCTGAGCGCTCCAAATGTCCAGTTGCATTTTCTACAGAAAGAGTGTTCAGATCTGCTCAATCAAAAGTATGGTTTAACACTGTTAGCTGAATGCACAGATCAGAAAGAAGTTTCACAGAATGATTCTGTGTAGTTTATATTTGGAGACATTCCTTTTTCCACTATTACCCTCTTAGCGCTCCGAATCTCCACTTGCATTTTCTACAGAAAGAGTGTTTCAGAACGGCTCAATCAAAACTAAGGTTCAACTCTTTTAGTTGAATGAACAGAACAGAAACAACTTTCACTGAATGCTTCTGTGTAGTTTTTATTTGTAGATATTCTTTTTCCCAATATAGGCCTCTTAGCGCTCAGAATGTCCAATTGCAGTTTCTACAGAAAGAGTGTTTCAGAACGGCTCAATCAAAAGTAAGGTTCAACCCTGGTAGTTGAATGCACAGAACAGAAAGAAGTTTCACAGAATGCTTCTGTGTAGTATTTAGTTGAAGATACTCCTTTTTGGACTATTGCCCAATTAGTGCTCTGAATATCCACTGGCAGTTTCTACACAAAGAGTGTTTCAGAACTGCTCCTTCAAAAGTAAGGCTCAACTCTGTTAGTTGAATGCGGAGAACAGAAAGGTGTTTCAGAGAATGCTTCTCTGTAGTTTTTAATTGGAGATATTCTTTTTTCCTCTATTACAATCTTAGCGCTCCGAATGTCCCCTTGCATTTTCTACAAAAAGAGTGTTTCATAACTGCTCAATCAAAAATATGGTTTAGCTCTGTTAACTGAACTTACAGATCAGAAATAAGTTTCACAGAATTCATCTGTGTAGCTTTTATTTAAAGATATTCTTTTTCCCAATGTGGGCCTCTTAGCGCTTAGAATATCCAATTGCAGTTTCCACAGAAAGAGTGTTTCAGAACGGCTCAATCAAAAGTAAGGTTCAACTCTGTTAGTTGAATGCACAGATCAGAAAGATGTTTCACAGAATGCTACTGTGTATTTTATATTTGTATATATTCCTTTTTCCACTATTACCCTCTTAGCGCTCCGAATGTCCACTTGCATTTTCTACGGAAAGAGTGTTCGGAACTGCGCAATCAAAAGTATGGTTTAACTCTGTTAGCTGAATGCACATATCAGAAATATGTTTCACACAATGCTTTTGTGTAGTTTTTATTTGAAGATATTATTTTTCCCAATATAGGCCTCTTAGCGCTCAGAATGTCCAATTGCAGTTTCTACAGAAGGAGTGTTTCAGATCGGCTCAATCAAAATTAAGGTACAACTCTGTTATTTGAATGCACAGAACAGAAAGAAGTTTCATACAATGCTTCTGTGTAGTTTATATTTGAACATATTCTTGTTTCCACTATTACCCACTTAGCGCTACGAATGTCCAGTTGCATTTTCTACAGACAGAGTGTTTCAAAACTGCTCAATCAAATGTATGGTTTAACTCTGTTAGCTGAATGCTCAGATCAGAAATAAGTTTCACAGAATGCTTCTGTGTTGTTTATATTTGAATATATTCCTTTTTCCACGACTACCCTCTTAGCGCTCCAAATGTCCAGTTGCATTTTCTACAGAAAGAGTGTTCAGATCTGCTCAATCAAAAGTATGGTTTAACTCTGTTACCTGAATGCACAGATCAGAAATATGTTTCACAGTATGATTCTGTGTAGTTTATATTTGAAGACATTCCTTTTTCCACTATTACCCTCTTAGCGCTCCGAATCTCCACTTGCATTTTCTACAGAAAGAGTGTTTCAGAGCGGCTCAATCAAAACTAATGTTCAACTCTTTTAGTTGAATGAACAGAACAGAAAGAGGTTTCACAGAATGCTTCTGTGAAGTTTATATTTGAATATATTCCTTTTTCCACTATTACCCTCTTAGCGCTCCGAATGTCCACTTGCACTTTCTACAGAAAGAGTGTTCTGAACTGCGCAATCAAAAGTATGGTTTATCTCTGTTAGCTGAATGCACATATCAGAAATAAGTTTCAAACAATGCTTCTGTGTAGTTTTTATTTGAAGATATTATTTTTCCCAATATAGGCCTCTTAGCGCTCAGAATGTCCAATTGCAGTTTCTACAGAAAGAGTGTTTCAGAAAGGCTCAATCAAAGGTAAGTTTCAACTCTCTTAGTTGAATGCACAGAACAGAAAGAAGTTTCACAGAATGCTTCTGTGTAGTATTTAGTTGAAGATACTCCTTTTTGGACTATTTCCCACTTAGCGCTCCGAATATCCACTGGCAGTTTCTTCACAAAGAGTGTTTCAGAACTGCTCCTTCAAAAGTAAGGCTCAACTCTGTTAGTTGAATGCAGAGAACAGAAAGGGGTTTCAGAGAATGCTTCTGTGTAGTTTTTAATTGAGATATTCGTTTTTCCTCTATTACAATCTTAGCGCTACGAATGTACACTTGCATTTTCTACAAAAAGAGTGTTTCATAACTGCTCATTCAAAAATATGGTTTAGCTCTGTTAACTGAATTTACAGATCAGAAATAAGTTTCACAGAATGCATCTGTGTAGTTTTTATTTGAAGATATTCTTTTTCCCAATGTAGGCCTCTTAGCGATTAGAATGTCCAATTGCAGTTTCTACAGAAAGAGTGTTTCAGAACGGCTCAATCAAAAGTAAGGTTCAACTCTGTTAGTTGAATGCACAGAACAGAAAGAATTTTCACAGAATGCTACTGTGTAGTTTATATTTGAATATATTCCTTTTTCCACTATTACCCTCTTAGCGCTCCGAATGTCCACTTGCATTTTCTACAGAAAGAGTGTTCGGAACTGCGCAATCAAAAGTATGGTTTAACTCTGTTAGCTGAATGCACATATCAGAAATAAGTTTCACACAATGCTTCTGTGTAGTTTTTATTTGAAGATATTATTTTTCTCCATATAGGCCTCTTAGCGCTCAGAATGTCCAATTGCAGTTTCTACAGAAAGACTGTTTCAGAACGGCTCAATCAAAAGTAAGGTTCAACTCTGTTAGTTGAATGCACAGAACAGAAAGAAGTTTCATACAATGCTTCTGTGTAGTTTATATTTGAACATATTCTTTTTCCACTATTACCCACTTAGCGCTACGAATGTCCAGTTGCATTTCCTACAGACAGAGTGTTTCAAAACTGCTCAATCAAAAGTATGGTTTAACTCTGTTAGCTGAATGCTCAGACCAGAAAGAAGTTTCACAGAATGCTTCTGTGTAGTTTATATTGGAATATATTCCTTTTTCCACGACTACCCTCTTAGCACTCCAAATGTCCAGTTGCATTTTCTACAGAAAGAGTGTTCAGATCTGCTCAATCAAAAGTATGGTTTAACTCTGTTAGCTGAATGCACAGATCAGAAAGAAGTTTCACAGAATGATTCTGTGTAGTTTATATTTAAAGACATTCCTTTTTCCACTATTATCCTCTTAGCGCTCTGAATCCCACTTGCATTTTCTACAGAAAGAGTGTTTCAGAATGGCTCAATCAAAACTAAGGTTCAACTCTATTAGTTGAATGAACAGAACAGAAAGATGTTTCACAGAATGCTTCTGTGTAGTTTTTATTTGTAGATATTCTTTTCCCAATATAGGCCTCTTAGCGCTCAGAATGTCCAATTGCAGTTTCTACAGAAAGAGTGTTTCAGAACGGCTCAATCAAAAGTAAGGTTCAACCCTGGTAGTTGAATGCACAGACCAGAAAGAATTTTCACAAAATGCTTCTGTGTAGTTTATATTTGAATATATTCCTTTTTCCACTATTACCCTCTTAGTGCTCCGAATGTCCCCTTGCATTTTCTACAGAAAGAGTGTTCTGAACTGCGCAATCAAAAGTATGGTTTAACTCTGTTAGCTGAATGCACATATCAGAAATAAGTTTCAAACAATGCTTCTGTGTAGTTTTTATTTGAAGATATTATTTTTCCCAATATAGGCCTCTTAGCGCTCAGAATGTCCAATTGCAGTTTCTACAGAAAGAGTGTTTCAGAACGGCTCAATCAAATGTAAGGTTCAACTCTCTTAGTTGAATGCACAGAACAGAAAGAAGTTTCACAGAATGCTTCTGTGTAGTATTTAGTTGAAGATACTCCTTTTTGGACTATTACCCACTTAGCGCTCCGAATATCCACTGGCAGTTTCTACACAAAGAGTGTTTCAGAACTGCTCCTTCAAAAGTAAGGCTCAACTCTGTTAGTTGAATGCGGAGAACAGAAAGGGGTTTCTGAGAATGCTTCTGTGTAGTTTTTAATTGGAGATATTCCTTTTTCCTCTATTACAATCTTAGCGCTCCAAATGTCCACTTGCATTTTCTACAAAAAGAGTGTTTCATAACTGCTCAATCAAAAATATGGTTTAGCTCTGTTAACTGAATTTACAGATCAGAAATAAGTTTCACAGAATGCATCTGTGTAGTTTTTATTTGAAGATATTCTTTTTCCCAATGTAGGCCTCTTAGCGCTTAGCATGTCCAATTGCAGTTTCTACAGAAAGAGTGTTTCAGAACGGCTCAATCAAAAGTAAGGTTCAACTCTGTTAGCTGAATGCACAGAACAGAAAGAAGTTTCACAGAATGCTACTGTGTGGTTTATATTTGAATATATTCCTTTTTCCACTATTACCCTCTTAGCGCTCCGAATGTCCACTTGCATTTTCTACAGAAAGAGTGTTCGGAACTGCGCAATCAAAAGTATGGTTTAACTCTGTTAGCTGAATGCACATATCAGAAATAAGTTTCACACAATGCTTCTGTTTAGTTTATATTTGAAGATATTATTTTTCCCAATATAGGCCTCTTAGCACTCAGAATGTCCAATTGCAGTTTCTACAGAAAGAGTGTTTCAGAACGGCTCAATCAAAAGTAAGGTTCAACTCTGTTAGTTGAATGCACAGAACAGAATGTAGTTTCACAGATTGCTTCTGTGTATTTTGTATTTGAAGATATTCCTTTTTCCACTGTTACCCTTTTTAGAGCTCAGAATGTCCACTTGCATTTTCTACAGAAAGTGTGTTCAGAACTGCTCTATCAAAAGTATGTTTTAACTCTTTAGGTGAATGCACAGATCAGAAATAATTTTCATAGAATTTTTCTGTGTAGTTTATATTTGAAGATATTCCATTTTCCACTATTACCAACTTAGCGCTCTGAATGTCCAGTTGCATTTTCTACAGAAAGAGTGTTTCAGAACTGCTCAATCAAAAGTATGGTTTAACTCTGTTAGCTGAATGCTCAGACCAGAAAGAAGTTTCACAGAATGCTTCTGTGTAGTTTATATTGGAATATATTCCTTTTTCCACGACTACCCTCTTAGCACTCCAAATGTCCAGTTGCATTTTCTACAGAAAGAGTGTTCAGATCTGCTCAATCAAAAGTATGGTTTAACTCTGTTAGCTGAATGCACAGATCAGAAAGAAGTTTCACAGAATGATTCTGTGTAGTTTATATTTAAAGACATTCCTTTTTCCACTATTATCCTCTTAGCGCTCTGAATCCCACTTGCATTTTCTACAGAAAGAGTGTTTCAGAATGGCTCAATCAAAACTAAGGTTCAACTCTATTAGTTGAATGAACAGAACAGAAAGATGTTTCACAGAATGCTTCTGTGTAGTTTTTATTTGTAGATATTCTTTTCCCAATATAGGCCTCTTAGCGCTCAGAATGTCCAATTGCAGTTTCTACAGAAAGAGTGTTTCAGAACGGCTCAATCAAAAGTAAGGTTCAACCCTGGTAGTTGAATGCACAGAACAGAAAGAATTTTCACAAAATGCTTCTGTGTAGTTTATATTTGAATATATTCCTTTTTCCACTATTACCCTCTTAGTGCTCCGAATGTCCACTTGCATTTTCTACAGAAAGAGTGTTCTGAACTGCGCAATCAAAAGTATGGTTTAACTCTGTTAGCTGAATGCACATATCAGAAATAAGTTTCAAACAATGCTTCTGTGTAGTTTTTATTTGAAGATATTATTTTTCCCAATATAGGCCTCTTAGCGCTCAGAATGTCCAATTGCAGTTTCTACAGAAAGAGTGTTTAAGAACGGCTCAATCAAATGTAAGGTTCAACTCTCTTAGTTGAATGCACAGAACAGAAAGAAGTTTCACAGAATGCTTCTGTGTAGTATTTAGTTGAAGATACTCCTTTTTGGACTATTACCCACTTAGCGCTCCGAATATCCACTGGCAGTTTCTACACAAAGAGTGTTTCAGAACTGCTCCTTCAAAAGTAAGGCTCAACTCTGTTAGTTGAATGCGGAGAACAGAAAGGGGTTTCTGAGAATGCTTCTGTGTAGTTTTTAATTGGAGATATTCCTTTTTCCTCTATTACAATCTTAGCGCTCCAAATGTCCACTTGCATTTTCTACAAAAAGAGTGTTTCATAACTGCTCAATCAAAAATATGGTTTAGCTCTGTTAACTGAATTTACAGATCAGAAATAAGTTTCACAGAATGCATCTGTGTAGTTTTTATTTGAAGATATTCTTTTTCCCAATGTAGGCCTCTTAGCGCTTAGCATGTCCAATTGCAGTTTCTACAGAAAGAGTGTTTCAGAACGGCTCAATCAAAAGTAAGGTTCAACTCTGTTAGCTGAATGCACAGAACAGAAAGAAGTTTCACAGAATGCTACTGTGTGGTTTATATTTGAATATATTCCTTTTTCCACTATTACCCTCTTAGCGCTCCGAATGTCCACTTGCATTTTCTACAGAAAGAGTGTTCGGAACTGCGCAATCAAAAGTATGGTTTAACTCTGTTAGCTGAATGCACATATCAGAAATAAGTTTCACACAATGCTTCTGTTTAGTTTATATTTGAAGATATTATTTTTCCCAATATAGGCCTCTTAGCACTCAGAATGTCCAATTGCAGTTTCTACAGAAAGAGTGTTTCAGAACGGCTCAATCAAAAGTAAGGTTCAACTCTGTTAGTTGAATGCACAGAACAGAATGTAGTTTCACAGATTGCTTCTGTGTATTTTGTATTTGAAGATATTCCTTTTTCCGCTGTTACCCTTTTTAGAGCTCAGAATGTCCACTTGCATTTTCTACAGAAAGTGTGTTCAGAACTGCTCTATCAAAAGTATGTTTTAACTCTTTAGGTGAATGCACAGATCAGAAATAATTTTCATAGAATTTTTCTGTGTAGTTTATATTTGAAGATATTCCATTTTCCACTATTACCAACTTAGCGCTCTGAATGTCCAGTTGCATTTTCTACAGAAAGAGTGTTTCAGAACTGCTCAATCAAAAGTATGGTTTAACTCTGTTAGCTGAATGCTCAGACCAGAAAGAAGTTTCACAGAATGCTTCTGTGTAGTTTATATTGGAATATATTCCTTTTTCCACGACTACCCTCTTAGCACTCCAAATGTCCAGTTGCATTTTCTACAGAAAGAGTGTTCAGATCTGCTCAATCAAAAGTATGGTTTAACTCTGTTAGCTGAATGCACAGATCAGAAAGAAGTTTCACAGAATGATTCTGTGTAGTTTATATTTAAAGACATTCCTTTTTCCACTATTATCCTCTTAGCGCTCTGAATCCCACTTGCATTTTCTACAGAAAGAGTGTTTCAGAATGGCTCAATCAAAACTAAGGTTCAACTCTATTAGTTGAATGAACAGAACAGAAAGATGTTTCACAGAATGCTTCTGTGTAGTTTTTATTTGTAGATATTCTTTTCCCAATATAGGCCTCTTAGCGCTCAGAATGTCCAATTGCAGTTTCTACAGAAAGAGTGTTTCAGAACGGCTCAATCAAAAGTAAGGTTCAACCCTGGTAGTTGAATGCACAGAACAGAAAGAATTTTCACAAAATGCTTCTGTGTAGTTTATATTTGAATATATTCCTTTTTCCACTATTACCCTCTTAGTGCTCCGAATGTCCACTTGCATTTTCTACAGAAAGAGTGTTCTGAACTGCGCAATCAAAAGTATGGTTTAACTCTGTTAGCTGAATGCACATATCAGAAATAAGTTTCAAACAATGCTTCTGTGTAGTTTTTATTTGAAGATATTATTTTTCCCAATATAGGCCTCTTAGCGCTCAGAATGTCCAATTGCAGTTTCTACAGAAAGAGTGTTTAAGAACGGCTCAATCAAATGTAAGGTTCAACTCTCTTAGTTGAATGCACAGAACAGAAAGAAGTTTCACAGAATGCTTCTGTGTAGTATTTAGTTGAAGATACTCCTTTTTGGACTATTACCCACTTAGCGCTCCGAATATCCACTGGCAGTTTCTACACAAAGAGTGTTTCAGAACTGCTCCTTCAAAAGTAAGGCTCAACTCTGTTAGTTGAATGCGGAGAACAGAAAGGGGTTTCTGAGAATGCTTCTGTGTAGTTTTTAATTGGAGATATTCCTTTTTCCTCTATTACAATCTTAGCGCTCCAAATGTCCACTTGCATTTTCTACAAAAAGAGTGTTTCATAACTGCTCAATCAAAAATATGGTTTAGCTCTGTTAACTGAATTTACAGATCAGAAATAAGTTTCACAGAATGCATCTGTGTAGTTTTTATTTGAAGATATTCTTTTTCCCAATGTAGGCCTCTTAGCGCTTAGCATGTCCAATTGCAGTTTCTACAGAAAGAGGGTTTCAGAACGGCTCAATCAAAAGTAAGGTTCAACTCTGTTAGCTGAATGCACAGAACAGAAAGAAGTTTCACAGAATGCTACTGTGTGGTTTATATTTGAATATATTCCTTTTTCCACTATTACCCTCTTAGCGCTCCGAATGTCCACTTGCATTTTCTACAGAAAGAGTGTTCGGAACTGCGCAATCAAAAGTATGGTTTAACTCTGTTAGCTGAATGCACATATCAGAAATAAGTTTCACACAATGCTTCTGTTTAGTTTATATTTGAAGATATTATTTTTCCCAATATAGGCCTCTTAGCACTCAGAATGTCCAATTGCAGTTTCTACAGAAAGAGTGTTTCAGAACGGCTCAATCAAAAGTAAGGTTCAACTCTGTTAGTTGAATGCACAGAACAGAATGTAGTTTCACAGATTGCTTCTGTGTATTTTGTATTTGAAGATATTCCTTTTTCCGCTGTTACCCTTTTTAGAGCTCAGAATGTCCACTTGCATTTTCTACAGAAAGTGTGTTCAGAACTGCTCTATCAAAAGTATGTTTTAACTCTTTAGGTGAATGCACAGATCAGAAATAATTTTCATAGAATTTTTCTGTGTAGTTTATATTTGAAGATATTCCATTTTCCACTATTACCAACTTAGCGCTCTGAATGTCCAGTTGCATTTTCTACAGAAAGAGTGTTTCAGAACTGCTCAATCAAAAGTATGGTTTAACTCTCTTAGCTGAATGCACAGATCAGAAAGAAGTTTCACAGAATGCTGCTGTGTAGTGTTTATATGAAGATATTCTTTTTACCCATATAGGCCTCTTAGCGCACTGAATGTCCAATTGCAGTTTCTACAGAGAGAGTGTTTCAGAAAGGCTCAATCAAAAGTAAGGTTCAAGTCTTTTAGTTGAATGAACAGAACAGAAAGAAGTTTCAGAGAATGATTCTGTGTAGTTTATATTTGAAGATATTCCTTTTTCCACTACTACCTTCTAAGCACTCCGAATGTCCACTTGCATTTTCTACAGAAAGAGTGTTCAGATCTGCTCCATCAAAAGTATGGTTTAACTCTGTTAGTTGAATGCACAGATCAGAAAGCAGTTTCACAGAATTCTTCTGTGTAGTTTTTATTTGAAGATATTCCTTTTTCCAATATAGGTCTTTTAGCGCTCAGAATGTCCAATTGCAGTTTCTACAGAAAGAGTGTTTCAGAACGGCTCAATCAAAAGTAAGGTTCAACCCTGGTAGTTGAATGCACAGAACAGAAAGAAGTTTCACACAATGCTTCTGTGTAGTTTATATTTGAATATATTCCTTTTTCCACTATTACCCTCTTAGCGCTCTGAATGTCCACTTGCATTTTCTACAGAAATAGTGTTCTGAACTGCGCAATCAAAAGTATGGTTTAACTCCGTTAGCTGAATGCACATATCAGAAATAAGTTTCAAACAATGCTTCTGTGTAGTTTTTATTTGAAGATATTATTTTTCCCAATATAGACCTCTTAGCGCTCAGAATGTCAAATTGCAGTTTCTACAGAAAGAGTGTTTCAGAACGGCTCAATCAAAAGTAAGGATCAACTCTCTTAGTTGAATGCACAGAACAGAAAGAAGTTTCAGAGAATGCTTCTGTGTAGTATTTAGTTGAAGATACTCCTTTTTGGACTATTACCCACTTAGCGCTCCGAATATCCACTGGCAGTTTCTACACAAAGAGTGTTTCAGAACTGCTCCTTCAAAAGTAAGGCTCAACTCTGTTAGTTGAATGCGGAGAACAGAAAGGGGTTTCTGAGAATGCTTCTGTGTAGTTTTATTTGGAGATATTCCTTTTTCCTCTATTACAATCTTAGCGCTCCAAATGTCCACTTGCATTTTCTACAAAAAGAGTGTTTCATAACTGCTCAATCAAAAATATGGTTTAGCTCTGTTAACTGAATTTACAGATCAGAAATAAGTTTCACAGAATGCATCTGTGTAGTTTTTATTTGAAGATATTCTTTTTCCCAATGTAGGCCTCTTAGCGCTTAGCATGTCCAATTGCAGTTTCTACAGAAAGAGTGTTTCAGAACGGCTCAATCAAAAGTAAGGTTCAACTCTGTTAGCTGAATGCACAGGACAGAAAGAAGTTTCACAGAATGCTACTGTGTGGTTTATATTTGAATATATTCCTTTTTCCACTATTACCCTCTTAGCGCTCCGAATGTCCACTTGCATTTTCTACAGAAAGAGTGTTCGGAACTGCGCAATCAAAAGTATGGTTTAACTCTGTTAGCTGAATGCACATATCAGAAATAAGTTTCACACAATGCTTCTGTTTAGTTTATATTTGAAGATATTATTTTTCCCAATATAGGCCTCTTAGCACTCAGAATGTCCAATTGCAGTTTCTACGGAAAGAGTGTTTCAGAACGGCTCAATCAAAAGTAAGGTTCAACTCTGTTAGTTGAATGCACAGAACAGAATGCAGTTTCACAGATTGCTTCTGTGTATTTTGTATTTGAAGATATTCCTTTTTCCACTGTTACCCTTTTTAGAGCTCAGAATGTCCACTTGCATTTTCTACAGAAAGTGTGTTCAGAACTGCTCTATCAAAAGTATGTTTTAACTCTTTAGGTGAATGCACAGATCAGAAATAATTTTCATAGAATTTTTCTGTGTAGTTTATATTTGAAGATATTCCATTTTCCACTATTACCAACTTAGCGCTCTGAATGTCCAGTTGCATTTTCTACAGAAAGAGTGTTTCAGAACTGCTCAATCAAAAGTATGGTTTAACTCTCTTAGCTGAATGCACAGATCAGAAAGAAGTTTCACAGAATGCTGCTGTGTAGTGTTTATATGAAGATATTCTTTTTACCCATATAGGCCTCTTAGCGCACTGAATGTCCAATTGCAGTTTCTACAGAGAGAGTGTTTCAGAAAGGCTCAATCAAAAGTAAGGTTCAAGTCTTTTAGTTGAATGAACAGAACAGAAAGAAGTTTCAGAGAATGATTCTGTGTAGTTTATATTTGAAGATATTCCTTTTTCCACTACTACCTTCTAAGCACTCCGAATGTCCACTTGCATTTTCTACAGAAAGAGTGTTCAGATCTGCTCCATCAAAAGTATGGTTTAACTCTGTTAGTTGAATGCACAGATCAGAAAGCAGTTTCACAGAATTCTTCTGTGTAGTTTTTATTTGAAGATATTCCTTTTTCCAATATAGGTCTTTTAGCGCTCAGAATGTCCAATTGCAGTTTCTACAGAAAGAGTGTTTCAGAACGGCTCAATCAAAAGTAAGGTTCAACCCTGGTAGTTGAATGCACAGAACAGAAAGAAGTTTCACACAATGCTTCTGTGTAGTTTATATTTGAATATATTCCTTTTTCCACTATTACCCTCTTAGCGCTCTGAATGTCCACTTGCCTTTTCTACAGAAATAGTGTTCTGAACTGCGCAATCAAAAGTATGGTTTAACTCCGTTAGCTGAATGCACATATCAGAAATAAGTTTCAAACAATGCTTCTGTGTAGTTTTTATTTGAAGATATTATTTTTCCCAATATAGACCTCTTAGCGCTCAGAATGTCAAATTGCAGTTTCTACAGAAAGAGTGTTTCAGAACGGCTCAATCAAAAGTAAGGATCAACTCTCTTAGTTGAATGCACAGAACAGAAAGAAGTTTCAGAGAATGCTTCTGTGTAGTATTTAGTTGAAGATACTCCTTTTTGGACTATTACCCACTTAGCGCTCCGAATATCCACTGGCAGTTTCTACACAAAGAGTGTTTCAGAACTGCTCCTTCAAAAGTAAGGCTCAACTCTGTTAGTTGAATGCGGAGAACAGAAAGGGGTTTCTGAGAATGCTTCTGTGTAGTTTTTAATTGGAGATATTCCTTTTTCCTCTATTACAATCTTAGCGCTCCAAATGTCCACTTGCATTTTCTACAAAAAGAGTGTTTCATAACTGCTCAATCAAAAATATGGTTTAGCTCTGTTAACTGAATTTACAGATCAGAAATAAGTTTCACAGAATGCATCTGTGTAGTTTTTATTTGAAGATATTCTTTTTCCCAATGTAGGCCTCTTAGCGCTTAGCATGTCCAATTGCAGTTTCTACAGAAAGAGTGTTTCAGAACGGCTCAATCAAAAGTAAGGTTCAACTCTGTTAGCTGAATGCACAGAACAGAAAGAAGTTTCACAGAATGCTACTGTGTGGTTTATATTTGAATATATTCCTTTTTCCACTATTACCCTCTTAGCGCTCCGAATGTCCACTTGCATTTTCTACAGAAAGAGTGTTCGGAACTGCGCAATCAAAAGTATGGTTTAACTCTGTTAGCTGAATGCACATATCAGAAATAAGTTTCACACAATGCTTCTGTGTAGTTTTTATTTGAAGATATTATTTTTCCCAATATAGGCCTCTTAGCACTCAGAATGTCCAATTGCAGTTTCTACGGAAAGAGTGTTTCAGAACGGCTCAATCAAAAGTAAGGTTCAACTCTGTTAGTTGAATGCACAGAACAGAATGCAGTTTCACAGATTGCTTCTGTGTATTTTGTATTTGAAGATATTCCTTTTTCCACTGTTACCCTTTTTAGAGCTCAGAATGTCCACTTGCATTTTCTACAGAAAGTGTGTTCAGAACTGCTCTATCAAAAGTATGTTTTAACTCTTTAGGTGAATGCACAGATCAGAAATAATTTTCATAGAATTTTTCTGTGTAGTTTATATTTGAAGATATTCCATTTTCCACTATTACCAACTTAGCGCTCTGAATGTCCAGTTGCATTTTCTACAGAAAGAGTGTTTCAGAACTGCTCAATCAAAAGTATGGTTTAACTCTCTTAGCTGAATGCACAGATCAGAAAGAAGTTTCACAGAATGCTGCTGTGTAGTGTTTATATGAAGATATTCTTTTTACCCATATAGGCCTCTTAGCGCACTGAATGTCCAATTGCAGTTTCTACAGAGAGAGTGTTTCAGAAAGGCTCAATCAAAAGTAAGGTTCAAGTCTTTTAGTTGAATGAACAGAACAGAAAGAAGTTTCAGAGAATGATTCTGTGTAGTTTATATTTGAAGATATTCCTTTTTCCACTACTACCTTCTAAGCACTCCGAATGTCCACTTGCATTTTCTACAGAAAGAGTGTTCAGATCTGCTCCATCAAAAGTATGGTTTAACTCTGTTAGTTGAATGCACAGATCAGAAAGCAGTTTCACAGAATTCTTCTGTGTAGTTTTTATTTGAAGATATTCCTTTTTCCAATATAGGTCTTTTAGCGCTCAGAATGTCCAATTGCAGTTTCTACAGAAAGAGTGTTTCAGAACGGCTCAATCAAAAGTAAGGTTCAACCCTGGTAGTTGAATGCACAGAACAGAAAGAAGTTTCACACAATGCTTCTGTGTAGTTTATATTTGAATATATTCCTTTTTCCACTATTACCCTCTTAGCGCTCTGAATGTCCACTTGCCTTTTCTACAGAAATAGTGTTCTGAACTGCGCAATCAAAAGTATGGTTTAACTCCGTTAGCTGAATGCACATATCAGAAATAAGTTTCAAACAATGCTTCTGTGTAGTTTTTATTTGAAGATATTATTTTTCCCAATATAGACCTCTTAGCGCTCAGAATGTCAAATTGCAGTTTCTACAGAAAGAGTGTTTCAGAACGGCTCAATCAAAAGTAAGGATCAACTCTCTTAGTTGAATGCACAGAACAGAAAGAAGTTTCAGAGAATGCTTCTGTGTAGTATTTAGTTGAAGATACTCCTTTTTGGACTATTACCCACTTAGCGCTCCGAATATCCACTGGCAGTTTCTACACAAAGAGTGTTTCAGAACTGCTCCTTCAAAAGTAAGGCTCAACTCTGTTAGTTGAATGCGGAGAACAGAAAGGGGTTTCTGAGAATGCTTCTGTGTAGTTTTTAATTGGAGATATTCCTTTTTCCTCTATTACAATCTTAGCGCTCCAAATGTCCACTTGCATTTTCTACAAAAAGAGTGTTTCATAACTGCTCAATCAAAAATATGGTTTAGCTCTGTTAACTGAATTTACAGATCAGAAATAAGTTTCACAGAATGCATCTGTGTAGTTTTTATTTGAAGATATTCTTTTTCCCAATGTAGGCCTCTTAGCGCTTAGCATGTCCAATTGCAGTTTCTACAGAAAGAGTGTTTCAGAACGGCTCAATCAAAAGTAAGGTTCAACTCTGTTAGCTGAATGCACAGAACAGAAAGAAGTTTCACAGAATGCTACTGTGTGGTTTATATTTGAATATATTCCTTTTTCCACTATTACCCTCTTAGCGCTCCGAATGTCCACTTGCATTTTCTACAGAAAGAGTGTTCGGAACTGCGCAATCAAAAGTATGGTTTAACTCTGTTAGCTGAATGCACATATCAGAAATAAGTTTCACACAATGCTTCTGTGTAGTTTTTATTTGAAGATATTATTTTTCCCAATATAGGCCTCTTAGCACTCAGAATGTCCAATTGCAGTTTCTACAGAAAGAGTGTTTCACAAAGGCTCAATCAAAAGTAAGGTTCAACTCTGTTAGTTGAATGCACAGAACAGAAAGAAGTTTCATACGATGCTTCTGTGTAGTTTATATTTGAACGTATTCTTTTTTCCACTATTACCCACTTAGCGCTACGAATGTCCAGTTGCATTTTCTACAGACAGAGTGTTTCAAAACTGCTCAATCAAAAGTATGGTTTAACTCTGTTAGCTGAATGCTCAGATCAGAAAAAGTTTCACAGAATGCTTCTGTGTAGTTTATATTTGAATATATTCCTTTTTCCACTACTACCCTCCTAGCGCTCCAAATGTCCAGTTGCATTTTCTACAGAAAGAGTGTTCAGATCTGCTCAATCAAAAGTATGGTTTAACTCTGTTAGCTGAATGCACAGATCAGAAAGAAGTTTCACAGAATGATTCTGTGTAGTTTATATTTGAAGACATTCCTTTTTCCACTATTACCCTCTTAGCGCTCCGAATCTCCACTGGCATTTTCTACAGAAAGAGTGTTTCAGAACGTCTCCATCAAAACTAAGTTTCAAATCTGTTAGTTGAATGCACATAAGAGAATGTAGTTTCACAGATTGCTTCTGTGTAGTTTGTATTTGAAGATATTCCTTTTTCCACTGTTACCCTCTTATAGCTCACAATGTCCACTTGCATTTTCTACAGAAAGTGTGTTCAGAACTGCTCTATCAAAAGTATGTTTTAACTCTTTAGGTGAATGCACAGATCAGAAAAAAGTTTCACAGAATTTTTCTGTGTAGTTTATATTTGAAGATATTCCATTTTCCACTATTACCCACTTAGCGCTCTGAATGTCCAGTTGCATTTTCTACAGAAAGAGTGTTTCAGAACTGCTCAATCAAAAGTATGGTTTAACGCTCTTAGCTGAATGCACAGATCAGAAAGAAGTTTCACAGAATGCTGCTGTGTAGTGTTTATATGAAGATATTCTTTTTACCAATATAGGCCTCTTAGCGCACAGAATGTCCAATTGCAGTTTCTACAGAGAGAGTGTTTCAGAAAGGCTCAATCAAAAGTAAGGTTCAACTCTTTTAGTTGAATGAACAGAACAGAAAGAAGTTTCAGAGAATGATTCTGTGTAGTTTATATTTGAAGATATTCCTTTTTCCACTATTACCTTCTAAGCTCTCCGAATGTCCACTTGCATTTTCTACAGAAAGAGTGTTTCCGAACTGCTCAATCAAAAGTATGGTTTAACTCTGTTAGCTGAATGCACAGATCAGTACGAAGTTTCACAGAATGTTTCTGTGTAGTTTTTATTTGAAGATAGTCCTCTCCCAAATATAGGCCTCTTAGCTCTCCGAATATCCAATTGCAGTTTCTACAGAAAAAGTGTTTCAGAACGCCTCAATGAAAAGTAGGGTTCAACTCTTTTAGTTGAATTCACAGAACGGAAAGAAGTTTCACAGAATGCTTCTGTGTAGTATTTATTTGAAGGTATTCCTTTTTCCACCAGTAACCTCTTAGCGCTCCAAATGTCCAGTTGCATTTTCTACAGAAGGAGTGTTCAGAACTGCTCAATCATAAGTGTGGTTTAACCCTGTTAGGTGAATGCACAGATTAGAAAGAAATTTCACAGAATTCTTCAGTGTAGTTTATATTTGAAGATATTCCATTTTCCACTATTACCCACTTAGCGCTCTGAATCTCCTGTTGCATTTTCTACAGAAAGAGTGTTTCAGAACTGCTCAATCAAAAGAATGGTTTAACTCTGTTAGCTGAATGCACAGAACAGAAAGAAGTTTCACAGAATGCTGCGGTGTAATGTTTATATGAAGATATTCTTTTTACCAATATAGGCCTCTTAGCGCTCAGAATGTCCAATTGCAGTTTCTACAGAAAGAGTGTTTCAGAAAGGCTCAATCAAAAGTAAGGTTCAACTCTGTTAGTTGAATGCACAGAACAGAAAGTAGTTTCACAGAATGCTTCTGTGTAGTTTATATTTGAATATATTACTTTTTCCACTACTACCGTCTTAGCGCTCCAAATGTCCAGTTGCATTTTCTACAGAAAGAGTGTTCAGAACTGCTCAATCAAATGTATGATTTAACTCTCTTAGCTGAATGCACAGATTAGAAAGAAGTTGCACAGAATGCTTCTGTGTAGTTTTTATTTGAAGATATACTTTTTCCCAATATAGGCCTCTTAGTGCTCAGATTGTCCAATTGCAGTTTCTACAGAAAGAGTGTTTCAGAATGGCTCTTTCAAAAGTAAGGTTCAACTCTGCTATTTCAATGCACAGAACAGAAAGTAGTTTCACAGAATGCTTCTCTGTAGTTCATATTTGACGATATTACTTTTTCCACTGTTACCCTCTTAGAGCTCAGAATGTCCACTTGCATTTTCTACAGAAAGAGTGTTCAGAACTGCTCCATCAAAAGTATGGTTTAACTCTGTTAGTTGAATGCACAGATCAGAAAGAAGTTTCACAGAATTCTTCTGTGTAGTTTTTATTTGAAGATATTCCTTTTTCCAATATAGGTCTCTTAGCGCTCAGAATGTCCAATTGCAGTATCTACAGAAAGAGAGTTTCAGAACTGGTCAATCAAAAGTAAGGTTCAATACT
The DNA here is from genome assembly GCF_028878055.3 of Symphalangus syndactylus. Lineage (NCBI taxonomy): Eukaryota > Metazoa > Chordata > Mammalia > Primates > Hylobatidae > Symphalangus > Symphalangus syndactylus. The sequence goes on along the minus strand of NC_072425.2, from coordinate 155,235,763 downwards.
GTTAGTTGAATGCACGGAACAGAAAGAAGTTTCAGAGAATGCTTCTGTGTAGTTTATATTTGAAGATATTCCTTTTTCCACTATTACCCTCTTAGCGCTCCGAATCACCACTTGCATTTTCTACAGAAAGATTGTTTCAGAACGGCTCAATCAAAAGTAAGGTTGAACACTTTTAGTTGAATGCACAGAACAGAAAGGAGTTTCACAGAATGCTTCTGTGTAGTATTTAGTTATAGATATTCCTTTTTCGACTATTACCCTCTTAGCGTTCCGAATGTCCACTGGCAGTTTCTACACAAAGATTGTTTGAGAACAGCTCCTTCAAAGTAAGGCTCAAATCTGTTAGTTGAATGCAGAGAACAAAAAGGAGTTTCAGAGAATGCTTCTGTGTAGTTTTAATTTGGGGATATTCCTTTTTCCACTAATACAATTTTAGCGCTCCGAATGTCCACTTGCGTTTTCTACAGAAAGAGTGTCTCATAACTTCTCAATCAAAAGTATGGTTTAACTCTGTCAGCTGAATGCACAGATCAGAAATAAGTTTCACAGAATGCTTCTGAGTAGTTTTTATTTGGAGATATTCTTTTTCCCAATATAGGCCACTTAGCGCTCAGAATGTCCAATTGCCGTTTCTACAGAATGAGTGTTTCAGAAGGCTCAATCAAAAGTAAGGTTCAACTCTGTTAGTTGAATGCACAGAACAGAAAGAAGTTTCACAGAATGCTTCTGTGTAGTTAATATTTGAATGTATTCCTTTTTCCACTATTACCATCTTAGCGCTCCGAATGTCCACTTGCATTTTCTACAGAAAGAGAGTTTCAGAAAGGCTCAATCAAAAGTAAGGTTCAACTCTGTTACTTGAATGCACAGAACAGCAAGAAGTTTCACAGAATGCTTCTGTGTAGTTTATATTTGAATATATTCCTTTTTCCAGTATTACCCTCTTAGTGCTCCGAATGTCCACTTGCATTTTCTACAGAAAGAGTGTTCTGAACGGCTCAATCAAAAGTATGGTTTTACTCTGTTATTTGAATGCACATATCAGAAATAAGTTTCACAGAATCCTTCCGTGTAGTATTTTGTTGAAGATATTCCTTTTTCGACTATTATCCTCTTAGCTCTCCGAATGTCCAATTTCAGTTTCTAAACAAAGAGTGTTTCAGAACTGCTCCTTCAAAAGTAGGGCTCAACTCTGTTAGTTGAATGCAGAGAACAGAAAGGAGTTTCACAGAATGCCTCTGTGTAGTTTATATTTGAATATATTCCCTTTTTCAGTATTACCCTCTTAGTGCTCCGAATTTCCACTTGCATTTTCTACAGAAAGAGTGTTCAGAACTTCTCAATCCAAAGTATGGTTTAACTCTGTTAGCTGAATGCACAGATCAGAAAGAATTTTCACAGAATGCTTCTGTGTACTTTTTATTTGAAGATATTCCTTTCTCCAATATAGGAGTCTTAGCGCTCAGAATGTCCAATTGCAGTATCTACAGAAAGAGTGTTTCTGAACTGCTTAATCAAATGTAAGGTTCAACTCTGTTAGTTGAATGAACGGAACAGAAAGAAGTTTCATAGAATGCTTCTGTGTAGTTTATATTTGAAGATGTTCCTTTTTCCACTATTACCTTCTAAGCGCTCCGAATGTCCACTTGCATTTTCTACAGAATGAGTGTTTCCGAACTGCTCAATCAAAAGTATGGTTTAATTCTGTTAGCTGAATGCACAGATCAGTACGAAGTTTCACGGAATGCTTCTGTGTAGTTTTTATTTGAAGATAGTCCTTTTTGCAATATAGGCCTCTTAGCGCTCCGAATATCCAATTGCAGTTTCTACAGAAAGAGTGTTTCAGAATGGCTCAATCAAAAGTAGGGTTCAACTCATTTAGTTGAATGCACAGAACAGAGAGTAGTTTCACAGAATGCTTCTGTGTAGTATTTATTTGAAGATATTCCTTTTTCCACTATTACCCTCTTAGCGCTCCGAATGTCCACTTGCAGTTTCTACAGAAAGAGTGTTTCAGGACTGCTCCTTCAAAAATAAGACTCAACCCTGTTAGTTGAAAGCAGAGAACAGAAACAAGTTTCAGAGAATGCCTCTTTGTAGTTTTTATTTGAAGATATTCCTTTTTCCACAATTACCATCTTAGCGCACCGAATGACCACTTGCATTTTCTACAGAAAGAGTGTTTCAGAACTGCTAAATCAAAAGTATCGTTTAACTCTGTTAGCTGAATGCACAGATAAGAAAGAAGTTTCACAGAATGCATCTGTGTAGTTTTTATTTGAAGATATTCTTTATCCCAATATAGGCATCATAGCGCTCAGTATGTTAAATTGCAGTTTCTACAGAAAGAGTGTTTCAGAACGGCTGAATCAAAAGTAAGGTTCAACTCTGTTAGTTGAATGCACAGAACAAAAAGAAGTTTCACAGAATGCTTCTGAGTAGTTTATATTTGAATATATTCCTTTTTGCACTATTACCCTCTTAGCGCTCCGAATGTCCACTTGCATTTTCTACATAAAGAGTGTTCAGAACGGCTCAATCAAAAATATGGTTTCACTCTGTTAGTTATATGCACATATCAGAAATAAGTTTCAGAGAAGGCTTCTGTGTAGTATTTAGTTGAAGATATTCCTTTTTCGAATATTACCCTCTTAGCGCTCCGAATGTCCACTGGCAGTTTCTACACAAAGTGTTTTTCAGAACTCCTCCTTCAAAAGTAATGCTCAACACTGTAAGTTGAATGCAGAGAACAGAAAGAAGCTTCACAGAATGCTTCTGTGTAGTTTATATTTGAATATATTCCTTTTTTCAGTATTACCCTCTTAGCGCTCCGAATGTCCACCTGCATTTTCTACAAAAAGAGTGTTCAGAACTGCTCAATCAAAAGTTGGTTTATCTCTGTTAGCTGAATGCACATATCAGTACGAAGTTTCACAGAATGCTTCTGTGTAGTTTTTATTTGAAGATAGTCCTTTTTCAAATATAGGCCTCTTAGCGCTCCAAATATCCAATTGCAGTTTCTACAGAAAGAGTGTTTCAGAACGGCAAAATGAAAAGTAGGGTTCAACACTTTTAGTTGAATTCACAGAACAGAAAGTAGTTTCACAGATTGCTTCTGTGTAGTATTTATTTGAAGGTATTCCTTTTTCCACTATTACCCTAGTAGCGCTCGGAATGTCCACTTGCAGTTTCTACAGAAAGTGTGTTTCAGGGCTGCTCCTTCAAAAATATGGCTCAACTCTGTTAGTTGAATGCAGAGAACAGAAAGAAGTTTCAGAGAATGCCTCTGTGTAGTTTTTATTTGAAGATATTCCTTTTTCCACAATTACCAACTTAGCACACCGAATGTCCACTTGCATTTTCTACAGAAAGAGTGTTTCAGAACTGCTAAATCAAATGTATCGTTTAATTCTGTTAGCTGAATGCACAGAACAGAAAGAAGTTTCAGAGAATGCATCTCTGTAGTTTTTATTTGAAGATATTATTTTTCTCAATATAGGCCTCTTAGCGTTCAGAAATCCAATTACAGTTTCTACAGAAAGAGTGTTTCAGAACTGCTCAATCAAAATTAAGTTTCAACTCTGTTAGTTGAATGCACAGAACAGAATGTAGTTTCACAGATTGCTTCTGTGTAGTTTATATTTGAAGATATTCCTTTTTCCACTGTTACCCTCTTAGATCTCCGAATGTCCACTTGCATTTTCTACAGAAAGTGTGTTCAGAACTGCTCTATCAAAAGTATGGTTTAACTCTGTTAGGTGAATGCACAGATCAGAAATAAGTTTCACAGAATTCTTCTGTGTAGTTTATATTTGAAGATATTCCATTTTCCACTATTACCCACTTAGCGCTCTGAATGTCCAGTTGCATTTTCTACAGAAAGAGTGTTTCAGAACTGCTCAATCAAAAGTATGGTTTAACTCTGTTAGCTGAATGCACAGATCAGAAAGAAGTTTCACAGAATGCTGCTGTGTAGTGTTTATATGAAGATATTCTTTTTACCAATATAGGTCTCTTAGCGCTCAGAATGTCCAATTGCAGTTTCTACAGAAAGAGTGTTTCAGAAAGGCTCAATCAAAAGTAAGGTTCAAATATGTTAGTTGAATGCACAGAACAGAAAGAAGTTTCACAGAATGCTTCTGTGTAGTTTATATTGGAATATATTCCTTTTTGCACTACTACCCTCTTAGCGCTCCAAATGTCCAGTTGCATTTTCTACAGAAAGAGTGTTCAGAACTGATCAATCAAATGTATGATTTAACTCTGTTAGCTGAATGCACAGATCAGAAAAAGTTTCACAGAATGCTTCTGTGTAGTTTTTATTTGAAGATATTCTTTTTCCCAATATAGGCCTCTTATCGCTCAGATTGTCCAATTGAATTTTCTACAGAAAGACTGTTTCAGAATGGCTCTATCATAAGTAAGGTTCAACTCTGTTATTTGAATGCACAGAACAGAAAGTAGTTTCACAGAATGCCTGTCTGTAGTTCTTATTTGACGATATTACTTTTTCCACTATTACCCTCTTAGAGCTCCGAATGTCCACTTGCATTTTCTACAGAAAGAGTGTTCAGAACTGCTCAATCAAAAGTATGGTTTAACTCTGTTAGGCGAATGCACAGATCAGAAATAAGTTTCACAGAATTCTTCTGTGTAGTTTATATTTGAAGATATTCCATTTTCCACTATTACCCACTTAGCGCTCTGAATGTCCAGTTGCATTTTCTACAGAAAGAGTGTTTCAGAACTGCTCAATCAAAAGTATGGTTTAACTCTGTTAGCTGAATGCACAGATCAGAAAGAAGTTTCACAGAATGCTGCTGTGTAGTGTTTATATGAAGATATTCTTTTTACCAATATAGGTCTCTTAGCGCTCAGAATGTCCAATTGCAGTTTCTACAGAAAGAGTGTTTCAGAAAGGCTCAATCAAAAGTAAGGTTCAACTATGTTAGTTGAATGCACAGAACAGAAAGAAGTTTCACAGACTGCTTCTGTGTAGTTTATATTGTAATTTATTCCTTTTTGCACTACTACCCTCTTAGCGCTCCAAATGTCCAGTTGCATTTTCTACAGAAAGAGTGTTCAGAACTGATCAATCAAATGTATGATTTAACTCTGTTAGCTGAATGCACAGATCAGAAAAAGTTTCACAGAATGCTTCTTTGTAGTGTTTATTTGAAGATATTCTTTTTCCCAATATAGGCCTCTTATCGCTCAGATTGTCCAATTGAATTTTCTACAGAAAGAGTGTTTCAGAATGGCTCTATCATAAGTAAGGTTCAACTCTGTTATTTGAATGCACAGAACAGAAAGTAGTTTCACAGAATGCCTGTCTGTAGTTCTTATTTGACGATATTACTTTTTCCACTATTACCCTCTTAGAGCTCCGAATGTCCACTTGCATTTTCTACAGAAAGAGTGTTCAGAACTGCTCAATCAAAAGTATGGTTTAACTCTGTTAGTTGAATGCACAGATCAGAAAGAAGTTTCACAGAATTCTTCTGTGTACTTTTTATTTGAACATATTCCTTTTTCCAATATAGGACTCTTAGCGCTCAGAATTTCCAATTGCAGTATCTACAGAAAGAGAGTTTCAGAACTGGTCAATCAAAAGTAAGGTTCAATATTGTTAGTTGAATGCAAGGAACAGAAAGAAGTTTTACAGAATGCTTCTGTGTAGTTTATATTTGAAGATACTCCTTTTTCCACTATTACCCTCTTAGCGCTCCGAATCACCACTTGCATTTTCTACAGAAAGAGTGTTTCAGAACGGCTCAATCAAAAGTAAGGTTCAACTCTTTTAGTTGAATGCACAGAACAGAAAGAAGTTTCACAGAATGCTTCTGTTTAGTATTTAGTTGAAGATATTCCTTTTTCGACAATTACCCTCTTAGCGTTCCGCATATCCACTGGCAGTTTCTACACAAAGAGTGTTTCAGAACAGCACCTTCAAAAGTAAGGCTCAACTCTGTTAGTTTAATGCAGAGAACAGAAAGGAGTTTCAGAGAATGCTTCTGTGTAGTTTTTATTTGGGGATATTCCTTTTTCCACTATTACAGTCTTAGCGCTCCTAATGTCCACTTGCATTTCCTACAGAAACAGTGTTTAATAACTGCTCAATCAAAAGTGTGGTTTAACTCTGTTAGCTGAATGCACAGATCAGAAATAAGTTTCACAGAATTCTTCTGAGTAGTTTTTATTTGGAGATATTCTTTTTCCCAATATAGGCCACTTAGCGCTCAGAATGTCCAATTGCAGTTTCTACAGAATGAGTGTTTCAGGACGGCTCAATCAAAAGTAAGGTTCAACTCTGTTAGTTGAATGCACAGAACAGAAAGTAGTTTCACAGAATGCCTGTCTGTAGTTCTTATTTGACGATATTCCTTTTTCCACTATTACCCTCTTAGAGCTCCGAATGTCCACTTGCATTTTCTACAGAAAGAGTGTTCAGAACTGCTCAATCAAAAGTATGGTTTAACTCTGTTAGTTGAATGCACAGATCAGAAAGAAGTTTCACAGAATTCTTCTGTGTAGTTTTTATTTGAACATATTCCTTTTTCCAATATAGGACTCTTAGCGCTCAGAATTTCCAATTGCAGTATCTACAGAAAGAGAGTTTCAGAACTGGTCAATCAAAAGTAAGGTTCAATATTGTTAGTTGAATGCAAGGAACAGAAAGAAGTTTTACAGAATGCTTCTGTGTAGTTTATATTTGAAGATACTCCTTTTTCCACTATGACCCTCTTAGCGCTCCGAATCACCACTTGCATTTTCTACAGAAAGAGTGTTTCAGAACGGCTCAATCAAAAGTAAGGTTCAACTCTTTTAGTTGAATGCACAGAACAGAAAGAAGTTTCACAGAATGCTTCTGTTTAGTATTTAGTTGAAGACATTCCTTTTTCGACCATTACCCTCTTAGCGTTCCGCATATCCACTGGCAGTTTCTACACAAAGAGTGTTTCATAACAGCACCTTCAAAAGTAAGGCTCAACTCTGTTAGTTTAATGCAGAGAACAGAAAGGAGTTTCAGAGAATGCTTCTGTGTAGTTTTTATTTGGGGATATTCCTTTTTCCACTATTACAATCTTAGCGCTCCTAATGTCCACTTGCATTTCCTACAGAAACAGTGTTTAATAACTGCTCAATCAAAAGTGTGGTTTAACTCTGTTAGCTGAATGCACAGATCAGAAATAAGTTTCACAGAATTCTTCTGAGTAGTTTTTATTTGGAGATATTCTTTTTCCCAATATAGGCCACTTAGCGCTCAGAATGTCCAATTGCAGTTTCTACAGAATGAGTGTTTCAGGACGGCTCAATCAAAAGTAATGTTCAACTCTGTTAGTTGAATGCACAGAACAAAAAGAAGTTTCACAGAATGATTCTGTGTAGTTTATATTTGAAGACATTCCTTTTTCCACTATTACCCTCTTAGCGCTCCGAATCTCCAATTGCATTTTCTACCGAAAGAGTGTTTCAGAACGGCTCAATCAAAACTAATGTTCAACTCTTTTAGTTGAATGAACAGAACATAAAGAAGTTTCACAGAATGCTTCTGTGTAGTTTTTATTTGTAGATATTCTTTTTCCCAATATAGGCCTCTTAGCGCTCAGAATGTCCAATTGCAGTTTCTACAGAAAGAGTGTTTCAGAACGGCTCAATCAAAAGTAAGGTTCAACCCTGGTAGTTGAATGCACAGAAAAGAAAGAAGTTTCACAGAATACTTCTGTGTAGTTTATATTTGAATATATTCCTTTTTCCACTATTACCCTCTTAGCGCTCCGAATGTCCACTTGCACTTTCTACAGAAAGAGTGTTCTGAACTGCGCAATCAAAAGTATGGTTTAACTCTGTTAGCTGAATGCATATATCAGACATAAGTTTCAAACGATGCTTCTGTGTAGTTTTTATTTGAAGATATTATTTTTCCCAATATAGGCCTCTTAGCGCTCAGAATGTCCAATTGCAGTTTCTACAGCAATTGTGTTTCAGAACGGCTCAATCAAATGTAAGGTTCAACTTTCTTAGTTGAATGCACAGAACAGAAAGATGTTTCACAGAATGCTTCTGTGTAGTATTTAGTTGAAGATACTCCTTTTTGGACTATTACCCGCTTAGCGCTCCGAATATCCACTGGCAGTTTCTACACAAAAAGTGTTTCAGAACTGCTCCTTCAAAAGTAAGGCTCAACTCTGTTAGTTGAATGCGGAGAACAGAAAGGGGTTTCAGAGAATGCTTCTGTGTAGTTTTTAATTGGAGATATTCCTTTTTCCTCTATTACAATCTTAGCGCTCCGAATGTCCACTTGCATTTTCTACAAAAAGAGTGTTTCATAACTGCTCAATCAAAAATATGGTTTAGCTCTGTTAACTGAATTTACAGATCAGAAATAAGTTTAACAGAATGCATCTGTGTAGTTTTTATTTGAAGATATTCTTTTTCCCAATGTAGGCCTCTTAGCGCTTAGAATGTCCAATTGCAGTTTCTACAGAAAGAGTGTTTCAGAACGGCTCAATCAAAAGTAAGGTTCAACTCTGTTAGCTGAATGCACAGAACAGAAAGAAGTTTCACAGAATGCTACTGTGTAGTTTCTATTTGAATATATTCCTTTTTCCACTATTACCCTCTTAGCGCTCCGAATGTCCACTTGCATTTTCTACAGAAAGAGTGTTCGGAACTGCGCAATCAAGAGTATGGTTTAACTCTGTTAGCTGAATGCACATATCAGAAATAAGTTTCACACAATGCTTCTGTGTAGTTTTTATTTGAAGATATTATTTTTCCCAATATAGGCCTCTTAGCACTCAGAATGTCCAATTGCAGTTTCTACAGAAAGAGTGTTTCACAAAGGCTCAATCAAAAGTAAGGTTCAACTCTGTTAGTTGAATGCACAGAACAGAAAGAAGTTTCATACGATGCTTCTGTGTAGTTTATATTTGAACGTATTCTTTTTTCCACTATTACCCACTTAGCGCTACGAATGTCCAGTTGCATTTTCTACAGACAGAGTGTTTCAAAACTGCTCAATCAAAAGTATGGTTTAACTCTGTTAGCTGAATGCTCAGATCAGAAAAAGTTTCACAGAATGCTTCTGTGTAGTTTATATTTGAATATATTCCTTTTTCCACTACTACCCTCCTAGCGCTCCAAATGTCCAATTGCATTTTCTACAGAAAGAGTGTTCAGATCTGCTCAATCAAAAGTATGGTTTAACTCTGTTAGCTGAATGCACAGATCAGAAAGAAGTTTCACAGAATGATTCTGTGTAGTTTATATTTGAAGACATTCCTTTTTCCACTATTACCCTCTTAGCGCTCCGAATCTCCACTGGCATTTTCTACAGAAAGAGTGTTTCAGAACGTCTCCATCAAAACTAAGTTTCAAATCTGTTAGTTGAATGCACATAAGAGAATGTAGTTTCACAGATTGCTTCTGTGTAGTTTGTATTTGAAGATATTCCTTTTTCCACTGTTACCCTCTTATAGCTCACAATGTCCACTTGCATTTTCTACAGAAAGTGTGTTCAGAACTGCTCTATCAAAAGTATGTTTTAACTCTTTAGGTGAATGCACAGATCAGAAAAAAGTTTCACAGAATTTTTCTGTGTAGTTTATATTTGAAGATATTCCATTTTCCACTATTACCCACTTAGCGCTCTGAATGTCCAGTTGCATTTTCTACAGAAAGAGTGTTTCAGAACTGCTCAATCAAAAGTATGGTTTAACGCTCTTAGCTGAATGCACAGATCAGAAAGAAGTTTCACAGAATGCTGCTGTGTAGTGTTTATATGAAGATATTCTTTTTACCAATATAGGCCTCTTAGCGCACAGAATGTCCAATTGCAGTTTCTACAGAGAGAGTGTTTCAGAAAGGCTCAATCAAAAGTAAGGTTCAACTCTTTTAGTTGAATGAACAGAACAGAAAGAAGTTTCAGAGAATGATTCTGTGTAGTTTATATTTGAAGATATTCCTTTTTCCACTATTACCTTCTAAGCTCTCCGAATGTCCACTTGCATTTTCTACAGAAAGAGTGTTTCCGAACTGCTCAATCAAAAGTATGGTTTAACTCTGTTAGCTGAATGCACAGATCAGTACGAAGTTTCACAGAATGTTTCTGTGTAGTTTTTATTTGAAGATAGTCCTTTCCCAAATATAGGCCTCTTAGCTCTCCGAATATCCAATTGCAGTTTCTACAGAAAAAGTGTTTCAGAACGCCTCAATGAAAAGTAGGGTTCAACTCTTTTAGTTGAATTCACAGAACGGAAAGAAGTTTCACAGAATGCTTCTGTGTAGTATTTATTTGAAGGTATTCCTTTTTCCACCAGTAACCTCTTAGCGCTCCAAATGTCCAGTTGCATTTTCTACAGAAGGAGTGTTCAGAACTGCTCAATCATAAGTGTGGTTTAACCCTGTTAGGTGAATGCACAGATTAGAAAGAAATTTCACAGAATTCTTCAGTGTAGTTTATATTTGAAGATATTCCATTTTCCACTATTACCCACTTAGCGCTCTGAATCTCCTGTTGCATTTTCTACAGAAAGAGTGTTTCAGAACTGCTCAATCAAAAGAATGGTTTAACTCTGTTAGCTGAATGCACAGAACAGAAAGAAGTTTCACAGAATGCTGCGGTGTAATGTTTATATGAAGATATTCTTTTTACCAATATAGGCCTCTTAGCGCTCAGAATGTCCAATTGCAGTTTCTACAGAAAGAGTGTTTCAGAAAGGCTCAATCAAAAGTAAGGTTCAACTCTGTTAGTTGAATGCACAGAACAGAAAGTAGTTTCACAGAATGCTTCTGTGTAGTTTATATTTGAATATATTACTTTTTCCACTACTAGCGTCTTAGCGCTCCAAATGTCCAGTTGCATTTTCTACAGAAAGAGTGTTCAGAACTGCTCAATCAAATGTATGATTTAACTCTCTTAGCTGAATGCACAGATTAGAAAGAAGTTGCACAGAATGCTTCTGTGTAGTTTTTATTTGAAGATATACTTTTTCCCAATATAGGCCTCTTAGTGCTCAGATTGTCCAATTGCAGTTTCTACAGAAAGAGTGTTTCAGAATGGCTCTTTCAAAAGTAAGGTTCAACTCTGCTATTTCAATGCACAGAACAGAAAGTAGTTTCACAGAATGCTTCTCTGTAGTTCATATTTGACGATATTACTTTTTCCACTGTTACCCTCTTAGAGCTCAGAATGTCCACTTGCATTTTCTACAGAAAGAGTGTTCAGAACTGCTCCATCAAAAGTATGGTTTAACTCTGTTAGTTGAATGCACAGATCAGAAAGAAGTTTCACAGAATTCTTCTGTGTAGTTTTTATTTGAAGATATTCCTTTTTCCAATATAGGTCTCTTAGCGCTCAGAATGTCCAATTGCAGTATCTACAGAAAGAGAGTTTCAGAACTGGTCAATCAAAAGTAAGGTTCAATACTGTTAGTTGAATGCACGGAACAGAAAGAAGTTTCAGAGAATGCTTCTGTGTAGTTTATATTTGAAGATATTCCTTTTTCCACTATTACCCTCTTAGCGCTCCGAATCACCACTTGCATTTTCTACAGAAAGACTGTTTCAGAACGGCTCAATCAAAAGTAAGGTTGAACACTTTTAGTTGAATGCACAGAACAGAAAGGAGTTTCACAGAATGCTTCTGTGTAGTATTTAGTTATAGATATTCCTTTTTCGACTATTACCCTCTTAGCGTTCCGAATGTCCACTGGCAGTTTCTACACAAAGATTGTTTGAGAACAGCTCCTTCAAAGTAAGGCTCAAATCTGTTAGTTGAATGCAGAGAACAAAAAGGAGTTTCAGAGAATGCTTCTGTGTAGTTTTAATTTGGGGATATTCCTTTTTCCACTAATACAATTTTAGCGCTCCGAATGTCCACTTGCGTTTTCTACAGAAAGAGTGTCTCATAACTTCTCAATCAAAAGTATGGTTTAACTCTGTCAGCTGAATGCACAGATCAGAAATAAGTTTCACAGAATGCTTCTGAGTAGTTTTTATTTGGAGATATTCTTTTTCCCAATATAGGCCACTTAGCGCTCAGAATGTCCAATTGCCGTTTCTACAGAATGAGTGTTTCAGAAGGCTCAATCAAAAGTAAGGTTCAACTCTGTTAGTTGAATGCACAGAACAGAAAGAAGTTTCACAGAATGCTTCTGTGTAGTTTATATTTGAATGTATTCCTTTTTCCACTATTACCATCTTAGCGCTCCGAATGTCCACTTGCATTTTCTACAGAAAGAGAGTTTCAGAAAGGCTCAATCAAAAGTAAGGTTCAACTCTGTTACTTGAATGCACAGAACAGCAAGAAGTTTCACAGAATGCTTCTGTGTAGTTTATATTTGAATATATTCCTTTTTCCAGTATTACCCTCTTAGTGCTCCGAATGTCCACTTGCATTTTCTACAGAAAGAGTGTTCTGAACGGCTCAATCAAAAGTATGGTTTTACTCTGTTATTTGAATGCACATATCAGAAATAAGTTTCACAGAATCCTTCCGTGTAGTATTTTGTTGAAGATATTCCTTTTTCGACTATTATCCTCTTAGCTCTCCGAATGTCCAATTTCAGTTTCTAAACAAAGAGTGTTTCAGAACTGCTCCTTCAAAAGTAGGGCTCAACTCTGTTAGTTGAATGCAGAGAACAGAAAGGAGTTTCACAGAATGCCTCTGTGTAGTTTATATTTGAATATATTCCCTTTTTCAGTATTACCCTCTTAGTGCTCCGAATTTCCACTTGCATTTTCTACAGAAAGAGTGTTCAGAACTTCTCAATCCAAAGTATGGTTTAACTCTGTTAGCTGAATGCACAGATCAGAAAGAATTTTCACAGAATGCTTCTGTGTACTTTTTATTTGAAGATATTCCTTTCTCCAATATAGGAGTCTTAGCGCTCAGAATGTCCAATTGCAGTATCTACAGAAAGAGTGTTTCTGAACTGCTTAATCAAATGTAAGGTTCAACTCTGTTAGTTGAATGAACGGAACAGAAAGAAGTTTCATAGAATGCTTCTGTGTAGTTTATATTTGAAGATGTTCCTTTTTCCACTATTACCTTCTAAGCGCTCCGAATGTCCACTTGCATTTTCTACAGAATGAGTGTTTCCGAACTGCTCAATCAAAAGTATGGTTTAATTCTGTTAGCTGAATGCACAGATCAGTACGAAGTTTCACGGAATGCTTCTGTGTAGTTTTTATTTGAAGATAGTCCTTTTTGCAATATAGGCCTCTTAGCGCTCCGAATATCCAATTGCAGTTTCTACAGAAAGAGTGTTTCAGAATGGCTCAATCAAAAGTAGGGTTCAACTCATTTAGTTGAATGCACAGAACAGAGAGTAGTTTCACAGAATGCTTCTGTGTAGTATTTATTTGAAGATATTCCTTTTTCCACTATTACCCTCTTAGCGCTCCGAATGTCCACTTGCAGTTTCTACAGAAAGAGTGTTTCAGGACTGCTCCTTCAAAAATAAGACTCAACCCTGTTAGTTGAAAGCAGAGAACAGAAACAAGTTTCAGAGAATGCCTCTTTGTAGTTTTTATTTGAAGATATTCCTTTTTCCACAATTACCATCTTAGCGCACCGAATGACCACTTGCATTTTCTACAGAAAGAGTGTTTCAGAACTGCTAAATCAAAAGTATCGTTTAACTCTGTTAGCTGAATGCACAGATAAGAAAGAAGTTTCACAGAATGCATCTGTGTAGTTTTTATTTGAAGATATTCTTTATCCCAATATAGGCATCATAGCGCTCAGTATGTTAAATTGCAGTTTCTACAGAAAGAGTGTTTCAGAACGGCTGAATCAAAAGTAAGGTTCAACTCTGTTAGTTGAATGCACAGAACAAAAAGAAGTTTCACAGAATGCTTCTGAGTAGTTTATATTTGAATATATTCCTTTTTGCACTATTACCCTCTTAGCGCTCCGAATGTCCACTTGCATTTTCTACATAAAGAGTGTTCAGAACGGCTCAATCAAAAATATGGTTTCACTCTGTTAGTTATATGCACATATCAGAAATAAGTTTCAGAGAAGGCTTCTGTGTAGTATTTAGTTGAAGATATTCCTTTTTCGAATATTACCCTCTTAGCGCTCCGAATGTCCACTGGCAGTTTCTACACAAAGTGTTTTTCAGAACTCCTCCTTCAAAAGTAATGCTCAACACTGTAAGTTGAATGCAGAGAACAGAAAGAAGCTTCACAGAATGCTTCTGTGTAGTTTATATTTGAATATATTCCTTTTTTCAGTATTACCCTCTTAGCGCTCCGAATGTCCACCTGCATTTTCTACAAAAAGAGTGTTCAGAACTGCTCAATCAAAAGTTGGTTTATCTCTGTTAGCTGAATGCACATATCAGTACGAAGTTTCACAGAATGCTTCTGTGTAGTTTTTATTTGAAGATAGTCCTTTTTCAAATATAGGCCTCTTAGCGCTCCAAATATCCAATTGCAGTTTCTACAGAAAGAGTGTTTCAGAACGGCAAAATGAAAAGTAGGGTTCAACACTTTTAGTTGAATTCACAGAACAGAAAGTAGTTTCACAGATTGCTTCTGTGTAGTATTTATTTGAAGGTATTCCTTTTTCCACTATTACCCTAGTAGCGCTCGGAATGTCCACTTGCAGTTTCTACAGAAAGTGTGTTTCAGGGCTGCTCCTTCAAAAATATGGCTCAACTCTGTTAGTTGAATGCAGAGAACAGAAAGAAGTTTCAGAGAATGCCTCTGTGTAGTTTTTATTTGAAGATATTCCTTTTTCCACAATTACCAACTTAGCACACCGAATGTCCACTTGCATTTTCTACAGAAAGAGTGTTTCAGAACTGCTAAATCAAATGTATCGTTTAATTCTGTTAGCTGAATGCACAGAACAGAAAGAAGTTTCAGAGAATGCATCTCTGTAGTTTTTATTTGAAGATATTATTTTTCTCAATATAGGCCTCTTAGCGTTCAGAAATCCAATTACAGTTTCTACAGAAAGAGTGTTTCAGAACTGCTCAATCAAAATTAAGGTTCAACTCTGTTAGTTGAATGCACAGAACAGAATGTAGTTTCACAGATTGCTTCTGTGTAGTTTATATTTGAAGATATTCCTTTTTCCACTGTTACCCTCTTAGATCTCCGAATGTCCACTTGCATTTTCTACAGAAAGTGTGTTCAGAACTGCTCTATCAAAAGTATGGTTTAACTCTGTTAGGTGAATGCACAGATCAGAAATAAGTTTCACAGAATTCTTCTGTGTAGTTTATATTTGAAGATATTCCATTTTCCACTATTACCCACTTAGCGCTCTGAATGTCCAGTTGCATTTTCTACAGAAAGAGTGTTTCAGAACTGCTCAATCAAAAGTATGGTTTAACTCTGTTAGCTGAATGCACAGATCAGAAAGAAGTTTCACAGAATGCTGCTGTGTAGTGTTTATATGAAGATATTCTTTTTACCAATATAGGTCTCTTAGCGCTCAGAATGTCCAATTGCAGTTTCTACAGAAAGAGTGTTTCAGAAAGGCTCAATCAAAAGTAAGGTTCAACTATGTTAGTTGAATGCACAGAACAGAAAGAAGTTTCACAGAATGCTTCTGTGTAGTTTATATTGGAATATATTCCTTTTTGCACTACTACCCTCTTAGCGCTCCAAATGTCCAGTTGCATTTTCTACAGAAAGAGTGTTCAGAACTGATCAATCAAATGTATGATTTAACTCTGTTAGCTGAATGCACAGATCAGAAAAAGTTTCACAGTATGCTTCTGTGTAGTTTTTATTTGAAGATATTCTTTTTCCCAATATAGGCCTCTTATCGCTCAGATTGTCCAATTGAATTTTCTACAGAAAGAGTGTTTCAGAATGGCTCTATCATAAGTAAGGTTCAACTCTGTTATTTGAATGCACAGAACAGAAAGTAGTTTCACAGAATGCCTGTCTGTAGTTCTTATTTGACGATATTACTTTTTCCACTATTACCCTCTTAGAGCTCCGAATGTCCACTTGCATTTTCTACAGAAAGAGTGTTCAGAACTGCTCAATCAAAAGTATGGTTTAACTCTGTTAGGCGAATGCACAGATCAGAAATAAGTTTCACAGAATTCTTCTGTGTAGTTTATATTTGAAGATATTCCATTTTCCACTATTACCCACTTAGCGCTCTGAATGTCCAGTTGCATTTTCTACAGAAAAAGTGTTTCAGAACTGCTCAATCAAAAGTATGGTTTAACTCTGTTAGCTGAATGCACAGATCAGAAAGAAGTTTCACAGAATGCTGCTGTGTAGTGTTTATATGAAGATATTCTTTTTACCAATATAGGTCTCTTAGCGCTCAGAATGTCCAATTGCAGTTTCTACAGAAAGAGTGTTTCAGAAAGGCTCAATCAAAAGTAAGGTTCAACTATGTTAGTTGAATGCACAGAACAGAAAGAAGTTTCACAGACTGCTTCTGTGTAGTTTATATTGGAATTTATTCCTTTTTGCACTACTACCCTCTTAGCGCTCCAAATGTCCAGTTGCATTTTCTACAGAAAGAGTGTTCAGAACTGATCAATCAAATGTATGATTTAACTCTGTTAGCTGAATGCACAGATCAGAAAA
The DNA here is from genome assembly GCF_028878055.3 of Symphalangus syndactylus. Classification (NCBI taxonomy): domain Eukaryota; kingdom Metazoa; phylum Chordata; class Mammalia; order Primates; family Hylobatidae; genus Symphalangus; species Symphalangus syndactylus. The sequence goes on along the minus strand of NC_072425.2, from coordinate 155,219,188 downwards.
AGTTTCACAGAATGCTTCTTTGTAGTTTTTATTTGAAGATATTCTTTTTCCCAATATAGGCCTCTTATCGCTCAGATTGTCCAATTGAATTTTCTACAGAAAGAGTGTTTCAGAATGGCTCTATCATAAGTAAGGTTCAACTCTGTTATTTGAATGCACAGAACAGAAAGTAGTTTCACAGAATGCCTGTCTGTAGTTCTTATTTGACGATATTACTTTTTCCACTATTACCCTCTTAGAGCTCCGAATGTCCACTTGCATTTTCTACAGAAAGAGTGTTCAGAACTGCTCAATCAAAAGTATGGTTTAACTCTGTTAGTTGAATGCACAGATCAGAAAGAAGTTTCACAGAATTCTTCTGTGTAGTTTTTATTTGAACATATTCCTTTTTCCAATATAGGACTCTTAGCGCTCAGAATTTCCAATTGCAGTATCTACAGAAAGAGAGTTTCAGAACTGGTCAATCAAAAGTAAGGTTCAATATTGTTAGTTGAATGCAAGGAACAGAAAGAAGTTTTACAGAATGCTTCTGTGTAGTTTATATTTGAAGATACTCCTTTTTCCACTATTACCCTCTTAGCGCTCCGAATCACCACTTGCATTTTCTACAGAAAGAGTGTTTCAGAACGGCTCAATCAAAAGTAAGGTTCAACTCTTTTAGTTGAATGCACAGAACAGAAAGAAGTTTCACAGAATGCTTCTGTTTAGTATTTAGTTGAAGATATTCCTTTTTCGACTAATACCCTCTTAGCGTTCCGCATATCCACTGGCAGTTTCTACACAAAGAGTGTTTCAGAACAGCACCTTCAAAAGTAAGGCTCAACTCTGTTAGTTTAATGCAGAGAACAGAAAGGAGTTTCAGAGAATGCTTCTGTGTAGTTTTTATTTGGGGATATTCCTTTTTCCACTATTACAGTCTTAGCGCTCCTAATGTCCACTTGCATTTCCTACAGAAACAGTGTTTAATAACTGCTCAATCAAAAGTGTGGTTTAACTCTGTTAGCTGAATGCACAGATCAGAAATAAGTTTCACAGAATTCTTCTGAGTAGTTTTTATTTGGAGATATTCTTTTTCCCAATATAGGCCACTTAGCGCTCAGAATGTCCAATTGCAGTTTCTACAGAATGAGTGTTTCAGGACGGCTCAATCAAAAGTAAGGTTCAACTCTGTTAGTTGAATGCACAGAACAGAAAGTAGTTTCACAGAATGCCTGTCTGTAGTTCTTATTTGACGATATTACTTTTTCCACTATTACCCTCTTAGAGCTCCGAATGTCCACTTGCATTTTCTACAGAAAGAGTGTTCAGAACTGCTCAATCAAAAGTATGGTTTAACTCTGTTAGTTGAATGCACAGATCAGAAAGAAGTTTCACAGAATTCTTCTGTGTAGTTTTTATTTGAACATATTCCTTTTTCCAATATAGGACTCTTAGCGCTCAGAATTTCCAATTGCAGTATCTACAGAAAGAGAGTTTCAGAACTGGTCAATCAAAAGTAAGGTTCAATATTGTTAGTTGAATGCAAGGAACAGAAAGAAGTTTTACAGAATGCTTCTGTGTAGTTTATATTTGAAGATACTCCTTTTTCCACTATGACCCTCTTAGCGCTCCGAATCACCACTTGCATTTTCTACAGAAAGAGTGTTTCAGATCGGCTCAATCAAAAGTAAGGTTCAACTCTTTTAGTTGAATGCACAGAACAGAAAGAAGTTTCACAGAATGCTTCTGTTTAGTATTTAGTTGAAGACATTCCTTTTTCGACTATTACCCTCTTAGCGTTCCGCATATCCACTGGCAGTTTCTACACAAAGAGTGTTTCATAACAGCACCTTCAAAAGTAAGGCTCAACTCTGTTAGTTTAATGCAGAGAACAGAAAGGAGTTTCAGAGAATGCTTCTGTGTAGTTTTTATTTGGGGATATTCCTTTTTCCACTATTACAATCTTAGCTCTCCTAATGTCCACTTGCATTTCCTACAGAAACAGTGTTTAATAACTGCTCAATCAAAAGTGTGGTTTAACTCTGTTAGCTGAATGCACAGATCAGAAATAAGTTTCACAGAATTCTTCTGAGTAGTTTTTATTTGGAGATATTCTTTTTCCCAATATAGGCCACTTAGCGCTCAGAATGTCCAATTGCAGTTTCTACAGAATGAGTGTTTCAGGACGGCTCAATCAAAAGTAATGTTCAACTCTGTTAGTTGAATGCACAGAACAAAAAGAAGTTTCACAGAATGATTCTGTGTAGTTTATATTTGAAGACATTCCTTTTTCCACTATTACCCTCTTAGCGCTCCGAATCTCCACTTGCATTTTCTACCGAAAGAGTGTTTCAGAACGGCTCAATCAAAACTAATGTTCAACTCTTTTAGTTGAATGAACAGAACATAAAGAAGTTTCACAGAATGCTTCTGTGTAGTTTTTATTTGTAGATATTCTTTTTCCCAATATAGGCCTCTTAGCGCTCAGAATGTCCAATTGCAGTTTCTACAGAAAGAGTGTTTCAGAACGGCTCAATCAAAAGTAAGGTTCAACCCTGGTAGTTGAATGCACAGAAAAGAAAGAAGTTTCACAGAATACTTCTGTGTAGTTTATATTTGAATATATTCCTTTTTCCACTATTACCCTCTTAGCGCTCCGAATGTCCACTTGCACTTTCTACAGAAAGAGTGTTCTGAACTGCGCAATCAAAAGTATGGTTTAACTCTGTTAGCTGAATGCATATATCAGACATAAGTTTCAAACGATGCTTCTGTGTAGTTTTTATTTGAAGATATTATTTTTCCCAATATAGGCCTCTTAGCGCTCAGAATGTCCAATTGCAGTTTCTACAGCAATTGTGTTTCAGAACGGCTCAATCAAATGTAAGGTTCAACTTTCTTAGTTGAATGCACAGAACAGAAAGAAGTTTCACAGAATGCTTCTGTGTAGTATTTAGTTGAAGATACTCCTTTTTGGACTATTACCCACTTAGCGCTCCGAATATCCACTGGCAGTTTCTACACAAAAAGTGTTTCAGAACTGCTCCTTCAAAAGTAAGGCTCAACTCTGTTAGTTGAATGCGGAGAACAGAAAGGGGTTTCAGAGAATGCTTCTGTGTAGTTTTTAATTGGAGATATTCCTTTTTCCTCTATTACAATCTAAGCGCTCCGAATGTCCACTTGCATTTTCTACAAAAAGAGTGTTTCATAACTGCTCAATCAAAAATATGGTTTAGCTCTGTTAACTGAATTTACAGATCAGAAATAAGTTTCACAGAATGCATCTGTGTAGTTTTTATTTGAAGATATTCTTTTTCCCAATGTAGGCCTCTTAGCGCTTAGCATGTCCAATTGCAGTTTCTACAGAAAGAGTGTTTCAGAACGGCTCAATCAAAAGTAAGGTTCAACTCTGTTAGCTGAATGCACAGAACAGAAAGAAGTTTCACAGAATGCTACTGTGTGGTTTATATTTGAATATATTCCTTTTTCCACTATTACCCTCTTAGCGCTCCGAATGTCCACTTGCATTTTCTACAGAAAGAGTGTTCGGAACTGCGCAATCAAAAGTATGGTTTAACTCTGTTAGCTGAATGCACATATCAGAAATAAGTTTCACACAATGCTTCTGTGTAGTTTTTATTTGAAGATATTATTTTTCCCAATATAGGCCTCTTAGCACTCAGAATGTCCAATTGCAGTTTCTACAGAAAGAGTGTTTCACAAAGGCTCAATCAAAAGTAAGGTTCAACTCTGTTAGTTGAATGCACAGAACAGAAAGAAGTTTCATACGATGCTTCTGTGTAGTTTATATTTGAACGTATTCTTTTTTCCACTATTACCCACTTAGCGCTACGAATGTCCAGTTGCATTTTCTACAGACAGAGTGTTTCAAAACTGCTCAATCAAAAGTATGGTTTAACTCTGTTAGCTGAATGCTCAGATCAGAAAAAGTTTCACAGAATGCTTCTGTGTAGTTTATATTTGAATATATTCCTTTTTCCACTACTACCCTCCTAGCGCTCCAAATGTCCAGTTGCATTTTCTACAGAAAGAGTGTTCAGATCTGCTCAATCAAAAGTATGGTTTAACTCTGTTAGCTGAATGCACAGATCAGAAAGAAGTTTCACAGAATGATTCTGTGTAGTTTATATTTGAAGACATTCCTTTTTCCACTATTACCCTCTTAGCGCTCCGAATCTCCACTGGCATTTTCTACAGAAAGAGTGTTTCAGAACGTCTCCATCAAAACTAAGTTTCAAATCTGTTAGTTGAATGCACATAAGAGAATGTAGTTTCACAGATTGCTTCTGTGTAGTTTGTATTTGAAGATATTCCTTTTTCCACTGTTACCCTCTTATAGCTCACAATGTCCACTTGCATTTTCTACAGAAAGTGTGTTCAGAACTGCTCTATCAAAAGTATGTTTTAACTCTTTAGGTGAATGCACAGATCAGAAAAAAGTTTCACAGAATTTTTCTGTGTAGTTTATATTTGAAGATATTCCATTTTCCACTATTACCCACTTAGCGCTCTGAATGTCCAGTTGCATTTTCTACAGAAAGAGTGTTTCAGAACTGCTCAATCAAAAGTATGGTTTAACGCTCTTAGCTGAATGCACAGATCAGAAAGAAGTTTCACAGAATGCTGCTGTGTAGTGTTTATATGAAGATATTCTTTTTACCAATATAGGCCTCTTAGCGCACAGAATGTCCAATTGCAGTTTCTACAGAGAGAGTGTTTCAGAAAGGCTCAATCAAAAGTAAGGTTCAACTCTTTTAGTTGAATGAACAGAACAGAAAGAAGTTTCAGAGAATGATTCTGTGTAGTTTATATTTGAAGATATTCCTTTTTCCACTATTACCTTCTAAGCTCTCCGAATGTCCACTTGCATTTTCTACAGAAAGAGTGTTTCCGAACTGCTCAATCAAAAGTATGGTTTAACTCTGTTAGCTGAATGCACAGATCAGTACGAAGTTTCACAGAATGTTTCTGTGTAGTTTTTATTTGAAGATAGTCCTCTCCCAAATATAGGCCTCTTAGCTCTCCGAATATCCAATTGCAGTTTCTACAGAAAAAGTGTTTCAGAACGCCTCAATGAAAAGTAGGGTTCAACTCTTTTAGTTGAATTCACAGAACGGAAAGAAGTTTCACAGAATGCTTCTGTGTAGTATTTATTTGAAGGTATTCCTTTTTCCACCAGTAACCTCTTAGCGCTCCAAATGTCCAGTTGCATTTTCTACAGAAGGAGTGTTCAGAACTGCTCAATCATAAGTGTGGTTTAACCCTGTTAGGTGAATGCACAGATTAGAAAGAAATTTCACAGAATTCTTCAGTGTAGTTTATATTTGAAGATATTCCATTTTCCACTATTACCCACTTAGCGCTCTGAATCTCCTGTTGCATTTTCTACAGAAAGAGTGTTTCAGAACTGCTCAATCAAAAGAATGGTTTAACTCTGTTAGCTGAATGCACAGAACAGAAAGAAGTTTCACAGAATGCTGCGGTGTAATGTTTATATGAAGATATTCTTTTTACCAATATAGGCCTCTTAGCGCTCAGAATGTCCAATTGCAGTTTCTACAGAAAGAGTGTTTCAGAAAGGCTCAATCAAAAGTAAGGTTCAACTCTGTTAGTTGAATGCACAGAACAGAAAGTAGTTTCACAGAATGCTTCTGTGTAGTTTATATTTGAATATATTACTTTTTCCACTACTACCGTCTTAGCGCTCCAAATGTCCAGTTGCATTTTCTACAGAAAGAGTGTTCAGAACTGCTCAATCAAATGTATGATTTAACTCTCTTAGCTGAATGCACAGATTAGAAAGAAGTTGCACAGAATGCTTCTGTGTAGTTTTTATTTGAAGATATACTTTTTCCCAATATAGGCCTCTTAGTGCTCAGATTGTCCAATTGCAGTTTCTACAGAAAGAGTGTTTCAGAATGGCTCTTTCAAAAGTAAGGTTCAACTCTGCTATTTCAATGCACAGAACAGAAAGTAGTTTCACAGAATGCTTCTCTGTAGTTCATATTTGACGATATTACTTTTTCCACTGTTACCCTCTTAGAGCTCAGAATGTCCACTTGCATTTTCTACAGAAAGAGTGTTCAGAACTGCTCCATCAAAAGTATGGTTTAACTCTGTTAGTTGAATGCACAGATCAGAAAGAAGTTTCACAGAATTCTTCTGTGTAGTTTTTATTTGAAGATATTCCTTTTTCCAATATAGGTCTCTTAGCGCTCAGAATGTCCAATTGCAGTATCTACAGAAAGAGAGTTTCAGAACTGGTCAATCAAAAGTAAGGTTCAATACTGTTAGTTGAATGCACGGAACAGAAAGAAGTTTCAGAGAATGCTTCTGTGTAGTTTATATTTGAAGATATTCCTTTTTCCACTATTACCCTCTTAGCGCTCCGAATCACCACTTGCATTTTCTACAGAAAGACTGTTTCAGAACGGCTCAATCAAAAGTAAGGTTGAACACTTTTAGTTGAATGCACAGAACAGAAAGGAGTTTCACAGAATGCTTCTGTGTAGTATTTAGTTATAGATATTCCTTTTTCGACTATTACCCTCTTAGCGTTCCGAATGTCCACTGGCAGTTTCTACACAAAGATTGTTTGAGAACAGCTCCTTCAAAGTAAGGCTCAAATCTGTTAGTTGAATGCAGAGAACAAAAAGGAGTTTCAGAGAATGCTTCTGTGTAGTTTTAATTTGGGGATATTCCTTTTTCCACTAATACAATTTTAGCGCTCCGAATGTCCACTTGCGTTTTCTACAGAAAGAGTGTCTCATAACTTCTCAATCAAAAGTATGGTTTAACTCTGTCAGCTGAATGCACAGATCAGAAATAAGTTTCACAGAATGCTTCTGAGTAGTTTTTATTTGGAGATATTCTTTTTCCCAATGTAGGCCACTTAGCGCTCAGAATGTCCAATTGCCGTTTCTACAGAATGAGTGTTTCAGAAGGCTCAATCAAAAGTAAGGTTCAACTCTGTTAGTTGAATGCACAGAACAGAAAGAAGTTTCACAGAATGCTTCTGTGTAGTTTATATTTGAATGTATTCCTTTTTCCACTATTACCATCTTAGCGCTCCGAATGTCCACTTGCATTTTCTACAGAAAGAGAGTTTCAGAAAGGCTCAATCAAAAGTAAGGTTCAACTCTGTTACTTGAATGCACAGAACAGCAAGAAGTTTCACAGAATGCTTCTGTGTAGTTTATATTTGAATATATTCCTTTTTCCAGTATTACCCTCTTAGTGCTCCGAATGTCCACTTGCATTTTCTACAGAAAGAGTGTTCTGAACGGCTCAATCAAAAGTATGGTTTTACTCTGTTATTTGAATGCACATATCAGAAATAAGTTTCACAGAATCCTTCCGTGTAGTATTTTGTTGAAGATATTCCTTTTTCGACTATTATCCTCTTAGCTCTCCGAATGTCCAATTTCAGTTTCTAAACAAAGAGTGTTTCAGAACTGCTCCTTCAAAAGTAGGGCTCAACTCTGTTAGTTGAATGCAGAGAACAGAAAGGAGTTTCACAGAATGCCTCTGTGTAGTTTATATTTGAATATATTCCCTTTTTCAGTATTACCCTCTTAGTGCTCCGAATTTCCACTTGCATTTTCTACAGAAAGAGTGTTCAGAACTTCTCAATCCAAAGTATGGTTTAACTCTGTTAGCTGAATGCACAGATCAGAAAGAATTTTCACAGAATGCTTCTGTGTACTTTTTATTTGAAGATATTCCTTTCTCCAATATAGGAGTCTTAGCGCTCAGAATGTCCAATTGCAGTATCTACAGAAAGAGTGTTTCTGAACTGCTTAATCAAATGTAAGGTTCAACTCTGTTAGTTGAATGAACGGAACAGAAAGAAGTTTCATAGAATGCTTCTGTGTAGTTTATATTTGAAGATGTTCCTTTTTCCACTATTACCTTCTAAGCGCTCCGAATGTCCACTTGCATTTTCTACAGAATGAGTGTTTCCGAACTGCTCAATCAAAAGTATGGTTTAATTCTGTTAGCTGAATGCACAGATCAGTACGAAGTTTCACGGAATGCTTCTGTGTAGTTTTTATTTGAAGATAGTCCTTTTTGCAATATAGGCCTCTTAGCGCTCCGAATATCCAATTGCAGTTTCTACAGAAAGAGTGTTTCAGAATGGCTCAATCAAAAGTAGGGTTCAACTCATTTAGTTGAATGCACAGAACAGAGAGTAGTTTCACAGAATGCTTCTGTGTAGTATTTATTTGAAGATATTCCTTTTTCCACTATTACCCTCTTAGCGCTCCGAATGTCCACTTGCAGTTTCTACAGAAAGAGTGTTTCAGGACTGCTCCTTCAAAAATAAGACTCAACCCTGTTAGTTGAAAGCAGAGAACAGAAACAAGTTTCAGAGAATGCCTCTTTGTAGTTTTTATTTGAAGATATTCCTTTTTCCACAATTACCATCTTAGCGCACCGAATGACCACTTGCATTTTCTACAGAAAGAGTGTTTCAGAACTGCTAAATCAAAAGTATCGTTTAACTCTGTTAGCTGAATGCACAGATAAGAAAGAAGTTTCACAGAATGCATCTGTGTAGTTTTTATTTGAAGATATTCTTTATCCCAATATAGGCATCATAGCGCTCAGTATGTTAAATTGCAGTTTCTACAGAAAGAGTGTTTCAGAACGGCTGAATCAAAAGTAAGGTTCAACTCTGTTAGTTGAATGCACAGAACAAAAAGAAGTTTCACAGAATGCTTCTGAGTAGTTTATATTTGAATATATTCCTTTTTGCACTATTACCCTCTTAGCGCTCCGAATGTCCACTTGCATTTTCTACATAAAGAGTGTTCAGAACGGCTCAATCAAAAATATGGTTTCACTCTGTTAGTTATATGCACATATCAGAAATAAGTTTCAGAGAAGGCTTCTGTGTAGTATTTAGTTGAAGATATTCCTTTTTCGAATATTACCCTCTTAGCGCTCCGAATGTCCACTGGCAGTTTCTACACAAAGTGTTTTTCAGAACTCCTCCTTCAAAAGTAATGCTCAACACTGTAAGTTGAATGCAGAGAACAGAAAGAAGCTTCACAGAATGCTTCTGTGTAGTTTATATTTGAATATATTCCTTTTTTCAGTATTACCCTCTTAGCGCTCCGAATGTCCACCTGCATTTTCTACAAAAAGAGTGTTCAGAACTGCTCAATCAAAAGTTGGTTTATCTCTGTTAGCTGAATGCACATATCAGTACGAAGTTTCACAGAATGCTTCTGTGTAGTTTTTATTTGAAGATAGTCCTTTTTCAAATATAGGCCTCTTAGCGCTCCAAATATCCAATTGCAGTTTCTACAGAAAGAGTGTTTCAGAACGGCAAAATGAAAAGTAGGGTTCAACACTTTTAGTTGAATTCACAGAACAGAAAGTAGTTTCACAGATTGCTTCTGTGTAGTATTTATTTGAAGGTATTCCTTTTTCCACTATTACCCTAGTAGCGCTCGGAATGTCCACTTGCAGTTTCTACAGAAAGTGTGTTTCAGGGCTGCTCCTTCAAAAATATGGCTCAACTCTGTTAGTTGAATGCAGAGAACAGAAAGAAGTTTCAGAGAATGCCTCTGTGTAGTTTTTATTTGAAGATATTCCTTTTTCCACAATTACCAACTTAGCACACCGAATGTCCACTTGCATTTTCTACAGAAAGAGTGTTTCAGAACTGCTAAATCAAATGTATCATTTAATTCTGTTAGCTGAATGCACAGAACAGAAAGAAGTTTCAGAGAATGCATCTCTGTAGTTTTTATTTGAAGATATTATTTTTCTCAATATAGGCCTCTTAGCGTTCAGAAATCCAATTACAGTTTCTACAGAAAGAGTGTTTCAGAACTGCTCAATCAAAATTAAGGTTCAACTCTGTTAGTTGAATGCACAGAACAGAATGTAGTTTCACAGATTGCTTCTGTGTAGTTTATATTTGAAGATATTCCTTTTTCCACTGTTACCCTCTTAGATCTCCGAATGTCCACTTGCATTTTCTACAGAAAGTGTGTTCAGAACTGCTCTATCAAAAGTATGGTTTAACTCTGTTAGGTGAATGCACAGATCAGAAATAAGTTTCACAGAATTCTTCTGTGTAGTTTATATTTGAAGATATTCCATTTTCCACTATTACCCACTTAGCGCTCTGAATGTCCAGTTGCATTTTCTACAGAAAGAGTGTTTCAGAACTGCTCAATCAAAAGTATGGTTTAACTCTGTTAGCTGAATGCACAGATCAGAAAGAAGTTTCACAGAATGCTGCTGTGTAGTGTTTATATGAAGATATTCTTTTTACCAATATAGGTCTCTTAGCGCTCAGAATGTCCAATTGCAGTTTCTACAGAAAGAGTGTTTCAGAAAGGCTCAATCAAAAGTAAGGTTCAACTATGTTAGTTGAATGCACAGAACAGAAAGAAGTTTCACAGAATGCTTCTGTGTAGTTTATATTGGAATATATTCCTTTTTGCACTACTACCCTCTTAGCGCTCCAAATGTCCAGTTGCATTTTCTACAGAAAGAGTGTTCAGAACTGATCAATCAAATGTATGATTTAACTCTGTTAGCTGAATGCACAGATCAGAAAAAGTTTCACAGAATGCTTCTGTGTAGTTTTTATTTGAAGATATTCTTTTTCCCAATATAGGCCTCTTATCGCTCAGATTGTCCAATTGAATTTTCTACAGAAAGACTGTTTCAGAATGGCTCTATCATAAGTAAGGTTCAACTCTGTTATTTGAATGCACAGAACAGAAAGTAGTTTCACAGAATGCCTGTCTGTAGTTCTTATTTGACGATATTACTTTTTCCACTATTACCCTCTTAGAGCTCCGAATGTCCACTTGCATTTTCTACAGAAAGAGTGTTCAGAACTGCTCAATCAAAAGTATGGTTTAACTCTGTTAGGCGAATGCACAGATCAGAAATAAGTTTCACAGAATTCTTCTGTGTAGTTTATATTTGAAGATATTCCATTTTCCACTATTACCCACTTAGCGCTCTGAATGTCCAGTTGCATTTTCTACAGAAAGAGTGTTTCAGAACTGCTCAATCAAAAGTATGGTTTAACTCTGTTAGCTGAATGCACAGATCAGAAAGAAGTTTCACAGAATGCTGCTGTGTAGTGTTTATATGAAGATATTCTTTTTACCAATATAGGTCTCTTAGCGCTCAGAATGTCCAATTGCAGTTTCTACAGAAAGAGTGTTTCAGAAAGGCTCAATCAAAAGTAAGGTTCAACTATGTTAGTTGAATGCACAGAACAGAAAGAAGTTTCACAGACTGCTTCTGTGTAGTTTATATTGTAATTTATTCCTTTTTGCACTACTACCCTCTTAGCGCTCCAAATGTCCAGTTGCATTTTCTACAGAAAGAGTGTTCAGAACTGATCAATCAAATGTATGATTTAACTCTGTTAGCTGAATGCACAGATCAGAAAAAGTTTCACAGAATGCTTCTGTGTAGTTTTTATTTGAAGATATTCTTTTTCCCAATATAGGCCTCTTATCGCTCAGATTGTCCAATTGAATTTTCTACAGAAAGAGTGTTTCAGAATGGCTCTATCATAAGTAAGGTTCAACTCTGTTATTTGAATGCACAGAACAGAAAGTAGTTTCACAGAATGCCTGTCTGTAGTTCTTATTTGACGATATTACTTTTTCCACTATTACCCTCTTAGAGCTCCGAATGTCCACTTGCATTTTCTACAGAAAGAGTGTTCAGAACTGCTCAATCAAAAGTATGGTTTAACTCTGTTAGTTGAATGCACAGATCAGAAAGAAGTTTCACAGAATTCTTCTGTGTAGTTTTTATTTGAACATATTCCTTTTTCCAATATAGGACTCTTAGCGCTCAGAATTTCCAATTGCAGTATCTACAGAAAGAGAGTTTCAGAACTGGTCAATCAAAAGTAAGGTTCAATATTGTTAGTTGAATGCAAGGAACAGAAAGAAGTTTTACAGAATGCTTCTGTGTAGTTTATATTTGAAGATACTCCTTTTTCCACTATTACCCTCTTAGCGCTCCGAATCACCACTTGCATTTTCTACAGAAAGAGTGTTTCAGAACGGCTCAATCAAAAGTAAGGTTCAACTCTTTTAGTTGAATGCACAGAACAGAAAGAAGTTTCACAGAATGCTTCTGTTTAGTATTTAGTTGAAGATAGTCCTTTTTCGACTATTACCCTCTTAGCGTTCCGCATATCCACTGGCAGTTTCTACACAAAGAGTGTTTCAGAACAGCACCTTCAAAAGTAAGGCTCAACTCTGTTAGTTTAATGCAGAGAACAGAAAGGAGTTTCAGAGAATGCTTCTGTGTAGTTTTTATTTGGGGATATTCCTTTTTCCACTATTACAATCTTAGCGCTCCTAATGTCCACTTGCATTTCCTACAGAAACAGTGTTTAATAACTGCTCAATCAAAAGTGTGGTTTAACTCTGTTAGCTGAATGCACAGATCAGAAATAATTTTCACAGAATTCTTCTGAGTAGTTTTTATTTGGAGATATTCTTTTTCCCAATATAGGCCACTTAGCGCTCAGAATGTCCAATTGCAGTTTCTACAGAATGAGTGTTTCAGGACGGCTCAATCAAAAGTAAGGTTCAACTCTGTTAGTTGAATGCACAGAACAGAAAGAAGTTTCACAGAATTCTTCTGTGTAGTTTATATTTGAATATATTCCTTTTTCCAGTATTACCTTCTTAGTGCTCCGAATGTCCACTTGCATTTTCTTCAGAAAGAGTGTTCATAACGGCTCAATCAAAAGTATGGTTTTACTCTGTTAGTTGAATTCACATATCAGAAATAAGTTTCACAGAATGCTTCTGTGTAGTATTTAGCTGAAGATATTCCTTTTTCGACTATTATCCTCTTAGCTCTCCGAATGTCCAATTTCAGTTTCTACACAAAGAGTGTTTCAGAACTGCTCCTTCAAAAGTAAGGCTCAACTCTGTTAGTTGAATGCAGAGAACAGAAAGAAGTTGCAGAGAACAGAAAGAAATTTCACAGAATGCTTCTGTGTACTTTATATTTGAATATATTCCTTTTTCCACTACTACCCTCTTAGCGCTCCAAATGTCCAGTTGCATTTTCTACAGAAAGAGTGTTCAGAACTGCTCAATCAAATGTGCGGTTTAACTCTGTTAGCTGAATGCACAGATCAGAAAGAAGTTTCACAGAATGATTCTGTGTAGTTTATATTTGAAGATATTCCTTTCTGTTCTCTGCATTAAAATCAATCAAAAAATTATATTGAAATTGAAATACTGAATTTTATACTAAAGACAAGGCATCCAACTGAAAATGAAATTTTCCAGGTGAAAATTTCCAAATCATATATATGTAGGGACAAAAAACTTTATTTATAAAGAAAAAGATAATTCTAATTAATTGATGATTCAAAGGTTTACAACTTTAAAAGTAAATATTATCTTTGAAGTAAAGTCCATTTAAATTATTTATGCCGCCAAAATTTTAGTAATTGTATATGTATATCATGTAAACTTTTTCGAGAATGATGGAATTGGAAATGTTAGGGTATTATGCGGAAAAAATCACCTAAAGAAAAAAATTATCTCCTCATGAAGGATTACTTTAGCCACTTTGACAGGTTTAGGTAAAAGAACACTTAATGCACATCAATACGATTAGGAGATGCGCGCTTAGATATACGTTATCATTGAAAAGAGAATTGTATTATCAGGTTTGCAGGGGCCCTTCTTATCCTTCATATTTATGTAACTTTGTCATCTATAGAAGGATTATAGGAATTTTAAAAATAGCTGATAGTTAAGAAACATCACCATAACACTGTGCTGAATGCATAATAAAACATTTCCCTTCTCTCTAAAAGCCTTTTAAAATTATGTACCATAATCAGTATGGCCAGCAGAGGGTCATTTCCATGTTCAAGTTCCTCTGTTTTTCGAGGGTGAGAATCCTTCTATAGTCTTCTGAGGGTGACACTGTAGTGTTTTCTTAGCCTGATTATTTTTATCTATTTTTTCCGATGCTTTCCTTTGTATATTTACATTTTACATATTGAAAGTTATTTTTTCAAATATTTTATATGCAAGTTTACAAAGTACAACGACTGTACATTAAAATAACTTATTTATGCCATATGGAAGATTAAATATAATTTTACAATATCTAATATTGCTTGTTTAGTTTCTAATCATTGATACTTGACATGATTTTTCCCAGCATACCTCAAAATATTCTTCAAAATCCTGCGAATTAATTCCTGTAACACTTCTGAGGTGTATTAATAAGCTAGAGATGTAAAGAAGATTTGCAGAGAAAATTAGGTTCCCAAATTAGAAATTTTGTCCCACTATCGACTAGAAACCTCTTGAAATGATCAAAAACAATAATAATGCATGTCATAGAGGAAAACCAATAAGGCTGCTGCAGCATGACTACCTCTGTGACCTCAGACAAGTTACGTGTGGGTCCCTACTTCTGTGACCTCAGACAAGTTACGTGTGGGTCCGCACTTATTTTCTTCATCTCTAATAAATATTCGACAAATCTCATTTTCAAAAGTCTTTTAAGACCTATCCACCTTTCTTTTTCTGATGGAGTTTTGCTCTCATTGCCCAGGCTGCAGTGCAATGTCATGGTCTCGGCTCACACAACCTCTGACTCCCGGGTTCATGTGATTCTCCTGCCTCCACCTCCTGAGTAGCTGGGATTACAGGTGCGCAACACAACGCCCAGCTAATTTTTTGTATTTTTAGTAGAGATGGGGTTTCACCATGTTGGTCAGGCTGGTCTTGAACTCCCGACCTCAGGTGATCTGCACGCCTCGGCCTCTCAAAGTGCTGGGATTACAGTCATGAGCAACCGCGGCCTGTGAGGGCTTTCTACTTTTAAGATGTCAGGATGTATAGCCTGGGAGGTAAATGGTAGTATATATATACATATATATATGTATATATATATACACACACACACTGTATATATATACATATATACGGTATATTATACTATATATACATATATACTGAATATTATACTCTATATATACATATCTACTGTATATTATATATATATATATATACACATACACACATACACACATACACACATGAGACAGAGAGAAGAGATAGACAATTTCATGTGAAAATATAAACTGTTAACATAATATTTTGCTTCTCTGAGGAATATTTAGCATTGTTCTCAATCTTCTCTGCAGAATTTAAGCATTTTTCTCAGAACTCACCAGATAGAATGAGGGAGGGGCCATATGATACGAGCCAGAGATGAAGGGAGAACAATAGAGAGGGTGCTTTGGGAAAAATAGTACAGTAAGGCTAGGGAATACTTCTCTCCAACAAAAAGACCAAGGTCACAGCTGTATCTCTTCAGAAGCCAAACTTTCTTTTAAAATGTCAATTTCCATCTATTTCTTGCTTCACAGACATTCCATTCATTGCTGGATTTCAAATAAAGCCTTTCCATGTGCAACCTTTCTATAGAAAAAGAGAAATATGGGGGACAGTACAGTCTAAGAAGTGATTAAGAATATCTAGTGGACTTTCCCAGACTGTAAATCTTTACATATATCTGAGCCTAATGAGGTGATTTATTGTGCTATAATGCACAGTGAACTATACAGATGCTTCTTTTTGATCATGCTGCAGAATGGAACTAAATACTAAATACCAAATAGCACTCCCATGATTCTTATACATGTCATTCATATGGCATATTTATGCTTTTTTATATAGCAATTCTTATTCTTAGCTCTTAGGCAACTACGGAATCTATTTGTCATTTTAATAGTCATGCTCCATTTGAGTTATGCAAGGTAGAAATTCTAAGTAGAAAATCTTGTTTTTATTGAAAGTTTTTAGTAAACATTTTGGAAAAAGTCTGTTTTTTGATGCTACTTCTGCACGCTTTCTCAACATGATATTACTTGGTATTGTCCTTATTAACCATAGTACACCATATTCTGCAAATGTTAGAGAGGGTTAAAAATCAGTCATGTATAAGTAAAGCTAATGAAATAGAAAGGAAACCATATTTAGGAAATGGAAGGCAGAAGCAAATGTATTAACCGTGAGTTAGAAACGGTTTAGTCTTTGGAATGAAGCAGCAAGAGTTTAAAAATCTGGTTTGTGATTCACTAGCTTTGTGACCTTGGAGAATTACCTCAGATTTCTGAGTATCAGTTTAGTAGGTGATATCAATTGCAACTTCGCAGAAATATCACAAGTATTAAATAAAGGACTTAGTATCTGGGAGAGCATAGAAAATTACTAATAGTTACATTTTTGTTAATATTACCGTTATTATTATCATACGTATAGTATTTTCTTTCACTGACAATGCATTTAGGACATAAGGAGAACTATAGAACAGTGCTTCTCCAACTTAAATGCAGAGCATGAATCACCTGGAGTTTTGTCAAAATGCGAATTCTGACTCAGTAGCCCTGCAAACTAAGGAAATCTTGGTAATGCTGGTGCTGCTAGTTCACCAACAGACCACACGTTTTGCAACAGCTATATAGAATGTCCTGTTTCTTTTTTTAATCACAAAACATGGCAAGCTCTAAAATAAAGCAGAATAACAGATTTAAATGTTAATACTCATGTCCTCAATTTATAATTTCTCCCTCCCTAACAATGGTATAATTCTGATTAAAAATTAGCAAAGAAAAAAATGGAAATTAATCTTCCTATGTTTATTCTTTTAACAAATTCTGTGTGATTACTACTGGGTTACTTGCTGTAGGAAATAGAAAAATTGCTTTGACATAGATCCTCAAGAATCTGTCCCACTACAAGCTTATTTTTGTAGGAAGCTAAAAGATTTATATAAATAACCGTAATTAAAGAGACAAATGAAGAAGTGCAATGAAAGACGTAGGGAAAGTGCTAGAGGAGTTCGGGGTGGAGGAAAATTATCCTCAAATAATATCTATGCGTAACATTATGCTATCTTCCCTAACCAGCGCTTGACCAGATTGTCACAGTGAACTTTGGTCCTTTCTTATATCTTAGTTTTGGTTCCCACATCCTTCTGTTTGGGGAAGTTCTTGTTTTCCTCATGTAATGACAACAACACTTAAACAATGTATACCAGATAAAAGGAACTATATTGCTTGCTTTATTTACATAGTTAATTTAATTTGTACAATGAACTATGAAGTAATCAGCATTATTTCCTTCATTTTACATATGAGAAAATGGAGAATCAGCGACATTGAATCATCTCAAGTTTCTAAAATATCCACTCTCACCAGGCTGTTTACCCTGTTTTTGTCTGTATGCTGCTATAACAAAATGCCACAGATTGAGTAATTCATAAAAAACAGAAATGTATTTCTCACAGTTCTGGGGCTGAGAAGTCCGAAATCAAGGCAGCGGAGATTTGGCAGTTGGTCCCGAGGTGGCACCTTCTTGCTTCATCTTCACGTGACAAAAGTGGGCAAAAACGGACAATGTGACGACATGGCAGAAGAGACTGAGGAGCCCGGCATTCCTCTAAAGCATCTTTTACGAGGACGTTTATCTCATTCATGAGGGTGGATCCTTCTTCACTTAATCACTTAACCAAAAGCCCCATCTCTTGATGTCATTGTCCTGGGATTTTAGTTTCAACATACAAACTTTGGATGGGCACATAGGTTCAAATCATAGCACCCTCCAAATTATAATGCCTCTCTCATGCCTGTTCTCCTTGAAGTACCCTCTGGTTTTGCTCTCTTCATTCTTGCCATCACAGTTAACCCTTCAGTTCCATTTCTTTAAGTAATCTCTAAATTTGTAAGATGGTTCCATCTTTTTTTTTTGTATATGGCAGTCTCTCAAACATATTTGTCATATGAACTAAGCAGGTAAATATGTAAATGCCAGCTAAATTTTAGTGAATGATATAATGGCCTAAAGTTGTATCTACCCTTCAGCCAAATATATTTACTTTTAGTAGCAATCTCCTGTCATATACAAAGTCACGACTCTAGGGGTAAACATTTTAGCCTGTGGGTAAGATGTAAAGCAGTGGTATGTTATAGTGACAACTCACTGTCATAGCACTGGGACATGCTCCTCTATCTGCTACAAATTGAATCAACAAAATATATATGATTTTGTCAGATTTAAATGTATGCTCCTGTTAGTAAAATAAAAGTATGGGAAAACTTTACGGAGTAGATTTAATAGAAATGTTTTCCTGAGTTATCTGCCTTCTTTATTTTATGTTATGCTTTAAGTCTATGGTCAATGTATAGAGCTATGATTGATGTGCTTTTCCAATTCTGTTCAGATCAGACAGGTTAATTTTCTTCTTTTAAATCTTCTTGAATTTTGTCTAACACTTTTTGTTCCAATTTCTTACTAGATTATACTCCCTTCCCTAACTGCTTCATGATTACTTATACACAAACAATATTATGATATTGACACATTGAATTCATTTTAGGTGATGATTTTGGTCATAAACATCAGCAGGTTGTGAAGTGTTTCAGCCATCCCAGGGCATGGCTGTCAGTCCCTTGTCTAATGTTTCAAAAAAATCTTGAATTTGTGATGATGCTGTGATGGTCCCTCAGATATTCTTACACACATCTTTGCCCCTTGTTCCCTCTAACTTTCCTCTTCTGATAAAAAAGCAAACACTGCCAAGCTCAAATGGAATTACATTTGGATGCAAGTGTCACTATGCAATGGTTGCCAATAAAAGTACACAAGGAATTTTATTATGGTGAATTAAAGGCAAACAGACTTCAGAGAAATGAGCACGAACATGAAAATGGCGCATGGTACGCGGATCTCACTGGAAAGTCATTCTGTACACAATGTTTTCACTAGAAAAATCCATTAGCTTTAGCTAGAAATTGAAATTACTTTGTAGGAAATCAGAATAAAATATGTGAAAACATTATATTCTGTGCAAGATTAATACCACGCCTGGTGTTGAAAGGTTTGTGGTCTTGCTTCGACGATGCTAAAAGGTCAGAAACCACAAAGATGCATATGTGTTGTCGTTTGCACAGTTACTAATTTTTCTCATTATTTCCATAATGCGATGTGCTGTTTCAACAGAGAAACCCTCTGGAGAGTGGCTTGCACTGTTTTCAGGCAGCTCTTTTGCTTTCATGTTTTGGCCTTGGCCAGGGAATTCAGACAGACTTTTCAGTTATTTTCGACAAGAATGTATTCATTTATTGTTTTAAATAATAATAAATAGATTTTAAAATTACTGTACATTACTGCACTTTAAACGCCATGAGGTCAAGGACTCTAAAGTCTGGACATCATTGTATACCCTACATCTTGCACAAGGTTTAGAAAAAATGGCATGGACACCTATTTTTTGAATCAATAAATGAATACATAAAAGAATTCCAAACTCTAGTCCAAGGTTTTAGATTAATAATGTATTAAAATGCGTAAAATTTATAGACAAAACTCTTCTTATTTAGAAGTTTATTCTTTAATTGGAGAGATAAAATATATGCACATAAAAGCTTAAGGAAAAATAATAAGGGTTTTGAAGTACTTACTATGTGAAAAATTTAGCATAAATCTTACATCCATTTATTTAACACATTTTATACGTTGCATTATTTATATATAGTGCTGATTGGTAGAATTCATATGTGAACGGAACTATAAAAATTTTGAGGATAAGCACTAGAAACACAGAATAAATAGAGTGTTAACATGCAAAACACAGAAATACTTCAATTGACTAGGTGAAAGAAAAGATTTCTGGTTCCATGTACACTGATTATTGAGGGATGAGTATGACATTATTATGCCAGAATCAATAAATATTTTAAATAGGGAGAAAACTATAATTATATATCTTTGTGTTCAACAGGAGTAGCAGTACTGATAAAGTAGAAGTTTGTTATACCTTTTTTATAGTCTTTTAAAGTTGTTTATAAATAAAATCTACTCTTAGTTAATTAATGGTTGATGTTCATTGAAGTGTTTTCAAATTTTTGACCTCTGAATTGCCTTGTACATATGGAGAAATAAAGCTTGCCTAGCATAATTTCTTGAGTGGAGAATGAATGATCTGGATAGATTTGTTGACAATATGTCTGTACTTATTTTATTAATTCTTTAATCTTCATGAAGAAAAATATAAAAGTCATATTCTAGTGTTTTATACCATGGAAAAAATGTCTTATCCTTTTCCTAAGGAAAAATACATCATGACACAAAAGTAAAGTTAATTAAATTACTTACTTTATTAATTAACTGTCTATTATTTCTATGGGTTGAAGTAAATTTGATACTCAATGCTATTTAATCTAATTCTAAAAGCTTGAATGAGTAATGATTTTTTCATGTAAGGTTAGTTGAAATAAATTATCACTGATTTTCAGATTTAATATTAATTAGCTATTGCATATTCTTAATGGGATATAAGTGTTTAAAAAGCCCTTTTTGGTTGCGAAAAGACCACGCCCATTGTAGACTTCTTAGAATACATCACATCTGGCCTCCTTTTTAGAGTGGGGAATTCAACTCATAAGTGGCTGGACATTGATTCTGAACATTTTGAACATTATTTGCCTGTCTTCACTCATACTGGTTGCTGTTCTTTTATAAGTAATCACCATGTTTAGCATGCACTTGAACTATTGTTACTTAGGGTGCTTGACTATTTACAAGTCTCACTAGGATTCTAGGTATTCATTAGTCTCGTGGTGTGTATTTGCTGATGGTCCTATTATCTTTGTTGGTTCAGTTACACAGTACCATCCAAGATGCTGCAACACATTATACACAGGGTATGGGTTGTGGGAGCTACAGATATCAGTTATTATTTAGGCTCAGAAACTTAGAATCTCTGCAAGGTTGGACATGATCCTTAGTCTTGTTTTAAGACCGTCTTGTTTTAAAAGTTAAACCCAAATTCTTAAAATATAGAATAGGGGTGCTAGTAGTGCTCACAGAATTGTAGTAAAGATCAGCTGGGAAAGAAAAGCCTATTAAACAGAGCCTGGTATTTAATAAGTATCAGCTGCCTTCAATTAGGAATCTGTGTTGTCATGATTAGAAGATTGCTGGTTTATTTTACAGATCTGTAAGTATAGCCAAAATATGTCAAAATAACCACCAGAAAGAATCATATACCGTCCCTTGAACATTTCATCCCTAGAATCTAGCCAGATTAGCATCTCTATACTGGCAATACTGTTAACACAGATTGTGCTCAAACCCCTCATTGACTTTTCAGCACCTGTAAATTACTGGAGATTTAGGAAGAAGTCTGGGGTTATGGCTTAGTTAAGCTGAGTGGCCAGAAAGTGTGAGATGCTGGATGCCTCCTCCAGTTCATTTCTCCAGCGGCCGCACCAGGCGTATCCATAGCTCCGCTCCCGGGAGCTCGTCTCCGGCGTGGGGCGTGTGCGCACCTCTGGCCGGGCGGAGCCTGGAGCCTGCTCATTAGCAGCGCGGGCAGCTCGTGCGCCCGCAGGAGGGAGGCGGAAGCACAGCCCTGAGCCGCCAGCAGGAGGAGGCAGCGCGGCGGCTGCAGGCAGGGGAGGGAGAGGAAAGAACGGAGGGACGGTTCCCGGACAGAGCGGGAGGAATCGGGGAGCGGCCAGTCCAGGGGGAGCTGCTCCGCTGCGCTGCGCTCGTTATTCACAGGACGCGGCGGCGCTTCCCGGGGCCGCTTCCCGGTCCCCTGGGTGGAGGCTGCCATCTAAACCTGACTCCAGGTGAGTTCCCCAAAGAGGCGAAGCGAGGGGTCTCGAACCAGAGACTTGGAACTGGCGAGGCTGCTCGGCTCCCCAAGCGCTGCTGCCTTGACATTTCCCGATTCACGGGAGGTTTTGGGGGCGGCTGCACAGGCTGGAGGGGCGGATGGGCGGTTGCGATCCTCAGCCGGCGTGGGGGCGTTCGGGAGGAATTAGCTTCAGTGAACGGGGTTTTAGGAGATGTCCGCAAGGCACGCGCTATGTACGCGTTTCTAGACGAGCTTTTGAGACAGAAATTTGGCTTCCCGGATGCCCGTTTTGGCCTTCTGTCCTTCCTTTAGCTTGCCTCATGCCCAATTTTCCAAGCCGAGGAAAGGACTGGAAGGGCGTGGAAGTAGGAGGTCTGGGCACAGCATTCGGCAGGGCAGCCCTGGTCTCCAAGTTTGGGGGTGGGGGGTGGGACTCTTTTCCTTTCAGCCTAATTTACCAGGGGAAAACCCGCAGAGCACCTTGAGGTGCCTTTGCTCCGCACCCTCCATAAGCTTATTAGAGGGAACTTGAGGCTCGCTAGACAACCTGTGACAGGTGACGGCAATTTAGCTTAAAAGCCATGTTGGTTCACTTCGTCTCCTCTTTATCCTTTGTTGCAAAATTGATACCTTTTTGGATTTCTTTAACAGCACAAAGTTTAAGTGGCCGGCTGACAGGAAATATTTCTTTTGAAAATGCTATGAGAAAAGTGATGAGTTAACGTTGAGAGAAAGGCAACTTTATTTTCTCGGAAGAACTTTGGGGAAAGAGATTGATAGGGAAATTCTGGGCATGAAATTATGGACATTTCCCACAGAACTTCCTTCATTTATTTATTTTTTTACATTTCCTTCATTTTTTTTTTTAATCGTGTGTGTGTGTATCAGAGAGACAAAATTCGTTGGAGGTATTAGGACTTTATTTGGTTTAGAAGTTTCTTTCTTACTAATAGCACTAATTTGTGATCTTCATGATTATAAGAATTTACTAAGTGTTTTGCTTTTAGGTGTTTTGGGTCTGTTTTTTAAAAAAATTCAATACTTACTTTGTGGGCCTTGCTGAATACCTCTCAATAAAATCGGTGGGCATACAGTTAGTGACATGACCCCTGTGGATTTAATAGCAGGTAAGTATACAAATGATAAGTTTAGGAAATAAATGTCAGAATCAACATTTAGGTGTGAAATTGAAATATCTTTCAAATATTTACCAAACTCTCTTATAGGATCCAATGTCATTTTATGGTCAAGAGAGCTTAAAGGTTTCTCAGATTGAGATATATGTATCTACTTTGTTAATCCAAATGTAATGTTTTATTTTGTTCTTTAATGACTGTTTGAATTCAACAAATAAAACTTGCATATTTAATGTAAGGTTCTTTCACATATATTACTTCTCCAATTTTTAATATAAATTTAAGGAGAAAAGCAATATTCCATTTTGTAGATGAAGAGACTGTGTCACAGAAGTATTACTTTACCTAGATTTCTGTAATTATTATGTTATAAACTTAGAAATTACATATTATTCTGGAACATATAAAATATATGAATGTTATAAACCATAAGAATTCAGACCTATGCTATTTAACTTCAAGTTTAGTTCTTTACCCAAACAATTGCATGACTACATTGAGACTACTGAAGTAATTATATATGAACACGCTATACGAAAAAATACTTAAAACATTTCTTATTTTTGTCGTTTCTCTTTGATATAAAATATACTATAATTTAATGGAGTTATATTCCATATTTAGATGCTCCTAACTTCCAAATAACACCTAAACTCCTAAAAACTGACCTGTGTCCTTCTTAATAGAAGTGGCTTGACCGGGAGACCCAATTTTTACTAAGAATATTCTTGGGATAATTTATGTCTTATAATCAAGATAAAGACAGGCCACATTTAGTTGTATTTTTAAACCACTTAGTGTGAAGTTGCAACGCAGACATAACTTGCTTTCAGGCTACACTGCCAGCTTTGCAGTGAATAGTCTTTAAGATTCCGTGGAAACATTGGCAGATATAGCTAATGTCTATCTGATGTAGGATTTATGAGAAAAGGAGAGGTAGAAACTGAATGCTCTTATATTTCATATGTGACCACATTCATAAAACTTTATTGATAAGTACTTTGTTGTCTGACACGGGCTGATACAAATAGGCTTCTTCAAGAGTTGAGGAAGAAAACTAAATCCCTATAATACAGCCTTTTTCCTCCTTTTCTTTCTTAAGCGGTAATAGTTGATCCTAGCTTTTGTGTGTCTATGCATGCTCAATACAGTTAGGGGTATAAGGAGAAGTTAAGCAAGAATATTGAATGCTAGCTAGGAAAGTTTTTGGAGTCTCAAATACTTTGGAACGATTTTTCACATTATATACATAAAATTCCTAGTTACATTTGGGAACTAAGTATATTATACACAACTTTGCATCTGATTACAGGATTCCCTGTACATTTATAGCTCAGGTATTCTGGAAAGAGTCAAGATAATTAGTTTTATGGCTCTTGCCCGTGTGACCTGTTTCTTTCTGGTCCTGATATTAAAAGGATGACTTAAATTTTCTGGAATGTCAAAATTTTCTCTTCCCTTGGATCCTACAAAATACTTCAAGCAGTGTATGTGTGATACTCGCTGTCATTCCAACATTTCCAATCCTCCTGAGAATGCTAAACAATGCCCTAGATTTCTTCCTTTGTAATTCTTTCAGATAGAGGGTTAGCTGAGTTAGGAAGAAAGGAGAGAGGGAGAGAAGAAGAGAGATGACATTTTATCCCTCAGGAAAGAACAAGACCAATTGTATTCCTAATTTAGAAATATTATTCTACAAACATTCCTGAACAAGAGGGCTTTGCATATACATTAAAGCAGAATACCTAGTCAACTTCTAGTTATGCCATGTAGTGAAATGGAAGTAAGATGAGCAGGCCGAGATCATTTTTGTTGGAGAACTGAGACCACATGAAATAGGTAACAGAGTTACCCCAACTGGGGGGCAAGAGGACTTGAAAGTTTCCTCCATAAATTTGCAGTTAGTACAGGGCTGCTCCAGTGATCAGAGTCATGAATGCCCTAGAGTGTCTGTATAACCCTGTACACAGGCTGAGACAGCTCTAACGGCCCAGAAAAGCCTCTGGACAGAATCACTGCACCCTTGGACATTGTCCGACCGCATGTATGAGAATAGTGAGTGCTGAGGAGTTGTGGGTAGCTCGGTACAACTCTTGCTAAAGGAGTGTCATCAACATTCATTGCTGAAAGTGAATTTTTTCATTCACATATGTGATGCCTATTAGGTCATGATTTCTTGGATACCAATTTGTACAAGATATGAATTAATTTTTGAACATCCTTTCTTAAAAGTACCATGTTCATATAGTTGCTCATTTTAATATGAGTAGTTCAGATGGGACATAATAGAGTAAGGAAATGATTGAACATCCTAAGATCTAGTGTATATACCTTTGTTCATGATGAGATTCATCCCCTGTCCCCCTTTGTAGTGACACTGATGGCATAAGGAGTATTAGATGAAATTTAATGCAGAAAACAATGGGATATATGAATGGTAGATATGGTTGACAACCACCATTTTCACTGAAGTTGTTTCAAAGCAAAGAAATTTGGGATAAATTCATTTTATTTGCTCCTGAAGGGTAATTAGGAATAAGTAGGAATTGTGAAGAGGCTGTAGTGTTGACATTAAGAGAAGTTTTTGATTCTTAAAATAGGATATATTACACAAGAGTGAACAAACAGAAGATACTGAACAAATATTCTGTCATAAGTAAGTGATGGATTATTCGGACTTGTTGAACTATGTTTTTAAATGTATTATTTAAATATTTAAATATTATTAAAACCTTAAATAATATTTAAATATTATAAAAGTTGTAGAAAATTATGTTTTCAATACAAATATACACTTATAAGCTATATTGTAGATATGGGAGTAAACAATGCAATTTTTTTTAACTGAGTGAAAAATTTAGTTTTTTAAAATTCCAAATGGAGCTAACAGCTTAGTGTGATACATATTTTGAATTTCAAAATTTGTAACCAAATAGGACAAATGTGTTGAACTGTACTTTTCTTGAAGAACCGTGATAAGAATGAGCGGTGAAAAAATTACAGCATACTTACCAGGGATCAAATACTTGCTTAGGGTTAATAAGAAAAATCTCAGCAAACGCTAGAAATGAGGTACACGATCTATCAGAGACCCATGATTAAAGTGGTATCTTGTTAGGTATATGAGCTTGAAAAGAAACGGCATAGCTTCACTTTACCCCAGTTGCTTCTTTTGTAAAACGGGGAGACTAAGAGTGTGGTAACTCAAAATCCTTTGTTAATGATTTTCTTCTTAGAACAGTGCCAGGTCCAATTAGGATTAGATTGCTATTTTTATTATTGATATTTGCCCTAGTTCTGCCTTTTATTGACTGTGTGAAATTGGTGAAGATCCCTTTCTGAAGCTTTGTTTCTTACCTACAAGCTGGGAATAGAATACTTGCTATGAAGAGTGGTTGTTAGTACATTAGAAAGGCTGGATATTTGTTGATATAAGGGGCTCAGCGCATGGTAGAAATTTGATAGCATTTTTTTCTTGCCCTCCCATGTATTACTGTGGAGACATCCCACATATTATGTCCAAGTTTTTATTTTCCCCTCAAATGCAATGTAAAGCACAAAACATTCCCATCTCCCAATTCTCTTCTGATGTTCTACAACCATTAAAGTATAGAAAACTAGAATGAGTGTTTTTATAACTTTTGCTGTACTTAAGCATGTGGAGAGAAGAGCGCTAGATCACAGGACACACTTTGATAGGAAAAGGGAAATATTTACACTGCAAACAACTTTCACCTCATGCTTAACAGTTTTATGCTGTCATTCTGTCAGCACCAAGTGAGATTTTTCTATTTAAATAGTTTTCTATTTGTGGTATGATAATTCATGTATGGACTTCATGTAACTAACATAAATATAATGGATGGTTGAGAAGTGGTTTATTTTTACCAAGAGGAAAAAATGTGTACACGATTTTTTAAAATATTGCTTTGAAAATATTTAAAATTAATTTTGATTCAGTTGGTGGAAGATAGCGTCACAAACTCACTGCTAGTGGTATTCTTGAGAAGTAATGTTTGAATTTTCTAGGTATTGTCCCCAGACTGCCTTAAAAGAATTTAATTTTAGATGTAAATTTTCTGCTTAACATGGAAGATTTTCCCTGAAAATATTAGCTTCATCAGATACATAGTTGCTTAGGGGTAGCTGCATGGAATTATGGGAAGAGTGAAATAGAAAAAAATTTTCATGTCTAAGTTATACATACTGGTGTAATCATATTGATTGGATGATAATGATAATTACAGCAATAATGTGATTGAAAGGGTAAGCAAGTAACATATACTACAGTTACTAATATAATCCTGTGATTGAGTTTACCACTTCGTTTCTCTTTCCTGGAAACCCTTAAGTTTGTCACTATTGCACTTTATTTCCTTTGCTTATTGTAGTGGTGTATTAGTTGTATTACTGCTGCTATAACAAATTACGACACATTTACATAACTTAACACATATTTATTGTCTTGCAGTTTCAAAGGTCAGAAGTCCAAAATCACTTTAATATGGCTAAGTCAATGTGTCTGCAGTGTGGGTTCCTTCTGGAGGTGCTGAGGGGAGAATCCATTCTCTTGCATTTTCTGCTTCTGGTGGCACCTGTCTTCATTGTCTTTTCCCCATTCCTCCATTTTCGAGGTGCGTTGCTTTTATTTCTGTTTCTGTCTCCGCGCTGTCTCCTCCTTTAACTTTGAGTCCTTCTCTCCACTTCATCTAAGGACTCCTGTGATTACTTTGGACTCACGTGGATGATCTGGGATAATCACCTTGTCTCCAGATCCTTAAATGAATCGTATCTACAAGTCCTTTGGCTGTGTAAGGCAGCACATTCCCAGGGCCGGGAGATTAGGTGAAGAACATCTTTTGGGACTATTATGCAGCCTATCACAAGTGGTAATATCACTTTTATGCCTTGAGACCCTGAAATTAATGTACTTGCTTACGCATGGAAAAACAATGTATCTGTGGGGGTAACAGTTTATTTTTGAACCATTAGAAGGTATTGATGGGGAAGTTTTCATCTGACAACAGATACTGATAAATTAAATACCCTTAGATTTGTCAAAACTAGCTTTAGTAAAATATAAGTAAAAGTATTTGCACTGCTAGGGTCAAAAATATTAATTAAACCCATTATTTATCAAGGCCAAGTCCTGGATTAGTTAGGTTTAAATTAACCTAGAACATTATCTTCCATAGTGCTTAATTGTGAAGCTTAGTTCTTGTTGACAAAAGCTCATCCATATAAGAAAGCATCGAAAGGTTGGTGTTTTTTTAACCTTTGCAGAATATAACTTTTCAAAGGGATGTTAGACAGTAGTTCCATCACAATTGATGCAGTTCACAGACATTCTTTGTGAATATTTTATCTCATGAGTTATATCTATGACACTAATCATAGACTTCTAGAAGAAATTTAGCAATGGTCATGTCAGCCTTTCAAATCTTTCTGTAACCTAGAAGAGGATCATTGCATAAGATAGATTCATTTTCCCCTTTATTCCATTGTTGCCAGAGAGAACTTGAAATGCCCTGTTCAAATTAATTTAATGCAAATGAATTCTTGCTGCCTCACAAGTAGTTTGTCCTTCATTTTTCTTAAAATTAGATTGAAAATGGATGTGACCTGCTTTACTGGTTGTTGTGCAGGAAGCGTTGTCCTTCCTGAAAGCTCCCTCCGTTGTCAAAATGAAGCCATTAAGAGTAAAGTAAATTATATTATCTGATCATAGTATCACAATTGACCTTAAAACAATAAATTTTATAATCAGTGCAAATTGCTGAATAGTGTTTGCAGTTGTAGAAATTTCAAAGGAAACCCTGGTTGAGATACAAAGCTGCTATAATCATTTTTAAAATCTTTGTTTTTCTTTTACTTTGGAACAGTAGTGCAGTAAGTACTTTTGCCTTATTGTTCTCTCTGCCTTCCAGAAACCCTCATTCAAATATTCTAAGTTTTTAAGTCTTTTTCATTTCTTTTAATATTGTAACATTTAACAATGTCAAAGAAAGTATAATTTTTCTGGAAATCAAGCTAAAAATAAAGAGAAGCCGATGTAAATGAACATCAAATTAACAAGATTGATTAGGAAAAGTAATTTTTGAAAAGGGCCCAAAATCCCTTTGCACATAAATGCAAAAGAATTTAGTGAAAGAAGGTGAAACTGGAGTAAAGAACTCTACGGATGCGTAAGTAACTCTTAATAAGAATGAGTAACGTACATGCGTATCTTTAGCTCCCAGTTTCAGAGATACAGTAGTTGTACAACAAATGGTCCTTTCCTGCTCTTAAGGAAGCCTCTCCTCCTCCAGCCATGCCATTCCTCAGAGCAAGCTCTTCCACTGAGTTTTCAGCAACCATAAGTAAGAAGGATGGTACGATAGGCTGCGTGTACATATGGCCCTCATTAGCAGGCCAACTGTTCCTTTTGCCCACCCACATCACTGGGGACATATGGCGTTACTTTGACTGTTGAAACAAGTGTGTGTGGACATATCTTGGTATGAGTAAAAGACTGTTGATTGTCTTTCTCTTGTCTCTCGTGCAACCGTCTCCTTGTGGAGATCGTATTATCCATAACACTAGATTTGAGGATGATAAATGACGTTGTTATTATTAACTGAATTTGCCTCTCTAGTTTGATCACAAAACCAGCGAATGTTTGCTTATGGAACATGTAAAGCTTATAGAAGACGGAAAGCTTACAGAAAGAAATGATGGCTTTTCTAAGCATAAGAGTCAGGTCTTTTTCAATCAAAAACTAACTCATTCAAAAATTCAAGAGTTCTGTAAAACCAGAACAGCAGAGGTTTCAGAAATGCTATTGAGATCATTTATTATAAAATAGCCATTAATGAAATGTAATAGTGAGTCTGTTGTTGTGACTATGTGGAGAAATGAATGAGAAAATATAAGATAGGCTGGAATGAAGAGAGTCATCGGATCCCAACATAATTCATTTTGTATAGTTCACAGTATTGTAGCTTTAAAAAAATTATGAATTTTTTCAGTACTGTGAATTCTGAATTTGCAATATGAGGCTTTTCAATCCTTGCAACAAGTGTGTATTTTTCAGTGGTTCTAGAATTATCGGGGCTTTCGAGCTGCTTCTGATAAGAAGGCAAGGCTAGAGGACTCGTGTTGAGGTGGCATTTGCACAGGACTTTAGATAACATACATCGATGATGTAGAGAGAAGAGCGGGTGATGTTGCTGTGGATTATAGTGGAAAGGCACCTTTTGCTCCCTCTGCTGACCTATTTGTGTATTCAGCTGTGTAGCATATTTCTTGTATAATTACATAGTAATTTCACACACTACATTAAGAAAATCTGAACAATTTTTACTAAACTCATGTTTTCTAAATATTAAGTAAATAAAACCAATATTTGGCTAGGTAACATTTATAAAAACAGGATTTCTAGATAGATGATGATAAATTTTCATCTATATCTATAGAGCTGATAAATTTTCAAAACCCTTTGAATATCACTTGTACTACAAAGTCTCGTTTCAGTTTCAGTGCCATGGCACATTGATTAATCACCACTAAAGCGGTACATGAAATATTTGGCAATATAGGTATTTGGTAATGGTGATTGATGCACAGAATACGGCACCGTTATTATGCACTGGCCTTGAGAACTTTAGTTTTCATCTTCGATCACCTGATAGAGAACAAACTAACAGCTTTTTTCTTTCACCTTGCTGGAGAATAAACTAACAACTTCAAATTATCTGATCCATCCAAAAACTTATTTCCGTGAAACTCACTGATTTATTTATTATTTCGTGGGGATCACTATTATTTGCTGTAGTAAAATATCAAATGATCGATGTTTTATACCAACATGGCAGCTCACATGGTAGGCAACAGAATGAAAACAAACAGGTTTACTACCAAGAATTATACTATATTGCTTTTATTGACAGAAAAAGCATACAGATAATTTTATTCAGAGATTTTATGTGAATTATTTTGATAAGTGTACACATATATTTATAACTGACCTTTCTTTGTCAAGTGTGTGCCCACACACGTATTCATACTAAATCAATCTTAGAGATCTTATCCAAAGATTGAATTTCTTAAAGTGACTGTTCCAAATATGTATAATTTATGGCAAAAAAGTCACAAAATGGCAATACAAGGAGGCATAAAAGTGAAGATAAAGGGGGAGATGATGGTTAAAAACACCTGTAAATGAATAATTGATTTTGATTTAAATTCTTTTTAGTTCTTAGCTGATGAAATGAATATAAATGAAATTATTATGCAAAACACCTCTATTTGTTGTATATGCATGTACATATATGTGTTACAAATACAAAACTGATAGGATATTATTTAACATATATTCACACTCATAATGTGCATATATGTACATAATGAAAATGAGTGCTTGTTTTATATGTATGTATACACACACATACACATATTGCATACTTTCATTTTTTAAAATTTTACTTTAAGTTCTGGGATACATGTGCTGAACATGCAGGTTTGTTACATAGGTATACTTGTGCCATGGTAATTTGCTGCACCCATCAACCCGTCATCTAGGTTTTAAGCTCCACATGCATTAGCTATTTGTCCTAATGCTCTCCCTCCCCTTTCCCCACACCCACCTACAGACCCCAGTGTGTGATGTTCCTCTCCCTGTGTCAACATGTTCTCATTGTTCAGCACCCACTTATGAGTGAGAACATGCAGTGTTTGGTTTTCTGTTCCTGTGTTAGTTTGCTGAGGATGATGGTTTCCAGCTTCATCCATATCCCCGCAAAGGACGTGAACTCATCCTTTTTTATGGCTGTGTAGTATTCCATGGTGAATATGTGCCACATTTTCTTCATCCAGTCTATCATTGATGGGCATTATGTTGGTTCCAAGTCTTTGCTATTGTAAATAGTCCCATGATAAACATATATGTACATGTGTCTTTAGAGTAGAATGATGTATAATCCTTTGGTATATACCCAGTAATGGGATTGCTGGGTCAAATGGTATTTCTGGTTTTATATCCTTGAGGAATCACCACATTGTATTCCACAATGGTTGAACTATTTTACAAGCCCACCAACAGTGTAAAAGTGTTCCTATTTCTCTGCATCTTCTCCAGCATCTGTTTCCAGAATTTTTAATGATCACCATTCTAACTGGTGTGAGATGGTATGTCATTGTGGTTTTGATTTGCATTTCTCTAATGAACAGTGATAATGAGCTTTTTTCATATGTTTATTGGCCACATACATATCTTCTTTTGAGGAGTGTCTGTTCATATCCTTTGCCCACTTTTTGATGGGGTTGTTTGTTTTTTTTTTCTTGTAAATTTGTTTAAGTTCCTTCTAGATTCTGGATATTAGACCTTTGTCAGATGGATAGATTGCAAAAATTTTCTCATATTTTGTAGGTTGCCTGTTCACTCTTGTGATAGTTTATTTTACTGAGCAGAAGCTCTTTAGTTTGATTAGATTCCATCTGTCAATTTTGGCTGTTGTTTCAAGTGCTGTTGGTGATTTAGTCATGAAGTCTTTGCCCACACCTATGTCCTGAATCATATTGCCTAGGTTTTCTTCTAGGGTTTTTATAGTTTTAGGTTTTACATTTATGTTTTTAATCCACCTTGAGTTAATTCTTTTATAAGGTATAATGAAGGGGTCTAGTTTCTCTTTTCTGCATATGGCTACCCAGTTTTCCCAGCGCCATTTATTACGTAGGGAATCCTTTCCCCATTGCTTGCTTTTGTCAGGTTTGTTGAAGATCAGATTGTTGTAGATGTGTGGTGTTATTTCTGAGGCCTCTATTCTGTTTCATTGGTCTATATATCTGTTTTGGTATTAGCACCATGCTGTTTTGGTTACTTTAGCTTTGTAATATAGTTTGAAGTCAGGCAGCGTCATGCCTCCAGCTTTGTTCTTTTTGCTTAGGTTAGCCTTGGCTCCACAGGCTCTTTTTTGCTTCCATATGAAATTTAACATAGTTTTTTTCTAGTTCTGTGAAGAAAGTCAATGGTAGCTTGATGGGAATAGCATTGAATCTATAAATTACTTTGGGCAATATGGCCATTTTCATGATATTGAGTCTTCCTATCCATAAGGATGGAGTGTTTCTCTATATGTTTGTGTCCTGTCATTTCCTTGAGCTCTGGTTTGTAGTTTTCTTTGAAGAGGTCCTTCACATCCCTTGTAGGTTGTATTCCTAGGTATTTTGTTTTCTTTATAGCAATTGTGAATGGGAGTTTACTAATGATTTGGCTCTCTGCTTGTCTGTTATTGGTATATAAGAATGATTGTGATTTTTGCACATTAATTTTATATCCTGAGACTTTGCCAAAGTTGCTTATCAGGTTAAGGAATTTTTGGGCTGAGGTGGTGGCGTTTTGTAAATATACAATCATGTCATCTGCAGACAGAGACAATTTGATTTCCTCTCTTCCTATTTGCATGCTTTTATTTCTTTCTCTTACTCGATTGCCCTGGCCAGAACTTCCAATACTATCTTGATAAGAGTGGGGAGAGAGGGCATCCTACTCTTGGGCCAGTTTTCAAAGGTAATGCTTCCAGCTTTTGGCCATTTAGCATGATATTAGCTATGCATTTGTCATAAATAGCTCTTATTTTTGTGAGATATGTTCCATCAATACCTAGTTTATTGAGAGTTTTTAGTATGAGGGGTGTTGAATTTTATTGAAGGCCTTTTCTGCATCTATTGAGATAATCATGTGGTTTTTGTCATTGGTTCTGTTTATGTGATGGATTATGTTTATTGATTTGCATATGTTGAACCAGCCTTGCATGCCAGGCATGAAGCCAACTTGATCGTGGTGGATAAGTTTTTGATGTGCTGCTGGATTCTCTTGCCGGTATTTTATTCAGGATTTTCGCATCGATGTTCATCAGTGATATTGGCCTGAAATTTTCTTTTTCTATTGGGTCTCTGCCAGGTTTTGGAATCAGAGTGATGCTGGCCTCATAAAATGATTTAGGGAGGAGTCTTTCTTTTTCTATTGTTCAGAATAGTTTCAGAAGGAATGGTACCAGCTCCTCTTTGTACCTCTGGTAGAACTCGGCTGTGAAGACATCTGGTCCTGGGCTTTTTTTGGTTGGTAGGCTAGTAATTACTGAGTCAATTTCAGAACTTGTTATTGGTCTATTCAGGGATTTGACTTCTTCCTGCTTTAGTCTTGGGAGGGTGTATGTGTCCAGGACTTTATCCATTTCTTCTAGATTTTCTAGTTTATTTGTGTAGAGGTGTTTACAGTATTCTCTAATAATAGTTTGTATTTCTGTGGGATCAGTGGTGATATACCCTTTATCGTTTTTTAATGTGTCTATTTGATCTTTCTCTCTTTTCTTCCTTGTTAGTCTGGCTACCGGTCTATCTATTTTGTTAATCTTTTCAAAAAACCCACTCCTAGATTCATTGATTTTTTTTTGAAGGTTTTTTTGTGTTTCTCTCCCATTCGGTTCTGCTGTGATCTTAGTTATTTCTTGTTTTATACTAGGTTTTTAATGTGTTTTCCATTGCTTCTTTTGATTGTGATGTTAGGGTGTCTATTTTAGATCTTTCCCACTTTCTAATGTGGACATTTAATGCTGTAAATTTCCCTCTAAACACTGTTTTAACTGTATCCCAGAAATTCTGATATGTTGTGTCTTTGTTCTCATTGGTTTCAAAGAACTTATTTATTTCTGCCTTAATTTTGCTATTTACCCAGTAGTCATTCATAAGCAGGTTGTTCAGTTTCCATGTAGTTGTGCAGTTTTGAGTGAGCTTCTTAATTCTGAGTTCTAATTTGATTACACTGTGGTGTGAGAGATTGTTTGTTATGATTTTCATTCTTTTGCATTTGCTGAGGAGTGTTTTACTTCCAATTATGTGGTTGATTTCAGAATAAGTGCTATGTGGTGCTGAGAAGAATGTATATTCTGTTGATTTGGGGTGGAGGGTTCTGTAGGTATCTATTAGGTCCACTTGGACCAGAGCTGAGTTCAAGTCTGAATATCCTTGTTAATTTCCTTTCTTGTTGATCTGTCTAATATTGATAGTGGGTTGTTAAAGTTTCCCACTATTATTGTGTGGGAGTCTAAGTCTCCTTGTAGGTCTCTAGGAACTCGTTTTATGAATCCTGGTGCTCCTGTATTTGGCATATATATATATTTAGGATACTCAGCTCTTCTTGTTGCATTGATCCCTTTACTACTATGTAATGCCCTTCTTTGTCCTTTTTTATCCTTGTTGGTTTAAAGTCTGTTTTATTAGAGACTAGGATTGCAACTCCTGCTTTTTTTTTTCTTTCTTTCCATTTGCTTGGTAAATATTCCTCCATCCCTTTATTTTGAGCCTATGTGTGTCCTTGCAAGTGAGATGTGTCTCCTGAATACAGCACACCTGTGGGTATTGACTCTTTATCCAATTTGCCAGTGTATGTCTTTTAATTGGGGCATTTAGCTCATTTATATTTACCGTTAATATTGTTATGTGTGAATTTGGTCCTGTCATCATGATGTTAGCTGGTTATTCTGCACATTAGTTGAAGCAGTTTCTTCCTAGTTTCATTGGTTTATATATTTTGGTGTGTTTTTGCAGTGGCTGGTACTGGTTTTTCCTTTCCATGTTTAGTGCTTCCTTTAGGAGCTCTTGGAAGGCAGGTCTGATGGTGACTAAATCTGTCAGCATCTGCTTGTCTGTAAAGGATTTTATTTCTCATTCACTTATGAAGCTTAGTTTGGCTGGTTATGAAATTCCATATGTACATCATGGAAACGAGTGCATGTGATACACACACACACACACGCACACACATTGCATACTTTCATTTTTGTGTCCATTACTTTTCTGATTTTATCAGCAGCCAACTAAAGAAAATAGAAAAAAAAATTGGTAATTCGATCTTTCATGTTCTGCATCTTCCAGCTTCACAACTTATAGTTTTCTATTTTTATTGTTATTGTGATCAGAATGAAAATGTATACAATAGAATCAGAATCAGGTCAGAATCAACAAAAATACTATAATGTTTGTACATGCTTTCGATGCAGTTTGTCTCTGCAAAGGGTGTGTGTGTTTCTATGCACATGTGCATGTACACAAGTGTGTAAATAAGTGTTTTATTCATGATGGAGAAAGGCTGGTCAAAATGATTCTGAATGAGATAGCACCACTACAGCAGATAATTAGGTCTCTAGCAATAAAACAAGTCATTAAACATGTTTCTAAGCATCTACTCAGTATCTGGCACAATGTTAAGTAGTGTAAATATAATCATTAGCAAAATTCAGCTTCTACCCTCAATGGTATATGTGTAGAACAAATTGGTAAAGCTGGAGTACATTTCAGGACCAAAAACAGTTTCTGTGTAGTTCCCACTTCATCAAGACCATGTTGTATACCTCTCATACACTTAAGCCATAGGGAAGCAATTATTCCATCCATCCTTTTACAGGGTAGTGGTGGGGAAGAAGAGCTGACTGTCATGCTTGAATTCACATAATTTCATAATTAAATAATTTCATGTTACATAATCTCGATAAACCTAAAATCCAATATATGATAAAGATAGTGTTTCAAATCAGTGGATAAGTGATAAACAGTTCATAAAATGGTGTTCAGATAATTGGCTATATGTATTTTATAGTTGCACAAAGGTATAATATGTCATTAATAAATATTAATTCCATAGTGGATGTCAAATACACTTTTTCAAAATATAAAGAAAAAATACCATAGACAAATATCACTTGCAACATTACAGTTAAAATTAAATATCCAAACATAGCCCTAACCAATAACAGAAAATTTAAAAAAAAAATTATGGATTGGAATTTGTTAAAATATAAAACTTTTCTTTTTCAGAGGATACAATGAATATGTGTAAAAAGCAAATATCAAATCAGCAACAAGTGCTTGCAATTCACTTGACATATTTAAAATATGAGTAGTTCCAACAAATCATAAATAAATGATTAGTAGTCCAATAAAAAAAAGACAAAGTACATTGACAGGAAACTGTATGAAACTCATGAACACTAAATGTCTTAGATTCTCTATTGTTAAACAAAATGCAAAAACAATAGAGAACATTATGAATATGGAGTTAATATTTAACAAAATTATTTTATCCATGTTATAAGTAAATATTTACATCCAAAAACCCTTGTTTTCTCTGAAAGTTGTCACTTATGAGTCTATTTTGAAAATGTTTAAAGAATAGTAATTAATTAACTTTAATAAATAGGTACTCCTATTGAGGGAAAACAGACATTTCCATAATTTTTCTTCTGTTTCTAATCTAGTAGATGGTAGGAAAATAATGACAATTGCATGTTCATACCTGGAGAATATGCATTCCATTTCTTTTAAACTTTTGCATTCTCAAAACTATATTGATACCTCAAAGCATACCCTTTGCTGTTGAAAACAGCCTTTCAAGTATAAAGACACACACATCACTTTCCTTAAATCTTATATAAGGCAAGGGCCTAGATTCCTATCAGAAAATGTATTTCAAGAATGCTTTTTTAGTAGTTCCTGTGGCCTTATCTTATAGAGGAAGGTTTTTTTTTAAACATACACACAGTATTTGATGCACATTTTTATTGGAAAGAGCTTTTATTTCCTTAAATGTTTTGTTGTCTAAGTGTGAAAAGTATCCTGCAGTGGAATTCAGTGGCACAGATGCTTATTGTGATAGATGAGATGAACTTGCTTCCCTAAGCATGCATGGGCATGAAATGCATCTGGCTTCTGTACATAAAAGTCAGTTATGTTCCCAAATGTGTCTCTGCATTTACACAGACGTTTAGGGGCAGACACCCTACTGTTCCCTCAAAAGGCGGCTCTGCTTAATTATGAAGTTCAAGTTAGACCAGAAGTTGGAAAATACTAAATTCCACATTGCAGACAGAGCCTGAGCAGGTGATGTCACCACTGCATTCTAAGGTGGCAAGTCCTCAGAGAAGTCACTTATCACCTTACCATGGAGAAAAATAACCGTGTCCAGAACACAAGAGGATGCTTTTAGGTAGCGTACAATCAAGTGTGCAAACCTGTGCAATACATACCAGATGAAATCCAGTTCAGAGGCTCAGGAAAACAAACAAATGAGGATATGCTTTAAAAAATAGGACTTAATATAAACAGTCGTGAGAGTAAAACTATTGCTAAGCACATAGGAAACATAAACCAGGCTTTCAGGAAGGAGTTTGGCACATGTGTGCACTGGTAGGAGGTGTAATGTGCAGAAATCCGGCCTTTTGTGGCATAGCAACTAAAGTTCCTTTTCTATTGTCCAGACAACCTTAAATATTCCTTTATGCAGTACTATTTTAAAAAGGCCATCTACTGTGCACAATGTGTTAGCATCAAGGACATGAAATTTATCTGGAATATACCAAAACTTTAATCAATAGACTAGGACCAAAGCTTTTAAAAACAGGTTTTCGTAGATAAATCATTATAAGTTATTATTTCCTCGCCATAGGTAAGGCATGATAGATAACTTTACTTTTTCTCAGTCACTTAGTGTGTAGGTAGAATAATGACCCTTAGCAGGATGACCTTTTGAATGTGTTGTTAGGCAGCATGGAAGCATTATGGTTAGAGGTGGAATTAAGATTGCTAATCACCTCACCTTAAACTGGAGCGATTATCCTGAATTATCTAGGTGGGCCCACTGTAGTCACAAAGAACCTTCAGACAGGAAGGCGGAGAGACCAGAGTGAGCAGAAGAGCTTGGGTAAACTGGAGCCGAGGCTGAAGTGATGTGCTGTGTCCAAGATGTGCAGAGGCCAAGAGCTCAGGGATACATGTGACCCCTCAAACCTGGTGAATTCTCTCCTGGAATCTCTAGACAAAATATACACTTGATGATACCTTGATTTTAGCACACTAAGACCCATTTTGGACTTCTGACCCCCAGAAGTATAAAGAAAAAAAATGTGTTGTTTTAAGCCTCTGAGTTTATGTTAATTTACTGTAACAGCAGTAAGAAACTAACACAGTAAGACGGCTTTTATTTTTATGTGATGTATAGAATTAAATTGGATATGCTAGGAAATATTGGAAATTTATTGATTTATTTTTTTGTCTGAGCTGGAGTCTGGCTCTGTCGCCCAGGCTGGAGTGCAGTGGCGCGATCTCGGCTCACTGCATGCTCTGCCTCCCGGGTTCCCGCCATTCTCCTGCCTCAGCCTCCCGAGTAGCTGGGACTACAGGCGCCGCCACCACGCCGGCTAATTTTCTGTATTTTTAGTAGAGACGGGGTTTCACCGTGGTCTCGATCTCCTGACCTCGTGATCCGCCCGCCTCGGCCTCCCAAAGTGCTGGGATTACAAGTGTGAGCCACCGCGCCCGGCCAGGAAT
Organism: Symphalangus syndactylus; assembly: GCF_028878055.3. Lineage (NCBI taxonomy): Eukaryota > Metazoa > Chordata > Mammalia > Primates > Hylobatidae > Symphalangus > Symphalangus syndactylus. The sequence continues at coordinate 155,180,000 of NC_072425.2, read as the reverse complement.
TTATTTTCTTAATATAGTTCTTCATATTAGAATAATGAGAACCATCGAGTAATGAAGTGTTCTATTTTGTGAAGGATGATTATATAAACAGTACGAAGGTTAAAAACCGGGCGGGACCGGCTGGGCACAATGGCTCGTTCATGTAATCCCAGCACTTTGGGAGGCCAGGGCAGGTGGATCTCTTGAGCCCAGGAGTCTCAGATCAGCCTGGGCAACATGTGAAACCCCATCTCCACAAAAATACAAAAACCAGGCAGACGTGGTGGCGGCGCCTGTGGTCCCAGCCACTCAGGAGGCTGCGGTGGAAGGATCGGAGCCCGGCAGGTGCAGGCTGCGGTGGACCGTGATTATGCCACTGCGCTCCAGTCTGGGTGACAGAGTGAGACCCTGTCTCCATTAAATAAATAGATAAATAAATATATATATAAGTAAAAGAGGAGGGTGTCTTTTGAAGGCTATTAAAGTCGTCTAAGTGTCCTCTGATTATATGAGGCTGGAATGGTGCATGGAATGTTGTGTTGAATAACCTGATACAGTCTCTGAAACTATAGAAGCATTAGTAATTTTAGCCTGAGAGTGCTATAATCTGGGATAATTTGGTCCAATACTTCCAGAGAGGGTTGAAGTTTTGAGATAGCTGGAGTTATTTCAGTTGAAGACCTGAATATGAGGCAACTGGATACTCAATTACAATTCAATTTCTACTCTTTATATTAGGTAGAAATGGGTAACATGTGGGACACTATGTTAAAAGTAATGCAGCCATAGTGTAGTGGTAGAAGCAGATGAAAAGTACTACAATAGTCGTATAGATGAGGTACTGGAAAGAAGCAGAGTTGAAAAATTGGAGATAAATGTCAGTTTTCCAGAGCCATGGGATGAAAACCAAACAGGATTACAACAGATTCAATTCGCTCAAGATGTCTAACTTGGTAATAGGTCAGAAAACTCAATTTGTCGTATTTTCTTAAAAGTACACAAAAATGTTCCTTTTGATAAAACACGTGTAGTGCACCTTCGGATTTGATTTTTCTTTATGTTCTGTAAACTGCTCACAGTAAAACAGAAAAAAAGTCTGACAAATATGATGGTCCTTAAATCTTGTAGGAGTATGATGCTTCTCCAAAGAATAGAGGTTTTCCTAGGAAGGCCCTAAGCAAGGAATCAAGTTTCCTTTTGCAAGAAATAAAATTCTCAAAAGTTCCCTGCACCTTGGAAAGGCTCTGGTTGAAATTAATAGCACAACGTTATTTATTTAAATTTTAACTTTTAAGTTCAGGGGTACAAGTGTAGGTTTGTTACAGAGGTAAGCTTATGCCATGGGATTGGTTGTACAGTTTATTTCATCACCCAGATATTAAGCCTAATATCCATTAGTTGTTTTTCCTGATCCTCATAGCAAATATTACCCCCATAAAGTTTTATGGTTACTTTTTTCTTATCTTCTGATTAATGCCATTAGATTCACCAATTGAAATTATTTTTCAGTAGTTTAATTCCCTCTAGAAGTTTTAAAAAATGCTTCCGAATTTCCTAAGTCTTCTTTCTTTGTTAGTCTTCTAAAAAGCTATATTCAATAGAATTCATGTGCTTAGGTACAGTTTCACTAAAAGCGTATCTTCAACATTTGATCTGTTTAAAAGTTCTTAAGGTGTTAAGGAACATTAGGTATCAGAGTTTATGGCATTTGATTAATCTGAATAAATCTTGGCATCAAATTGAATTCAGCAAAAGTAACAGTGATAAATCAGAGAGCAATATTTGAAATGTCTCCAGGAAACATTTTAAAACAATTTTTAAGTTCACTAATTTGAGTCATTACACTTGGCCCTAATATGGCAGATTTTAAGTGAAGCTCAGTCGAACCTGGCAGATATCATATACAAACTTTTAATAGTCCTAACAATTCCTGTACCTCATTTGGATAAAGATTATTTCCAGAGCATCAGTGCTTTGACCAGAAAGGCATTTATTATTCTGTAACACTTTTCTTGAGAAATTAGCATGATTCATCATTTGAGTACGCTCTCTCAGATAAGATTCTAATATTTGGGTGTGAATAAAACTTCAGGGCATTGAAAACAGCTGGAAGATAGACAATAGGGTGATCATCCTCTCTTGTCATTCTCTATCAAGGTCCTCTTTAATTATTGGCCTAAACAGCTATAACTTTATGGTGAAAACAAACCGCTCGGATATAGCGTTAAAGGTTGAAATAATGAATTATACATAAATCGATTTAGTTCAGTTATATTCTGTTGAATTGGGAGAACATCGAATTTTTAAATTTCTCTGCATTTCTTGAAGTTAGGAATAAAAGCTGGGGTGGGGTCTCCTGAAATAATGAGGTCTAGAATAATTTCTGTTAAATTTACTTTTTAGTAGGATAAGTCTACTAAAATCAATATGAATGGAACCTTCAATGTACCACTGAAGATAATTAATCTTTGAGAGGTTAAGTAACCATTACAAGGTAATTTACCTAATTAGCAACTAAACCAACCAAATTTTAGATTTCTTAACTTTAAGACTATTGCTCACATAGTCACGTAAAGTATATCTTCCACATAGTCACAGGCAATCACAAGCTAACACGAGCAGTTAGCACAAAATAGATGTTCCACATAGAATGCAGAACAAAAAAAAGACACTTTAAAAATCCTTTTCCCTTTTCCAAATTCATATTTAAAAAGTTTCTTGTGGAATTTCCCAAATGCCAGCATGGCCACATATAATACAGATTGATACTCAGACCTCTAATGAGAAACAGTTAGAATTATGCTAAACAAGGAACATGCTATATTGATTTCACAAATTCTCCTCTTTCCACTTATAGTTTCTCATAAAATGTAACATGTTTGTCTCGTGTGGAGTCTGTATAGAAAAAGTGTGATAACTGAAGATATAGACACACAGGTGTATGTATGTCTGTGTGTTCCTGTGTATTATAGCCTTTCTTTAATGGTTTTCTCTTTATATATATATATATATATATATATATATATATATATATATATATACTTTAAGTTCTAGGACACATGTGCACAACGTGCAGGTTTGTTACATATGTATACATGTGCCATGTTGGTGTGCTGCACCCAGTAACTCATCATTTACATTAGGTATATCTCCAAATGCTGTCCCTCCCCCTCACCCCACCCCATGACAGGCCCCGGAGTGTGATGTTCCCCTTCCTGGGTCCATGTGTTCTCATTGTTCAATTCACACCTATGAGTGAGAACATGCAGCGTTTGGTTTTTTTTGTCCTTGTGATAGTTTGCTGAGAATTATGGTTTCCAGCTTCATCCATGTGTCTACAAAGGACATGAACTCATCCTTTTTTATGGCTGCATAGTATTCCATGGTGTATATGTGCCACATTTTCTTTTTTTTTTCTTTTTTTTATTATACTTTAGGTTTTAGGGTACATATGCACAATGTGCAGGTTTGTTACATATGTATCCAGCCACATTTTCTTAATCCAGTCTATCATCGTTGGACGTTTGGGTTGGTTCCAAGTCTTTGCTATTGTGAATAGTGCCACAATAAACATACGTGTGCATGTGTCCTTATAGCAGCATGACTTATAATCCTTTGGGTATATATACATATATATATAAAAAAACTATATATATATATTTTGGGGACGGAGTTTCGCTCTGTCACCCAGCTGGAGTGCAGTGGCGCGATCTCGGCTCACTGCAAGCTCTGCCTCCCGGGTTCACACCATTCTCCTGCCTCAGCCTCCAGAGTAGGTGGGACTACAGGTGCCCGCCACCATGCCCGGCTAATTTTTTGCATTTTTAGTACAGACGGGGTTTCACCGTGTTAGCCAGGATGGTCTCGATCTCCTGACCTCATGATCCACCCTCCTCGGCCTCCCAAAGTGCTGGGATTACAGGCATGAACCACTGCGCCTGGTCTCTATTTAAGTTAGCTCTGTCCAGGGCAAACCAGCATTTCAAAGATACAAACTGTTTTTGCAAAAAACAGGTATACACCTATCCATAGTGCAGACATTATGTCTACTTATTTCTCTCTAAATAGATCTTTCATTTTAACAAGTACTTCACCTTCACAAAATTTAGTTGAGTCAGTGAACTCTTATCCAGATGCTATATCTTGGCCAGATTATCAAGAATTAAGCCTCACAGATAGGCTGTTTCCATTTCCTTTAACAAAGTTTATCAGTCCTGAGTTACTTCTTGATTTCTTGCCAGTGGCATATAATGATGACTCAGCCAAGTCAGTTCCCAGAGTTGGACTCTTTTTTTTCTTATACACAGGAAACTTCTTTTCCAAGAATACTTGTTCCAGTTGCTCACAATCTTCATAGTTGATGATTATAGAATGATCTATGTACTTTCAATGTACCTTCAAAAATGAGATCTGCAGCTGGATAAGACGTGTGTGTGTGTGTGTGTGTGTGTCTTAGTAGACTTAAACCTTTCATTGAATAAGAAGCCTAGTTGATAGTGTAAGGTGAGAGTTAGAAGAACAGGGAATTATTTGGTTTAAGGAATTGTGAAGAAATGTGCTATGCCATTAAAATTTTTCTCTACTTTTGTGTTAAATCTTAATTTTGTGCAGAATTTACTAAGCTGCAGGAAACTGTCAAAATTGACTCTTGCTAAGTTCCATATTGGTTTGTAATTATCTTAAAACAAAAGTTGGTTGATACTAAAGTGCAGTTTTTCCTCTAGCTTTCATAAATTGAGACAGGTCTTTTTCTCACCCTCCACATACCTATGGCTGGAAGCCGAGGTGGTTGTTCTTGGTTCCCGTTACAACTTCTAGACTGTTAATTTCTCCGCTCCTTGCAAATTAGACTGTTCCTTTGAAACTCAAACCCCTTGGAAATATCAGCCATGCCCCTTTGGTATTACCATCATCAACAGACCTCCCTCCTGGGCACTCTGGTCTTATTTTTTTCTTTTTTGAGATGGAGTCTTGCTCTGTCACCCATGCTGGAGTGTAATGGTGTGATCTCGGCTCACTGCAAACTCCTCCTCCCGGTTTCAAGTGATTCTCCTGCCTCAGGTTCCTGAGTAACTGGGATTACAGGTGCATACCACCACACCCAGCTAATTTTTGTATTTTTGGTAGAGACGGGGTTTCGCCATGTTGGCCAGGCTGGTCTCGAACTCCTGACCTCAGGTGATATGCCTGCCTCAGCCCCCCAAAGTGCTGGGATTACAGGCATGATCCACTGCACCTGGCCTCTTGCCATTTATTTAAGGCTTTAGATCTTTTGCTCAATATCATCTTCAGGCAAGTTCAGCCATCATTTTAGTGGCTCAGCTTTCACGTGAAAGGACCAGTACAAACCTCGGTTCCCCGTTTTTTGACATCTTTATTTCCATTACTTTTTTTCTTTCCTCCACTTTATTGTCATCAAATCTGAAACATTTTCTATAAGGGTATGTACCACCAGGATCTAGATGCAAATATTCTGCCTCCTGGACATCACTCCTTGCCAGCTCGTTGGCCCAGATGTCCTCATTCCTACAACCCTTCATTTTCACTGAGACTCTCCTTAGGACACAGATGCTGCTGCTCCCTCACGATCCATCCGTACTCTCTTGCTTTCAGTTTCCACGTTTTCCTCCTCAAATGCCATAGTTCATTTTTAGCATTCCCTTGCAACTACCCTGAGCTTCATTTTCCCACAATTTATTTGTTTCTCTTTCTCTTCCCAAATTTTAAATGTTGATGTTTCTAAGGGTTCTGTCCTAATTGCTCTTCTTTTCTCTCCACACACATACTCTCTCTAAGCTCTAAACACTACTAAACAGCTCATAATTTCCAGTCTTAGAGTTTGGTCCAGACCTTTATTCTGGGAGTTGATGATTTACGTGACAATAGCACTCGAATAATTCAGAGGTAACATGTCCTGGTTTCCCACATGATAGTAAGTGGCACTGCCAGCCATGCTAGATGCTTATAAGTCATTTTTGGCCCTTCCTCAATATTCTGACAATATCCAATTCAACATTCATTTAAAGAATATTTTGGTTCCAAATACATCTGTAATTTCCTCCACCTATTTTGATTTCCAATGTCCCCAGCCTAGCCAGAGCCACATATTTTCTTACCTACGCTTATTTTCTTAGGTCATCCTTAGTCAACTTACTTTAATTCTTATCTCCGACACCCTGTTAGCTACAGAGAAACCAAAGTGATCTCTTAACATGTCTTTCAGTTTCCAACTCTCCCACTTTTCTGGTGTACTTGGACTAAGATTTATGTTCCTCATCATTACTAATGAAGACCTGTACTGTTTCACATATCCTTCTCTTTCAGCCACGTCTCACATTACTCTTTCTCCCTTCTGTACTTCATCCAGATTCCTACTTTTCAGTTTTTCATTTCATCCAATTCACAGGTTTCTTCTACATGCCAAGATCTTGCTCATATATTAGGGTCCTTGAACACTGGGGGTTTTTCCTATAAGACGAATCTTTCTGTATTGTATGAAAAGCTAACTCTTTTTATTCTCAGGTCTTAGCTTAAATATTCTCACTTGAAAGAAGTGGTTAGAGTCTGTATAATCCAAATTAATATTTCTTTTTTTCTTTTTCTTTTGAGACAGGGTCTTGCTGTGTCACCCAGGCTGGAGTGCAGTGCCACAATCTTGGCTCACGGAAACCTCTGCCTCCTGGGTTCAAGCAGTTTTCATTTCTCAGCCTCCTGAGTAGCTGGGACTACAAGCGCACACCACTACACCCGGCTAACTTTTTTATTTTTAGTAGAGATGGGGTTTTGCCATGTTGATCAGACTGGTCTCAAACTCCTGGACTCAAGTGATCCATCCGCCTTGGCCTCCCAAAATGCTGGCATTACAGGCATAAGCCACCACGCCCGGCCCAAATTAATATATCTATATATAAAAATTATATGTATGAATCTTATATAATGTGAATTAAGATTATATCTAATGTTCGCCCCAACACCCTTGTTGGATATTCAGTCCCTTGCTTCACTTTGCATGTGAACACATTTTGTAATAATCTCTTCACTTTGCTCAGTTGGATTTCTGTGCCTGTCTTCGTCTTCAGAATTGAAACCCTAGGAGTACAGGACTGTGGCTTTCTTATTCACCACTGCAGCTCCGTAACTAAGAGAGCATCTGATACATATGTGTGAAGGGAATTGGTTAAATATAGACCACTAGGTCCAGTGGAGTCCACAGCCTATTCACTTCATGTAGTTTCCAAGAAACAAATGCTTCTCAACATATATTAATGAATGAGATATGGGCCAGGGTATCTGGTCTGGCTGGAGATGGCTTAACTTTGAGTTCACTTGAGAGGGTATCAGTGTGAGCAGGAATGCTTTCACTCACTTCAAGAATTGCATGGTGTTGGCCGGGCGCGGTGGCTCTCGCTTGTAATCCCAGCACTTTGGGAGGCCGAGGCGGGCGGATCACGAGGGCAGAAGATCGAGACCACGGTGAAACCCCGTCTCCACTAAAAATACAAAAAAAATTAGCCAGTCGTGGTGTCGGGCGCCTGTAGTCCCAGCTACTTCGAGAGGCTGAGGCAGGAGAACGGCGTGAACACAGGAGGCGGAGCTTGCAGTGAGCCGAGATTGCACCACTGCACTCCAGCCTGGGTGACAGAGCGAGACTCCGTCTCAAAAAAAAAAAAAAGAAGAAGAATTGCATGGTGTTTAGGGGGAAGAATCACCCCGCTTCTCTGGGGAGACATGAGGGCTCTGTGGCTCCTGTGGGCTCTCAAACTGTTGGAAGATGATTGCTAAACCTGAGTTTTCAGGTCTCCTAGTTATATTCATTTAAACTTATACATGATTTGTCACTATTTTAAGTTGTTTTTCACTGAAAAGTCAGTCTGAATATAGAGCCTTATTTCATTCAGATCAGAAAAACTGGGTCTTGGTAAAATCTGTTTATCTATAATTTTTAAGTAAGTACAATTTTATAAACCAGTTATTCCTAACTTGAGAGGCCTGGAGGATTTATTACAATGTGTATTTCAGGGCCACATCTGCAGAAGTTTTGATACAACATTTCCTTACTAATACCCCTGACAGCACATTTTAGCAGGCATCCTGTGTTATTCAGAAGCAGAACGTTTATGCACTACACTTTGGGAGAGAGAAGTGCATGTTATGTTACCATTTAAAGATGCCTGGTTCTTGTGGGGCAAATTGGCAAATGATTTATCTGAACTAATGGCAGAGTGGAATTTTAATACTTTAGGGTTTTCAGGAATCTTAGAGCTGTTTTCATTTGTCTCACACATACAGCCTGAACCTTGAAGACATTAATGAATTTGTCACAGAAATTAAATTGGGCCAAAATTTACATTTGCAACCCATGTCTGTGCTCTTCATTCTAAAGCACAATGGCCTAGAGTCATATTTTAACCTCTAAGTTTCATCTTATTAAAAAATAAAATAAAATAAATGTAAATACATGCATGTATTATACTATATATACAATTTATATACATTACAATATTAATTTGAATTACACATGACATCACTAGTAAAGGCCAGTTACAGTTTAGACTGAGATAAGCCCTGTGAGAATTTACTAAGGTCAAAAAGACTCCTTTTAATAGTGACTCAGTGGTACCTACTCTAAGGACAAAGGCTCCAGTATGTATCCTAATCTAAGTTATTACTGAATGTGAGTCCTGTGATAGCTTCTAATGAAAATTTTCCATTGAAAAAAATCAATGTTAATAACTGGAACTCGAGAGCTGTAATGGGTTCTGCTGTGTTTTTTGGGCTTAGACTGTGTGCTATAATATGCTAAGAAGAGGAGTTGATGACCTGTGAGCTCTGGTCACTTCCTGATCTCATTTGACTCTTTGGTCTTTAGTTTTAAAAGGGTGATCAGAGAGGTTGCTTTATAATGGAGAAGTTGAACAAAAGGACCATCAACCTGCAGGCTCACTGGCACAGCGCAAGTTTCACCGGATAAGCATTTCAGTAAAGAGGACTATTGCCAACAGCAATACTTGCAAGGAAGCTTTGTTACAGAGAGGATTTTTTTTTTTAAAGAAGCTGCTAGGAAAACTGACACTAGAAGCTAACTAGAGTCACTCTTTATAGATATCAATGAAATTGTAAGTCTGAAGACATTACTTACCTAGATACAGTAATGGACTTTATTTAAGAACCAACTTTATACATACCTAATATACCTAGGCTTGTTGATCAAGTTGGCTGGCTGGGGAAGAATAAAACCATCTAGAAGATCCACATGATGAGAGAAAGCATTCGGGGAGGGCAGACAGAGACATGATGCTGGCCACAGATAGAACCCAGAGACGCTCTGTGATTGAAGTAGTTCTAATACCTGGAAGCTTCGATTTGCTCTTATAACGTGTCTAAAGCCATTTAATTCAAGACTACCCTTCCTAGTTGGTACCTGTAGATGTAATGCATCTCCTAAGGTATTAGTCTAGGCTCCACGGGACAGAACAACTACCTGGAGGTAGGTGGTGGAGCCTCCGGACTCCGCGACACATTTCACAATGCTGTTTACTCCAAAACACTGGCCTTATTGAACTAATCTAGCTATTGGGTAAGACGAGAAGTAATACACGAACATTCTTAAAGTCTGTTCTCTTTTGCCTTGTGACCTTAAACATTTCAAAGACCAACATGAACACTATTGAATAGAATTGTGTTTCCATCGTCATAACTAATCTGAAAGCCTAAGTTATACCTCTTTCACTGCACATCCAATCTATTTTATGGGCAGAAGAGCACAATGGGCTCAGCTATGCAGGCTTTAGGAGTTATTTTAACCTTTAAAGAACAATAGACACAAGTAAAAGTACATAAATAAAGTAGGCATTTTATATTTAATTTTTATTTTCATATGCATGAAAAGTGTGTTCCAAAAAAAGATTAGAGAAATCCATGGCATGTCTTTCTGGTTAATGTTACTTTATTTTTTGGTTCATCTACGCTACTACTTACAAGTTACTTGTTTTTTTTTTCATGGAAAATTTTTTTTAAATGAATTGATTTTGCTTTTCATCAGCACAGTTGTTGACTAATACCAAAGTTAGTTAGAAGGTTATGATTTTTACATTTATAGAATGTCAGGGGCAGCATTTAGACAATACATCATGGTAACTTGGCATTTATGAAATATTAGTTTTCCATAAACATGAACTCAGAGAGGAAGGTTACATTTTTTTAAATTATAATAACATTTTGAAAACCATCTGTCCTTTAAAATGTTACTAAAATATATATTGGAACTGGTGTTTTAGATGCCAGTCCTTCCTGAAGAGTGTTTTGAGATTTTTTTCAAATACTGCCTCAGTTCTATATAAAATAGAAAATATTCTGCCTTGTAAAATGACTACTGGATGTAGGTAAGAAGAAGTTAAGGAAATATTACATAAAAGTAGATTTGCAAAGGTAATTTGCTGAAGGATTATTTACACTTTGATGAGTGGATCTGGATATTTTGATACTAAGTGAAAGTGGTTCCACTGGAATTAGAAGGGAATAGAGATCTGAAAGCAGGAGTGAAAAGAATGTGTGTAAGCCGGGCACGGTGGCTCATGCCTGACCTCAGGTGAGCCGCCCACCTCAGCCTCCCAAAGTGCTGGGATGACACGCTTGTTAAGTGGTACTCTAATTAATCAGTAACTTAAACCTCAAAAGAGATTCATTATGTACACAAAATTAATCTTGTGTAATCAAGTGTATAAGTAAAATTAATTGAAGAAATCAAAAAACGCAAGGTGGCTGACACCTGTAATCTCAGTGCTTTCGGAAGTCTACGTGGGAGGATCCCTTGACTTAAGGAGGCTGAGACCAGTCAAGCAACACGGTGGGACCCCATCTCTGTAAAACAATTAGCCGGGGATGGTGGTGCGTGCCTGTAGTCCGAGCTACTTGAGAGGCTGAGGCAAAAGTATCGCTTGAGCCTAGGACTTGGAGTCTGCAGTGAGCTATGATCACACCACTGACTCCAGCCAGAGCAACAGAGGGAGACAATGAGAACACGTGGACACAGGAAGGGGAACATCACACTCTGGGGACTGTTGTGGGGTGGGGGGAGGGGGCAGGGACAGCATTAGGAGATACACCTAATGCTAAATGACGAGTTAATGGGTGCATCACACCAACATGGCACATGGATACATATGTAAGAATCCTGCACGTTGTGCACATGTACCCCAAAACTCAAAGTATAATAATAAATAAATAATAAACCACAAAACACTTGTAATTCCAAATCCAGATATATAAACCACAGGAATACTTAGATAAACACACGTTATACACACATATAGTATATGTATGATAAAATATACTTGTATGTTCAACTTGGGAAAGGTTGATGATTTTAGAAACAAACTAATAATTCTATTGCCTTGTGCTCTAATGATTTTCAATTTGAAGATTTATTTGGGATCAAATATATGAGGCTCCACATACAAGACATCTTTCTTTCCCCTCTTCTCAGCACCATTTTTTGGCTGATTATTGGACTACAACTGGGAGATCTAGAACTAAATTCCTGCTTAGTGTTTACTTGTTCAGAGCATAGGCTTTGAAATCGTCCTGTTTTGCCTCAGTCTCCACAGTGGTACCTACTAACCTCATGACTAGGGGATCGTGTAGCATTTCTCTAAGCCTTGTTTTCTTAGCTGTGAAGTGGTAAATTTTGGAAGTGCTTTGTTCATAGGATTTCTGTGGAAACTGAATTGGGTAAAGAATGTAAGGCATTTAGCACAGTAAAATAACCTGGATTACAGTAACTTTTCAAGGAGTGTTTATTAGTACTTAAACTGCCATTGTCATCAAAATTCTGTTTTTACATATGAACTTAGAAATGCCATTGTAACCTTCTCAACTCATTTGGTCATTTAAAATAGAGAGGTTGAGTTAGGTGTTTCTTAAATTTCTCTTTAGCTCTGATACTATGTGTCTGACGTTAAGTAATGCAAAGTTGGTAATTAAATCTTCCCCTTTCGTGATGTAGGAGAAAGGCATAAAAAATTTCTGGGTGACTGGATTCCCTTGCAAGTTTATTAGAATTGTAATTACGTAGCATTTTGAATAAAGCGTTCATTCTGGAAATCATTAAGTTTATTTTTCTTAACTCCGTATTTTGTCAACTGTGGAAAAATTGGGATTTAGGAGTAACCTCTGATTTAAAATTCCACCTAGTAACCATCTAAATTGTAGTCTTGTAATTTCCTAACTTTGGTCTTGAATGTGTTTATCATTCTTATGCGTTATCATACTGTATTATATATTTATACAACATAAAATGTATAGTTTTAACTATTGCACATGTTTACATATGAAAGGTGTAGTTTTGAACTTATCATTATTAAATTTGCTAATTTTGCTTCACTATTCATTTTGGACACTTATCCATATTAGTACATGCAACTCAAGTTTATTCTTTTGAGCTACTGTATATCATTCAAATGTATGAATAAATAACCTTGCTTTGGTGGACATTTAAGTATTTTCATGTATCAGTATGAAAAACAGTTTCAAAATGAACATTCAAATATACATTGCATATATGTGTATAATATTTGTATATATGAAGGTTCCTGTGGGTCATATATCTGAAATCAAAATTACAAGTGTTTTGTACCTTCTATAATTAATTTTACTCTCAATTTTAAGTAAACAAGATTAGTTTTTGCACATGATGCATCTCTTTATTCAGTTAAAATTACTGACATAATTAGAATACCACTTAAAACTTGAGAATATTTTCAAGGGTATTTATGCAAAACTTACATAAATGTGTTGAAAAGTCCTTTTGTATATATGTAGAGATTACATGGTATGTTAAATTCATCAATTTGCCTAAATATCAAGTTATACTTAAGTAGTGTCCATACACCATGCTTTTGCTTGACTGAACTCCAATATGTATATCCGGAGTACTTTTTAACATTCATAGGTTAAGTGGCCTGTTTTGGAAAATGATATTAAAAATGTAATTCAGATGAATGCTTAAAGATTAAAAATGAATGAGCTTTCGTATTAATCATCAATATGACAACCCTAAAGGGAAGCATGATTTTCAAATATACCTCCTTGTAGGCAGGATAATTCAGAAATGCACAGTGCATATTAGATATGGGATTTGAGTCATAGTGTATTTCTCTAAGAATGTAATTTATTGTACTTTCACATCCACCCCACTGAATATGCAGAGTTTAAGATGCAATGGCCAGAAGACATGAGCGTGTCACTAGAAGGATGTGGACGTGGGCTCCGGGGCTGTTGATGATGACGGTGGTCTTTTGGGGTCATCTGGGGAATGGACAAGGCCAAGGTAAGTGCAAGGATTTTCTAATTCTTTGCGAGTTGGATGCGAATTTCACTTTGTGATGAAATTATGTTGAGTCTTTGGTTTGATGTTTAAGCAATTTTTTACAATCTTCCGTCAGGTTTTTGTTACAGGGTATTGTAATATCTCTGCACCAGTTAAATTGAAATAGAATTAGGTGTGAGTAAATGCATCAAAATTGAAGCCATCTTTCTGAAATTGGCTTTTCTCTGTTGTAATTGATGATATGTATATATATGTGAGGTTTTATGAAGCCATATATATGCGTGTGTCTCTGTTGTAGTTGGTGGTATGTATATATATGTGAGGTGTTACGAGGCCATAAATATGCGTGTGTGTGGGTTTTGGGTGGGTGGGTGTGCCTGTGAGTTTGTGTGTGTGGTATTTTACAAGAACACGTAGCATATAAAGTTGCCGTGATTTTGAAGAAAAGTTTTTGGACGTTTGTCTGTTTAGGGTTTTTATGTTTTTGGATGTTTGTCTCTTTAGGGTTTTTATGTTTTACATTTTAAAACTTCAAGAACCTATTCTTAAAGGATGCGATGTTCTTTAGAAATTAAATGAAAAATGTGACGTTTCTCATTCTTCTGCCAAGTGTATTTAGGGGAAATTAATGAGAGAGTGGAGCTGCAAGGTTGTGGCATCCTGAAATGTCTGTTGGAGTCTAGAAAAAGGCCATAGATTTTGTAATAAGGCTTTCAATACTGATTTCATCAATAGCTGTATGGAGTGGTTTGTGCCAAATCTAGTATCTGTGAATGTATTTTGTGATAAGTATTGTATTATTTTTGGAGGTGTGTTGCCTGCTCAGATACAAATTGCAATTCTGTATTTTATGTGATAAAACATCCTGACATCGCTGAAATTTTCTTTTCCTTTCCGGGCAAGTATATTCGGCATTGATTTCCTGCATTTTCAAGGCTTGAAATGAAATCTGTGAGCAGGAAGTTTACAGAGTTATTTCAAGGGATAGGTATATTTCTCCAGATAAAATTGAAAGTGTGCAGTGTTATTATATAATTGTGATGAAGTTGAGCTTTGCTAGTTTGAAGTATCTAATAAAGTTTAACACTTTTTAAAAGATCCTTCAAAAAAAGCAGTTTTCTTGCCATATGTAATATTGTTCAATGAAGTTTTGAAATGAAATAGATATTTTTCAAAACCACAAATGCATCTGTGCCTTTATATGAACAGTTGTATATACATGTAAGCAGATAATACATTTTGTTAATTAAGATCAGCTTTGATTTTAATTTTTCTTTCCTGTCATTCAGAATTTGTATTTGCATCTAATAGAATTCTCATTTTTCTTTTTTGTGATAAAACTAATGTAAAATATATTCAATACACATAGTAGTTTTTTTCACCAAAGGTCTAAAACAAGAATATGTAGACAGTAGCTACGTTGGATTTCTTTGGCTATAAGAGTTGTCTATTTCTCTGGTGATGTGTAGAATTACTAAAATGCAGCATGACAACTGTTTCTCTGTAATAGTGATCCAACATGACATGTAGTATTACACAGGGTTGCTAATACCTTCCTCTGACCATCATTTCCAGTAATTGTGGCTTGTTTTAGATGAGGAATAGGTTATTAGATATTTAAAATATTTGAGAAAAATAGGTATCTTCTCTCTTATTTACCCAAACCCTTTTATTTACTCAATATTGATGGCTCAAGTATTCTATCTTTCACTAGGGACCATCATTTATTAAAAAATGGCCTGAAATCAATTCCAAGTCTAGCTGTAGTGAAGCTTCTAGTGGGAAATGCAAGTTAAGTAATTTGTTTTCTTTCTAAAAGGATAAATTAAAATAGACAATGATTCAAAGAACAAAACAACTTAATAGAAAACATAATGGAATGCTTTGATACTATGATTCAGGGAATTTTGCTTCCTTAGTGGTAGCTAGATTGAGTGAAGGAGATTGCTTAGGTATAATGAGCAAATCTTATAATTGCAAGTATAACCCAAGCTGCATATCATCATTTAGCTCAATAAGCCTCATTAAATATTAAATATTACCTTTTAACTTTTATGCAATTAAGCAGAATTTAAAAATAAAAGTTTTAAAAATTAAAGTTTTTATTACTAAGTATCTTTTAAAATACAAATCTCACAGCTCCTTATTGTCAAGAAAAGAACACATGAAAATTTATAAATAAGGTTTTCTCTCTATTAAATTTACAGTCTTGCATTAAATATTGGTTATTGGGACCCACCATGTCCATGATTATGATTAAGTATCAATGAAAGATGACTCTTGCAGCAAATATGCATGCAAATGTTTTAAGATTATTTTCACATTATTTCACATAATTTCTTAAGCATAATAGGATAAGTAAATTATACTTTCTACACAAGCTCTTCATATTTATGAATAGACCATGTTCTAAATTTTTCAATCATTGGGGAATCCCAATGTCATATTTATGAATGGACCATGTTCTAAATGTTTCAGTCATTGGGGAATCCCAATGTCATATTTATGAATGGACCATGTTCTAAAAGTTTCAGTCATTGGGGAATCCCAGTGTCGTATTTATGAATGGACCATGTTCTAAATGTTTCAGTCATTGGGGAATCCCAGTGTCGTATTTATGAGTGGACCATGTTCTAAATGTTTCAGTCATTGGGGAATCCCAGTGTCGTATTTATGAATGGACCATGTTCAAAATGTTTCAGTCATTGGGGAATCCCAGTGTCGTATTTATGAATCGACCATGTTCTAAATGTTTCAGTCATTGAGGAATCTTCCTAGAGAAACCGTGTGAGAAATTGTAGCTAAGCTCAAAAACGGAAGACAAAAATCGATTTAACGAGGAATGTAGATTAATGTCATAGTATTATCGCGACTGTGTGCAACCACTACTTATAAACAATGATATAAGAAATGCAATCTGAAATCTGAATTCTAAATAGGAATGTAGTGCCATTATCCCTCTGGGACCCTTAGGGTCAAAATAAGATAAAAGTGATGAATGGTGGGTTGGAAGTCAGTCAGTGATCCTTGTCAAATTTTTGTATCTGTCAAGAAAAGCATCTGCTTGAGGACATCCATTTTCCTACTTCTGAGTTACAGAATAATAGGTACTTATCCTGAATGTGACATTCCCTGACGTGGACTCTGTCTTTGCTGCTTAGGTGGTGTGTGCATGAGAAAGTGCTTAACATCTGAAAACGGAGACAATCCTTAGAGAAAGATATATATGAATTTTAAAAGGAAATATACCTACGATGGAAATAAAACAAATAGCATAAATATCTAGCTGTATTTGGTCTTTTTGGTAACTATTACAATATATACATTTTCAAACAACTAAGTTCAGCACTGACTTTGGGAGAATCTAGATAAAACTGAACTGACATATAATAAGCATTGGTGTAATTAATAGCACAGCGGGCAGAACCATGGGGGTATTTCCTGAGGAAGAGGGACTATAGAGAGGCAAAAGAAAACCCAGCTCATTCTGGGGAGTGCCAGGAGCAGTTATTATATTCAGAACTGAGAACTTATTTCTAACTCACCAACCCATAGTTCTGGCTGAAGTGCAGTGGTGCAGTCATAGCTCATTCTCAGCCCCAAACTCCTGGGTTCATATGGTCCTCTCATCTCAGCCTCCTGGTAGCTATGACCACAGGTGTGCACTACTTTGTCCAGCCAGTTTATTTTATATTTTATTTTCATTTCATTTGTAAAGACTGGGTCTTGCTATGTTGCCCAGGCAGGTCACAAACTCCTATCCTCAAGCAGTCCTCTAACCTAGGCCTCCCAAAGTACTGACATTACAGGCATGAGCCATTGCATCTGGCTCAAAAATATTTCTGTCCTAATGGCTTTAACAAAGAAGTGCCGTTTTGGGGATATATACAATGGTGTGCTGCTTGGGAGTGACAAAAAAATAATTATAAGAAGAATGGAACGAATATGTCAGTATGTTTTCAAAAGCAAGTTAGCCCAAGTTTTTAAACAAGCATAATTTTAGGTTTTTGTAACTAACTTAGGGTTTAAATGTAGCAAAAATTTTAAACATTATCATGAATACACAGAAAATTTTAATCAATTTGGTTTCCATGATGAATTTACATGCTTAAATTCCTAATTTCAATTTGCTGCTAGATATGAGAAAGTTTGAGATTTTGAAGAAGCAAGTGGTTCTTACAAATGTAGCAAACTTAAATTTTGAGGACAATTTAATTTAACTTCCATTTTTATGACTAGATTTTGGGTCAGCTGTTAAGCATTCAAAAAATAAAATCTGATAATATCTGGCAATTCCAATTTTCAGTTTTATTGATCTTCACCATGAAATAATATATAAGCTAAGGGGCAAAATTTTGGAAAAGCAGATCACTTTGTTGTCCTATTTAGCAAGTTCTCAAATTATGCCATCTTGGAATCATTACAAGTAATTATACGAAGACAGTATCTTGTGTTTTGTATTTCAGTGTTACACATCCAATTGTTCTCTAGAGATATCAGAGAAAACCCACTCAAGAAGGGAAGGTTAGATAAACAGCCCTCTCTCTCTCTCTCTCTGTCTTTGCCTCCATTTGGTTCCTTATGTTCATTTCTCAGTGCATTTCAGTTACTTTTATTGTTCCCTTCATTTTCTCTTTCATTCCAGAAGTTTAAGTGATTGCATAATTCTTTTGACAGCTGAAAGTAGTATCCGACTTTGAATGAAAGGTTTACAGCTACAGCTTTTCAATTAGAAAATCTCAGATCATGTGATCTATGAGTTTTAATATCTTAGGATCTCGACCAGTAAGGAATAATCACTTTGAAAAACCTTGATGCTACCTAGAGTTTGTGTTTTGTGAGGTTGCTTGGTAAATTATTTTCCTTTGATAATTGAATATTACTTCAAGAGAGGTGAGCTCAGACGTTTGGCAATGAATATTGAATGTGTATTCCAAGAGACATGACCTTAAAATATCATCAAGCTAAGTAGTAGTGAAATTGAACTCTGCTGTATAATAGAAGTCAGTGTTTCTTACATCTTTGTGATATATAAATATTTTTACATTGTGGTAGATAATAATTTGTATGGGAACATTTAATTGAATTTAATTTATCCTATGGCAGAATTATGTTGCATAGGTCATTTTAGTTTTTGATTTAAGCATCTTAAAATTACAAATGCAAATATTCAACACGTAAAACCCACATGAATACACACTCCCAAACATTTGAAATCCTAACAGTCATTTCCAACAGCTTTTTCCTACAAAAGAAGTCAGCTCTTCTTAGAGAAGACATGCATTCCCATAGCTTGAGAGGTGCACACTATAAGGTAAACAGAGAAAGGATTACAGCAGTTTAAGTATACCAGCGGATTTACTTTATAGACAATAGACTTTTGAATTACTTGTCTTCAAAATTTGGTTTCTTGAGAAAATTATCTGTGTAGATTAATCATGCATTTCAGATACTTTCCAGACATCTGAATGTTGTTTTCTTAAAAGTAGCCAGCACGCCTTTTTATGCAGTCTGCATGGGAGATAGTAAGAGATGTGTATGCTGTATATCTACTAGTAGAGATTTGTTTATGAGTGCTTCCTTAAAAAATTATTTTTTCTGAAGAAAGGGATTTCTTTTTTATAATTTAGATTAGATGATTTTAAATGTTTTTAGGTTTTAACCTCTCTGATCATCAGGGTCATTGCCATGGAAAAAATGCAAGTTATAGCATATTTCATTTTTATAAGGAAAGAAGTTGATAATTTAGACTTTTTTCTTTTACTAAATTGAATTACATCACTCAATATTTGGATGGCATTAATTCACAATAGCAACAAAAAAATCTTACTATTCAACAAAATAAAGTATGATTTCCTTCACATTTAACTTAATTTGTTCTTTAAAACATCTCCTAACGAAGGTTTTCTCATCCTCTGAAGCTGAATTTATTTAGGAAAAAATATTTTAAACACCATCCCAAGTGATATAACTATTTTTATTGAGCTTTGATGTTCTATTTGAACATATTTGAAGACTGTACAAGCACTCAATTTAGAATTAAGATTTTATTTGGAGATTTTGGTTGTATTTGAAATCTGTTGTGGAATTAAACATGAAGAATACGTCAATTTACTAGATGTCATTGTCTATGACACATTTTAGTCTTATCTTTCTGCCTATATGTAAAGAGGAATAGAAATAATTGGTATAAACAGGAAAAAAGAAGTAAAGTGGTAGGATCAGATGTGAGAAATATATAAGCTAAGATACTCTTTTTTTGTTTGTTTGTTTTTTGTTTTTGTGAGACAGAGTCTTGCTCTGTTGCCCAGGCTGGAGTGCAGTGACACAATCTTGGCTCACTGCGGCCTCCACCTCCCAGGCTCAATGGTTCTCCTGCCTCAGCCTCCTGTGTAGCTGGGATTACAGGTACGCATCACCACACCCGGCTAATTTTTGGATTTTTAGTAGAGACTAGGTTTGACCATGTTGGCTAGGCTAGTCTCAAACTCCTGACTTCAGTTGATCCGCCCACTTCAGCCTCCCAAAATTCTGGGATTTCAAGTGTGAGCCACCAGGGCCAGCCTAAGCTAAGATATTCTAGAAGCTATTAATAGTAAAATATAATGTAAATTGTTTAAAATTAATCTGTATATGAAATTTTTTCTAGGACTTTCCTGCCAGAAAAGTAGGAATAGAATGGCAAAAGGAACGAGGTTCCTTCTACAAGTAGGCACACATCCTATTTCACTTTATCCTGTGATCAGTCTCATAACCATCTCCTGGTGTGAAGTGCTAAAACTGTGCTTTAAGAATAACTTAAGTCCTTTATGTACAAACTAAAGTATGAGAGCCTGAACCTTGGAAACCAAGAGATTCCAAAAAGCCTTATGTGTGAGACTGGGTGCCACAGATCTTGGCAGAAATTACTGCTTATTCTTAATTCTTATTGTTCCTTTCTAGCACTTCAATTTATAATGCCAATATCTACCTCAGCCTAAAGACAAGCTCTAGAATCACTTGTGTTACTTATTACATTTCTTTTAAAAAACTCATGAATTACACATGAATTTCAAAGTTGCCAACTGAGATTCCAAGGACTTAGAAAAGAAAAAACGTGGCACCTTTCCATTATAAAGGCTGTACGCAGTCTTCATAGTGTTTGTCTTTAAGGGACAACATGCCTCATCCATCAGCAACTTTTCTTCCTTAAATCATCATATCTTGCCTAAAAAGGTTTTCTGAAAACTAAGATTTGCAGATTGTTATATCACATCTTAATCTACGTATCAACTTTAGCATTATCAAAGCATGAACTGTTCTGGGTTTTCATAGTTAATTATGTTTGTGGTAATAACTGGGATGCAATTGTTTTTCTTCTGATGATTTTGTACTTGCTTTTCTTATGGTAACTTCTGATGCTTGTTTGTAAGATCTTCCTCTCTTTTCTCCATCTGGTTATCTTCTTACCTTCTGTCCTTTAACTCAGATGTCACCCACACTGTGTGTCTTTCTGGATTGCTTCTTATTTAACTGTTGCTTCTCATAGTTTACATACCTCCTCCTGTACCACACTATCAACATTTCTCAAGCTGCACTATATGCTGGGTTGTGTCTTTATTTATTTATAAGTTCCTTGATA
The DNA here is from genome assembly GCF_028878055.3 of Symphalangus syndactylus. Taxonomy (NCBI): domain Eukaryota; kingdom Metazoa; phylum Chordata; class Mammalia; order Primates; family Hylobatidae; genus Symphalangus; species Symphalangus syndactylus. Next base: position 155,159,073 of record NC_072425.2, on the reverse strand, counting down.
ATTCGGACTATATATTAGTATATTCAAAAAATACTTATGAAGTGTTTACTTTGGGTCAGGAATTATTGAGTGAAGGAAATTGACCAAAACTCTGCCATCATGAAGCTCGCATTCTAACTTAGGGAGACAGATAACAGACAATGAGCCACATAAATATGCAAAGTATCGTAAGTTAGATGGTGAAAAGTAATCCTGGATGGGGATCAGATAATTTTGATAGGATAATTTTTAACTGGGTAGTCAAGAAAGGCCGCACAGAGAAGATGGCAATTGGAAGAACAAGGTGGTGAGAACTGCTGAGTCTGGAGCAAACACACAATTTGGAGCAGTAGAAGATTCCAGAAGTAACAGTATAGAGGCGAAGAAGTGGGAATTGTGTGGAGTCTTTTACTTGCTGTTGTAATGACCTTGGCTATGCTTTGAAGTGAGGTGGAAAGTTGGCAGGGACCTTAGTTTTATTTTTAATAATTCACTATGAATTTTGAACGGTCACTATTATAGACTCAATAATTTTGCTTTATTACTCTTGCAATTGACTACAAAAGAGCGTATTGAAGAAATGTTAAATTCTAATTTAAACTGATTGAAATAGGTTTTTATCTTTTTATGTTTCTCATCACTGAATATCTCATTTTTAATTAGTTTGAAAGCATTCTAAGATAGTGAGCCAATGCAATTTAGCATAATGCATAACTTATTATTCATCAGATTTAGGTATTTAACCGAGGATGCTAATTAGGAAAGTAACTTGTTCTGTTGGATGATTTTGATAAAGCTACTTTCAAATGATTATCACATCCATTGATGTCATATTAAGTTGTGTTTCTGGAAACCAAATTTAGGCAGTGGTAATGAGTTAATATCTCTAAGTGGATACCTTTTATCTCTACAGTCAAGGATACTTGAAAGTGGAAAAACATACTGGCTTCAAGTCTTGGGAACTAGGACTTACCGGAAATGTGTGTGTTTTTTTTGTTTCCTGGTGGAATTGTCTTCTCGGAAAGATGGTGTTTCCTTTTCAATAGGAAAAAATTGATCCTATGCTGCTTTACTTTAATGCTTTAACTGCTCCTTCAAAAGTAAGGCTGAACTCTGTTAGTTGAATGCAGAGAACAAAAAGGGGTTTCAGAGAATGCTTCTGTGTAGTTTTTATTTGGAGATATTCCTTTTTCCTCTATTACAATCTTAGCGATCCGAAGGTCCACTTGCATTTTCTACACAAAGAGTCTTTCATAACTGCTCAATCAAAAGTATGGTTTAGCTCTGTTAACTGAATGCACAGATCAGAAATATATTTCACAGAATGCTTCTGTGTAGTTTTTATTTGAAGATATTCTTTTTCCCAATGTAGGCCTCTTAGCTCTCAGAATGTCCAATTGCAGTTACTACAGAAAGAGTGTTTCAGAATGGCTCAATCAAAAGTAAGTTTCAACTCTGTTAGTTGAATGCACAGAACAGAAAGGAGTTTCATACAATGCTTCTGTGTAGTTTATATTTGAACATATTCCTTTTTCCATTATTACCCACTTAGCGCTCCGAATGTCCAGTTGCATTTTCTACTGACAGAGTGTTTCAAAACTGCTCAATCAAAAGTATGGTTTAGCTCTGTTAGCTGAATGCTCAGATCAGAAAGAAGTTTCACAGAATGATTCTGTGTAGTTTATATTTGAAGATATTCCTTTTTCCACTATTACCCTCTTAGCGCTCCGAATCTCCACTTTCATTTTCTACAAAAAGAGTGTTTCAGAACGGCTCAATCAAAACTAATGTTCAAATCTTTTAGTTGAATGCACAGAACAGAAAGAAGTTTCACAGAATGCTTCTGTGTAGTTTTTATGTGTAGATATTCTTTTTCCCAATATAGGCCTCTTAGCGCTAAGAATGTCCAATTGCAGTTTCTACAGAAAGAGTGTTTCAGAACGGCTCAATGAAAAGTAAGATTCACCTCTTTTAGTTGAATGCACAGAACAGAAAGAAGTTTCACAGAATGATTCTGTGTCGAATTTAGTTGAAGATATTCCTTTTTTGACTATTACCCACTTAGCTCTCTGAATATCCACTTGCAGTTTCTACACAAAGAGTGTTTCAGAACTTTTCCTTCAAAAGTAAGGCTAAACTCTGTTAGTTGAATTCAGAGAACAGAAAGAAGTTTCATACAATGCTTCTGTATAGTTTATATTTGAACATATACTTTTTTCCACTATTACCCACTTAGCGCTACGAATGTCCAGTTGCATTTTCTACAGACAGAGTGTTTCAAACTGCTCAATCAAAAGTATGGTTTAACTCTGTTAGCTGAATGCTCAGATCAGAAAGAAGTTTCACAGAATGCTACTGTGTAGTTTATATTTGAATATATTCCTTTTTCCACTATTAACCTCTTAGCGCTCCGAATGTCCACTTGCATTTTCTACAGAAAGAGTGTTCAGAACTGCGCAATCAAAAGTATGGTTTAACTCTGTTAGCTTAATGAACATATCAGAAATAAGTTTCACACAATGCTTCTGTGTAGTTTTTATTTGAAGATATTATTTTTCCCAATAGAGGCCTCTTAGCGCTTAGAATGTCCAATTGCAGTTTCTACAGAAAGAATGTTTCAGAAAGGCTCAATCAAAAGTAAGGTTCAACTCTGTTAGTTGAATGCACAGAAGAGAAAGAAGTTTCATACAATGCTTCTGTGTAGTTTATATTTGAACATATTCTTTTTTCCACTATTACCCACTTAGCGCTACGAATGTCCAGTTGCATTTTCCACAGACAGAGTGTTTCAAAACTGCTCAATCAAAATTATGGTTTAACTCTGTTAGCTGAATGCTCAGATCAGAAAGATGTTTCACAGAATGCTTCTGTGTAGTTTATATTTGAATATATTACTTTTTCCACTACTACGCTCTTAGCGCTCCAAATGTCCAGTTGCATTTTCTACAGAAAGAGTGTTCAGATCTGCTCAATCAAAAGTATGGTTTAACTCTGTTAGCTGAATGCACAGATAAGAAAGAAATTTCACCAAATGATTCTCTGTAGTTTGTATTTGAAGACATTCCTTTTTCCACTATTACCCTCTTAGCGCTCGGAATCTCCACTTGCATTTTCTACAAAAAGAGTGTTTCATAACTGCTCAATCAAAAATATGTTTTATCTCTGTTAACTGAATTTACAGATCAGAAATAAGTTTCACAGAATGCATCTGTGTAGTTTTTATTTGAAGATATTCTTTTTCCCAATGTAGGCCTCTTAGCGCTTAGCATGTCCAATTGCAGTTTCTACAGAAAGAGTGTTTCAGAACGGCTCAATCAAAAGTAAGGTTCAACTCTGTTAGTTGAATGCACAGAACAGAAAGAATTTTCACAGAATGCTACTGTGTAGTTTATATTTGAATATATTCCTTTTTCCACTATTACCCTCTTAGTGCTCCGAATGTCCCCCTGCATTTTCTACAGAAAGAGTGTTCAGAACTGCGCAATCAAAAGTATGGTTTAACTCTGTTAGCTTAATGAACATATCAGAAATAAGTTTCAAACAATACTTCTGTGTAGTTTTTATTTGAAGATATTATTTTTCCCAATATAGGCCTCTTAGCGCTCAGAATGTCCAATTGCAGTTTCTAAAGAAAGAGTGTTTCAGAAAGGCTCAATCAAAAGTAAGATTCAACTCTGTTAGTTGAATGCACAGAACAGAAAGAAGTTTCATACAATGCTTCTGTGTAGTTTATATTTGAACATATTCTTTTTTCCACTATTACCCACTTAGCGCTACGAATGTCCAGTTGCATTTTCTACAGACAGAGTGTTTCAAAACTGCTCAATCAAAAGTATGGTTTAACTCTGTTAGCTGAATGCTCAGATCAGAAAGAAGTTTCACAGAATGCTTCTGTGTAGTTTATATTTGAATATATTCCTTTTTCCACTACTACTATCGTAGCGCTCCAAATGTCCAGTTGCATTTTCTACTGAAAGAGTGTTCAGATCTGCTCAATCAAAAGTATGGTTTAACTCTGTTAGCTGAATGCACAGATCAGAAAGAAGTTTCACAGAATGATTCTGTGTAGTTTATATTTGGAGACATTCCTTTTTCCACTATTACCCTCTTAGCGCTCCGAATCTCCACTTGCATTTTCTACAGAAAGAGTGTTTCAGAACGGCTCAATCAAAACTAAGGTTCAACTCTTTTAGTTGAACAAACAGAACAGAAAGAAGTTTCACACAATTCTTCTGTGTAGTTTTTATTTGTAGAAATTCTTTTTCCCAATATAGGCCTCTTAGCGCTCAGAATGTCCAATTGCAGTTTCTACAGAAAGAGTGTTTCAGAACGGCTCAATCAAAAGTAAGGTTCAACTCTGTTAGTTGAATGCACAGAACAGAAAGAAGTTTCATACAATGCTTCTGTGTAGTTTATATTTGAACATATTCTTTTTTCCACTATTACCCACTTAGCGCTACGAATGTCTAGTTGCATTTTCTACAGACAGAGTGTTTCAAAACTGCTCAATCAAAAGTATGGTTTAACTCTGTTAGCTGAATGCTCAGATCAGAAAGAAGTTTCACAGAATGCTTCTGTGTAGTTTATATTTGAATATATTCTTTTGCCACTACTACGCTCTTAGCGCTCCAAATGTCCAGTTGCATTTTCTACAGAAAGAGTGTTCAGATCTGCTCAATCAAAAGTATGGTTTAACTCTGTTAGCTGAATGCACATATCAGAAAGAAGTTTCACCGAATGATTCTGTGTAGTTTATATTTGAAGACATTCCTTTTTCCACTATTACCATCTTAGCGCTCCGAATCTCCACTTGCATTTTCTACAAAAAGAGTGTTTCATAACTGCACAATCAAAAATATGTTTTATCTCTGTTAACTGAATTTACAGATCAGAAATAAGTTTCACAGAATGCATCTGTGTAGTTTTTATTTGAAGATATTCTTTTTCCCAATGTAGGCCTCTTAGCGCTTAGAATGTCCAATTGAAGTTTCTACAGAAAGAGTGTTTCAGAACGGCTCAATCAAAAGTAAGGTTCAACTCTGTTAGTTGAATGCACAGAACAGAAATAATTTTCACAGAATGCTACTGTGTAGTTTATATTTGAATATATTCCTTTTTCCACTATTAACCTCTTAGCGCTCCGAATGTCCACTTGCATTTTCTACAGAAAGAGTGTTCAGAACTGCGCAGTCAAAAGTATGGTTTAACTCTGTTAGCTTAATGAACATATCAGAATTAAGTTTCACACAATGCTTCTGTGTGGTTTTTATTTGAAGATATTATTTTTCCCAATAGAGGCCTCTTAGCGCTCAGAATGTCCAATTGCAGTTTCTACGGAAAGAGTGTTTCAGAAAGACTCAATCAAAATTAAGGTTCAACTCTGTTAGTTGAATGCACAGAACAGAAAGAAGTTTCATACAATGCTTCTGTGTAGTTTATATTTGAACATATTCTTTTTTCCACTATTACCCACTTAGCGCTACGAATGTCCAGTTGCATTTTCTACAGACAGAGTGTTTCAAAACTGCTCAATCAAAAGTATGGTTTAACTCTGTTAGCTGAATGCTCAGATCAGAAAGAAGTTTCACAGAATGCTTCTGTGTAGTTTATATTTGAATATATTCCTTTTTCCACTACTACGCTCTTAGCGCTCCAAATGTCCAGTTGCATTTTCTACAGAAAGAGTGTTCAGATCTGCTCAATCAAAAGTATGGTTTAACTCTGTTAGCTGAATGCACATATCAGAAAGAAGTTTCACCGAATGATTCTGTGTAGTTTATATTTGAAGACATTCCTTTTTCCACTATTACCATCTTAGCGCTCCGAATCTCCACTTGCATTTTCTACAAAAAGAGTGTTTCATAACTGCTCAATCAAAAATATGTTTTATCTCTGTTAACTGAATTTACAGATCAGAAATAAGTTTCACACAATGCATCTGTGTTGTTTTTATTTGAAGATATTCTTTTTCCCAATGCAGGCCTCTTAGCGCTTAGCATGTCCAATTGCAGTTTCTACAGAAAGAGTGTTTCAGAACGGCTCAATCAAAAGTAAGGTTCAACTCTTTTAGTTGAACAAACAGAACAGAAAGAAGTTTCACTCAATTCTTCTGTGTAGTTTTTATTTGTAGAAATTCTTTTTCCCAATATAGGCCTCTTAGCGCTCAGAATGTCCAATTGCAGTTTCTACAGAAAGAGTGTTTCAGAACGGCTCAATCAAAAGTAAGGTTCAACTCTGTTAGTTGAATGCACAGAACAGAAAGAAGTTTCATACAATGCTTCTGTGTAGTTTATATTTGAACATATTCTTTTTTCCACTATTACCCACTTAGCGCTACGAATGTCTAGTTGCATTTTCTACAGACAGAGTGTTTCAAAACTGCTCAATCAAAAGTATGGTTTAACTCTGTTAGCTGAATGCTCAGATCAGAAAGAAGTTTCACAGAATGCTTCTGTGTAGTTTATATTTGAATATATTCTTTTGCCACTACTACGCTCTTACTGCTCCAAATGTCCAGTTGCATTTTCTACAGAAAGAGGGTTCAGATCTGCTCAATCAAAAGTATGGTTTAACTCTGTTAGCTGAATGCACATATCAGAAAGAAGTTTCACCGAATGATTCTGTGTAGTTTATATTTGAAGACATTCCTTTTTCCACTATTACCATCTTAGCGCTCCGAATCTCCACTTGCATTTTCTACAAAAAGAGTGTTTCATAACTGCTCAATCAAAAATATGTTTTATCTCTGTTAACCGAATTTACAGATCAGAAATAAGTTTCACAGAATGCATCTGTGTAGTTTTTATTTGAAGATATTCTTTTTCCCAATGTAGGACTCTTAGCGCTTAGCATGTCCAATTGCAGTTTCTACAGAAAGAGTGTTTCAGAACGGCTCAATCAAAAGTAAGGTTCAACTCTGTTAGTTGAATGCACAGAACAGAAATAATTTTCACAGAATGCTACTGTGTAGTTTATATTTGAATATATTCCTTTTTCCACTATTAACCTCTTAGCGCTCCGAATGTCCACTTGCATTTTCTACAGAAAGAGTGTTCAGAACTGCGCAATCAAAAGTATGGTTTAACTCTGTTAGCTTAATGAACATATCAGAAATAAGTTTCACACAATGCTTCTGTGTAGTTTTTATTTGAAGATATTATTTTTCCCAATAGAGGCCTCTTAGCGCTTAGAATGTCCAATTGCAGTTTCTACAGAAAGAATGTTTCAGAAAGGCTCAATCAAAAGTAAGGTTCAACTCTGTTAGTTGAATGCACAGAAGAGAAAGAAGTTTCATACAATGCTTCTGTGTAGTTTATATTTGAACATATTCTTTTTTCCACTATTACCCACTTAGCGCTACGAATGTCCAGTTGCATTTTCTACAGACAGAGTGTTTCAAAACTGCTCAATCAAAATTATGGTTTAACTCTGTTAGCTGAATGCTCAGATCAGAAAGATGTTTCACAGAATGCTTCTGTGTAGTTTATATTTGAATATATTCCTTTTTCCACTACTACGCTCTTAGCGCTCCAAATGTCCAGTTGCATTTTCTACAGAAAGAGTGTTCAGATCTGCTCAATCAAAAGTATGGTTTAACTCTGTTAGCTGAATGCACAGATCAGAAAGAAGTTTCACCAAATGATTCTCTGTAGTTTGTATTTGAAGACATTCCTTTTTCCACTCTTACCCTCTTAGCGCTCCGAATCTCCACTTGCATTTTCTACAAAAAGAGTGTTTCATAACTGCTCAATCAAAAATATGTTTTATCTCTGTTAACTGAATTTACAGATCAGAAATAAGTTTCACAGAATGCATCTGTGTAGTTTTTATTTGAAGATATTTTTTTTCCCAATGTAGGCCTCTTAGCGCTTAGCATGTCCAATTGCAGTTTCTACAGAAAGAGTGTTTCAGAACGGCTCAATCAAAAGTAAGGTTCAACTCTGTTAGTTGAATGCACAGAACAGAAAGAATTTTCACAGAATGCTACTGTGTAGTTTATATTTGAATATATTCCTTTTTCCACTATTACCCTCTTAGTGCTCCGAATGTCCCCTTGCATTTTCTACAGAAAGAGTGTTCAGAACTGCGCAATCAAAAGTATGGTTTAACTCTGTTAGCTTAATGAACATATCAGAAATAAGTTTCAAACAATACTTCTGTGTAGTTTTTATTTGAAGATATTATTTTTCCCAATATAGGCCTCTTAGCGCTCAGAATGTCCAATTGCAGTTTCTAAAGAAAGAGTGTTTCAGAAAGGCTCAATCAAAAGTAAGATTCAACTCTGTTAGTTGAATGCACAGAACAGAAAGAAGTTTCATACAATGCTTCTGTGTAGTTTATATTTGAACATATTCTTTTTTCCACTATTACCCACTTAGCGCTACGAATGTCCAGTTGCATTTTCTACAGACAGAGTGTTTCAAAACTGCTCAATCAAAAGTATGGTTTAACTCTGTTAGCTGAATGCTCAGATCAGAAAGAAGTTTCACAGAATGCTTCTGTGTAGTTTATATTTGAATATATTCCTTTTTCCACTACTACTATCGTAGCGCTCCAAATGTCCAGTTGCGTTTTCTACTGAAAGAGTGTTCAGATCTGCTCAATCAAAAGTATGGTTTAACTCTGTTAGCTGAATGCACAGATCAGAAAGAAGTTTCACAGAATGATTCTGTGTAGTTTATATTTGAAGACATTCCTTTTTCCACTATTACCCTCTTAGCACTCCGAATGTCCACTTGCATTTTCTACAGAAAGAGTGTTCAGAACTGCGCAATCCAAAGTATGGTTTAACTCTGTTAGCTTAATGAACATATCAGATATATGTTTCACACAATGCTTCTGTGTAGTTTTTATTTGAAGATATTATTTTTCCCAATAGAGGCCTCTTAGCGCTCAGAATGTCCAATTGCAGTTTCTACAGAAAGAGTGTTTCAGAAAGGCTCAATCAAAAGTAAGGTTCAACTCTGTTAGTTGAATGCACAGAACAGAAAGAAGTTTCATACAATGCTTCTGTGTAGTTTATATTTGAACATATTCTTTTTTCCACTATTACCCACTTAGCGCTACGAATGTCTAGTTGCATTTTCTACAGACAGAGTGTTTCAAAACTGCTCAATCAAAAGTATGGTTTAACTCTGTTAGCTGAATGCTCAGATCAGAAAGAAGTTTCACAGAATGCTTCTGTGTAGTTTATATTTGAATATATTCTTTTGCCACTACTACGCTCTTAGCGCTCCAAATGTCCAGTTGCATTTTCTACAGAAAGAGTGTTCAGATCTGCTCAATCAAAAGTATGGTTTAACTCTGTTAGCTGAATGCACATATCAGAAAGAAGTTTCACCGAATGATTCTGTGTAGTTTATATTTGAAGACATTCCTTTTTCCACTATTACCATCTTAGCGCTCCGAATCTCCACTTGCATTTTCTACAAAAAGAGTGTTTCATAACTGCACAATCAAAAATATGTTTTATCTCTGTTAACTGAATTTACAGATCAGAAATAAGTTTCACAGAATGCATCTGTGTAGTTTTTATTTGAAGATATTCTTTTTCCCAATGTAGGCCTCTTAGCGCTTAGAATGTCCAATTGAAGTTTCTACAGAAAGAGTGTTTCAGAACGGCTCAATCAAAAGTAAGGTTCAACTCTGTTAGTTGAATGCACAGAACAGAAATAATTTTCACAGAATGCTACTGTGTAGTTTATATTTGAATATATTCCTTTTTCCACTATTAACCTCTTAGCGCTCCGAATGTCCACTTGCATTTTCTACAGAAAGAGTGTTCAGAACTGCGCAGTCAAAAGTATGGTTTAACTCTGTTAGCTTAATGAACATATCAGAATTAAGTTTCACACAATGCTTCTGTGTGGTTTTTATTTGAAGATATTATTTTTCCCAATAGAGGCCTCTTAGCGCTCAGAATGTCCAATTGCAGTTTCTACGGAAAGAGTGTTTCAGAAAGGCTCAATCAAAATTAAGGTTCAACTCTGTTAGTTGAATGCACAGAACAGAAAGAAGTTTCATACAATGCTTCTGTGTAGTTTATATTTGAACATATTCTTTTTTCCACTATTACCCACTTAGCGCTACGAATGTCCAGTTGCATTTTCTACAGACAGAGTGTTTCAAAACTGCTCAATCAAAAGTATGGTTTAACTCTGTTAGCTGAATGCTCAGATCAGAAAGAAGTTTCACAGAATGCTTCTGTGTAGTTTATATTTGAATATATTCCTTTTTCCACTACTACGCTCTTAGCGCTCCAAATGTCCAGTTGCATTTTCTACAGAAAGAGTGTTCAGATCTGCTCAATCAAAAGTATGGTTTAACTCTGTTAGCTGAATGCACATATCAGAAAGAAGTTTCACCGAATGATTCTGTGTAGTTTATATTTGAAGACATTCCTTTTTCCACTATTACCATCTTAGCGCTCCGAATCTCCACTTGCATTTTCTACAAAAAGAGTGTTTCATAACTGCTCAATCAAAAATATGTTTTATCTCTGTTAACTGAATTTACAGATCAGAAAAAAGTTTCACACAATGCATCTGTGTTGTTTTTATTTGAAGATATTCTTTTTCCCAATGCAGGCCTCTTAGCGCTTAGCATGTCCAATTGCAGTTTCTACAAAAAGAGTGTTTCAGAACGGCTCAATCAAAAGTAAGGTTCAACTCTGTTAGTTGAATGCACAGAACAGAAATAATTTTCACAGAATGCTACTGTGTAGTTTATATTTGAATATATACCTTTTTCCACTATTAACCTCTTAGCGCTCCGAATGTCCACTTGCATTTTCTACAGAAAGAGTGTTCAGAACTGCGCAATCAAAAGTATGGTTTAACTCTGTTAGCTTAATGAACATATCAGAAATAAGTTTCACACAATGCTTCTGTGTAGTTTTTATTTGAAGATATTATTTTTCCCAATAGAGGCCTCTTAGCGCTCAGAATGTCCAATTGCAGTTTCTAAAGAAAGAGTGTTTCAGAAAGGCTCAATCAAAAGTAAGGTTCAACTCTGTTAGTTGAATGCACAGAACAGAAAGAAGTTTCATACAATGCTTCTGTGTAGTTTATATTTGAACATATTCTTTTTTCCACTATTACCCACTTAGCGCTACGAATGTCCAGTTGCATTTTCTACAGACAGAGTGTTTCAAAACTGCTCAATCAAAAGTATGGTTTAACTCTGTTAGCTGAATGCTCAGATCAGAAAGTAGTTTCACAGAATGCTTCTGTGTAGTTTATATTTGAATATATTCCTTTTTCCACTACTACTTTCTTAGCGCTCCAAATGTCCAGTTGCATTTTCTACAGAAAGAGTGTTCACATCTGCTCAATCAAAAGTATGGTTTAACTCTGTTAGCTGAATGCACAGATCAGAAAGAAGTTTCACAGAATGATTCTGTGTAGTTTATATTTGGAGACATTCCTTTTTCCACTATTACCCTCTTAGCGCTCCGAATCTCCACTTGCATTTTCTACAGAAAGAGTGTTTCAGAACGGCTCAATCAAAACTAAGGTTCAACTCTTTTAGTTGAACAAACAGAACAGAAAGAAGTTTCACACAATTCTTCTGTGTAGTTTTTATTTGTAGAAATTCTTTTTCCCAATATAGGCCTCTTAGCGCTCAGAATGTCCAATTGCAGTTTCTACAGAAAGAGTGTTTCAGAATGGCTCAATCAAAAGTAAGGTTCAACTCTGTTAGTTGAATGCACAGAACAGAAAGAAGTTTCATACAATGCTTCTGTGTAGTTTATATTTGAACATATTCTTTTTTCCACTATTACCCACTTAGCGCTACGAATGTCTAGTTGCATTTTCTACAGACAGAGTGTTTCAAAACTGCTCAATCAAAAGTATGGTTTAACTCTGTTAGCTGAATGCTCAGATCAGAAAGAAGTTTCACAGAATGCTTCTGTGTAGTTTATATTTGAATATATTCTTTTGCCACTACTACGCTCTTAGCGCTCCAAATGTCCAGTTGCATTTTCTACAGAAAGAGGGTTCAGATCTGCTCAATCAAAAGTATGGTTTAACTCTGTTAGCTGAATGCACATATCAGAAAGAAGTTTCACCGAATGATTCTGTGTAGTTTATATTTGAAGACATTCCTTTTTCCACTATTACCATCTTAGCGCTCCGAATCTCCACTTGCATTTTCTACAAAAAGAGTGTTTCATAACTGCTCAATCAAAAATATGTTTTATCTCTGTTAACCGAATTTACAGATCAGAAATAAGTTTCACAGAATGCATCTGTGTAGTTTTTATTTGAAGATATTCTTTTTCCCAATGTAGGACTCTTAGCGCTTAGCATGTCCAATTGCAGTTTCTACAGAAAGAGTGTTTCAGAACGGCTCAATCAAAAGTAAGGTTCAACTCTGTTAGTTGAATGCACAGAACAGAAATAATTTTCACAGAATGCTACTGTGTAGTTTATATTTGAATATATTCCTTTTTCCACTATTAACCTCTTAGCGCTCCGAATGTCCACTTGCATTTTCTACAGAAAGAGTGTTCAGAACTGCGCAATCAAAAGTATGGTTTAACTCTGTTAGCTTAATGAACATATCAGAAATAAGTTTCACACAATGCTTCTGTGTAGTTTTTATTTGAAGATATTATTTTTCCCAATAGAGGCCTCTTAGCGCTTAGAATGTCCAATTGCAGTTTCTACAGAAAGAATGTTTCAGAAAGGCTCAATCAAAAGTAAGGTTCAACTCTGTTAGTTGAATGCACAGAAGAGAAAGAAGTTTCATACAATGCTTCTGTGTAGTTTATATTTGAACATATTCTTTTTTCCACTATTACCCACTTAGCGCTACGAATGTCCAGTTGCATTTTCTACAGACAGAGTGTTTCAAAACTGCTCAATCAAAATTATGGTTTAACTCTGTTAGCTGAATGCTCAGATCAGAAAGATGTTTCACAGAATGCTTCTGTGTAGTTTATATTTGAATATATTCCTTTTTCCACTACTACGCTCTTAGCGCTCCAAATGTCCAGTTGCATTTTCTACAGAAAGAGTGTTCAGATCTGCTCAATCAAAAGTATGGTTTAACTCTGTTAGCTGAATGCACAGATCAGAAAGAAGTTTCACCAAATGATTCTCTGTAGTTTGTATTTGAAGACATTCCTTTTTCCACTCTTACCCTCTTAGCGCTCCGAATCTCCACTTGCATTTTCTACAAAAAGAGTGTTTCATAACTGCTCAATCAAAAATATGTTTTATCTCTGTTAACTGAATTTACAGATCAGAAATAAGTTTCACAGAATGCATCTGTGTAGTTTTTATTTGAAGATATTCTTTTTCCCAATGTAGGCCTCTTAGCGCTTAGCATGTCCAATTGCAGTTTCTACAGAAAGAGTGTTTCAGAACGGCTCAATCAAAAGTAAGGTTCAACTCTGTTAGTTGAATGCACAGAACAGAAAGAATTTTCACAGAATGCTACTGTGTAGTTTATATTTGAATATATTCCTTTTTCCACTATTACCCTCTTAGTGCTCCGAATGTCCCCTTGCATTTTCTACAGAAAGAGTGTTCAGAACTGCGCAATCAAAAGTATGGTTTAACTCTGTTAGCTTAATGAACATATCAGAAATAAGTTTCAAACAATACTTCTGTGTAGTTTTTATTTGAAGATATTATTTTTCCCAATATAGGCCTCTTAGCGCTCAGAATGTCCAATTGCAGTTTCTAAAGAAAGAGTGTTTCAGAAAGGCTCAATCAAAAGTAAGATTCAACTCTGTTAGTTGAATGCACAGAACAGAAAGAAGTTTCATACAATGCTTCTGTGTAGTTTATATTTGAACATATTCTTTTTTCCACTATTACCCACTTAGCGCTACGAATGTCCAGTTGCATTTTCTACAGACAGAGTGTTTCAAAACTGCTCAATCAAAAGTATGGTTTAACTCTGTTAGCTGAATGCTCAGATCAGAAAGAAGTTTCACAGAATGCTTCTGTGTAGTTTATATTTGAATATATTCCTTTTTCCACTACTACTATCGTAGCGCTCCAAATGTCCAGTTGCGTTTTCTACTGAAAGAGTGTTCAGATCTGCTCAATCAAAAGTATGGTTTAACTCTGTTAGCTGAATGCACAGATCAGAAAGAAGTTTCACAGAATGATTCTGTGTAGTTTATATTTGAAGACATTCCTTTTTCCACTATTACCCTCTTAGCACTCCGAATGTCCACTTGCATTTTCTACAGAAAGAGTGTTCAGAACTGCGCAATCCAAAGTATGGTTTAACTCTGTTAGCTTAATGAACATATCAGATATATGTTTCACACAATGCTTCTGTGTAGTTTTTATTTGAAGATATTATTTTTCCCAATAGAGGCCTCTTAGCGCTCAGAATGTCCAATTGCAGTTTCTACAGAAAGAGTGTTTCAGAAAGGCTCAATCAAAAGTAAGGTTCAACTCTGTTAGTTGAATGCACAGAACAGAAAGAAGTTTCATACAATGCTTCTGTGTAGTTTATATTTGAACATATTCTTTTTTCCACTATTACCCACTTAGCGCTACGAATGTCTAGTTGCATTTTCTACAGACAGAGTGTTTCAAAACTGCTCAATCAAAAGTATGGTTTAACTCTGTTAGCTGAATGCTCAGATCAGAAAGAAGTTTCACAGAATGCTTCTGTGTAGTTTATATTTGAATATATTCTTTTGCCACTACTACGCTCTTAGCGCTCCAAATGTCCAGTTGCATTTTCTACAGAAAGAGTGTTCAGATCTGCTCAATCAAAAGTATGGTTTAACTCTGTTAGCTGAATGCACATATCAGAAAGAAGTTTCACCGAATGATTCTGTGTAGTTTATATTTGAAGACATTCCTTTTTCCACTATTACCATCTTAGCGCTCCGAATCTCCACTTGCATTTTCTACAAAAAGAGTGTTTCATAACTGCACAATCAAAAATATGTTTTATCTCTGTTAACTGAATTTACAGATCAGAAATAAGTTTCACAGAATGCATCTGTGTAGTTTTTATTTGAAGATATTCTTTTTCCCAATGTAGGCCTCTTAGCGCTTAGAATGTCCAATTGAAGTTTCTACAGAAAGAGTGTTTCAGAACGGCTCAATCAAAAGTAAGGTTCAACTCTGTTAGTTGAATGCACAGAACAGAAATAATTTTCACAGAATGCTACTGTGTAGTTTATATTTGAATATATTCCTTTTTCCACTATTAACCTCTTAGCGCTCCGAATGTCCACTTGCATTTTCTACAGAAAGAGTGTTCAGAACTGCGCAGTCAAAAGTATGGTTTAACTCTGTTAGCTTAATGAACATATCAGAATTAAGTTTCACACAATGCTTCTGTGTGGTTTTTATTTGAAGATATTATTTTTCCCAATAGAGGCCTCTTAGCGCTCAGAATGTCCAATTGCAGTTTCTACGGAAAGAGTGTTTCAGAAAGGCTCAATCAAAATTAAGGTTCAACTCTGTTAGTTGAATGCACAGAACAGAAAGAAGTTTCATACAATGCTTCTGTGTAGTTTATATTTGAACATATTCTTTTTTCCACTATTACCCACTTAGCGCTACGAATGTCCAGTTGCATTTTCTACAGACAGAGTGTTTCAAAACTGCTCAATCAAAAGTATGGTTTAACTCTGTTAGCTGAATGCTCAGATCAGAAAGAAGTTTCACAGAATGCTTCTGTGTAGTTTATATTTGAATATATTCCTTTTTCCACTACTACGCTCTTAGCGCTCCAAATGTCCAGTTGCATTTTCTACAGAAAGAGTGTTCAGATCTGCTCAATCAAAAGTATGGTTTAACTCTGTTAGCTGAATGCACATATCAGAAAGAAGTTTCACCGAATGATTCTGTGTAGTTTATATTTGAAGACATTCCTTTTTCCACTATTACCATCTTAGCGCTCCGAATCTCCACTTGCATTTTCTACAAAAAGAGTGTTTCATAACTGCTCAATCCAAAATATGTTTTATCTCTGTTAACTGAATTTACAGATCAGAAATAAGTTTCACACAATGCATCTGTGTTGTTTTTATTTGAAGATATTCTTTTTCCCAATGCAGGCCTCTTAGCGCTTAGCATGTCCAATTGCAGTTTCTACAAAAAGAGTGTTTCAGAACGGCTCAATCAAAAGTAAGGTTCAACTCTGTTAGTTGAATGCACAGAACAGAAATAATTTTCACAGAATGCTACTGTGTAGTTTATATTTGAATATATACCTTTTTCCACTATTAACCTCTTAGCGCTCCGAATGTCCACTTGCATTTTCTACAGAAAGAGTGTTCAGAACTGCGCAATCAAAAGTATGGTTTAACTCTGTTAGCTTAATGAACATATCAGAAATAAGTTTCACACAATGCTTCTGTGTAGTTTTTATTTGAAGATATTATTTTTCCCAATAGAGGCCTCTTAGCGCTCAGAATGTCCAATTGCAGTTTCTAAAGAAAGAGTGTTTCAGAAAGGCTCAATCAAAAGTAAGGTTCAACTCTGTTAGTTGAATGCACAGAACAGAAAGAAGTTTCATACAATGCTTCTGTGTAGTTTATATTTGAACATATTCTTTTTTCCACTATTACCCACTTAGCGCTACGAATGTCCAGTTGCATTTTCTACAGACAGAGTGTTTCAAAACTTCTCAATCAAAAGTATGGTTTAACTCTGTTAGCTGAATGCTCAGATCAGAAAGAAGTTTCACAGAATGCTTCTGTGTAGTTTATATTTGAATATATTCCTTTTTCCACTACTACTTTCTTAGCGCTCCAAATGTCCAGTTGCATTTTCTACAGAAAGAGTGTTCACATCTGCTCAATCAAAGTATGGTTTAACTCTGTTAGCTGAATGCACAGATCAGAAAGAAGTTTCACAGAATGATTCTGTGTAGTTTATATTTGGAGACATTCCTTTTTCCACTATTACCCTCTTAGCGCTCCGAATCTCCACTTGCATTTTCTACAGAAAGAGTGTTTCAGAACGGCTCAATCAAAACTAAGGTTCAACTCTTTTAGTTGAACAAACAGAACAGAAAGAAGTTTCACACAATTCTTCTGTGTAGTTTTTATTTGTAGAAATTCTTTTTCCCAATATAGGCCTCTTAGCGCTCAGAATGTCCAATTGCAGTTTCTACAGAAAGAGTGTTTCAGAACGGCTCAATCAAAAGTAAGGTTCAACTCTGTTAGTTGAATGCACAGAACAGAAAGAAGTTTCATACAATGCTTCTGTGTAGTTTATATTTGAACATATTCTTTTTTCCACTATTACCCACTTAGCGCTACGAATGTCTAGTTGCATTTTCTACAGACAGAGTGTTTCAAAACTGCTCAATCAAAAGTATGGTTTAACTCTGTTAGCTGAATGCTCAGATCAGAAAGAAGTTTCACAGAATGCTTCTGTGTAGTTTATATTTGAATATATTCTTTTGCCACTACTACGCTCTTAGCGCTCCAAATGTCCAGTTGCATTTTCTACAGAAAGAGTGTTCAGATCTGCTCAATCAAAAGTATGGTTTAACTCTGTTAGCTGAATGCACATATCAGAAAGAAGTTTCACCGAATGATTCTGTGTAGTTTATATTTGAAGACATTCCTTTTTCCACTATTACCATCTTAGCGCTCCGAATCTCCACTTGCATTTTCTACAAAAAGAGTGTTTCATAACTGCTCAATCAAAAATATGTTTTATCTCTGTTAACCGAATTTACAGATCAGAAATAAGTTTCACAGAATGCATCTGTGTAGTTTTTATTTGAAGATATTCTTTTTCCCAATGTAGGACTCTTAGCGCTTAGCATGTCCAATTGCAGTTTCTACAGAAAGAGTGTTTCAGAACGGCTCAATCAAAAGTAAGGTTCAACTCTGTTAGTTGAATGCACAGAACAGAAATAATTTTCACAGAATGCTACTGTGTAGTTTATATTTGAATATATTCCTTTTTCCACTATTAACCTCTTAGCACTCCGAATGTCCACTTGCATTTTCTACAGAAAGAGTGTTCAGAACTGCGCAATCAAAAGTATGGTTTAACTCTGTTAGCTTAATGAACATATCAGAAATAAGTTTCACACAATGCTTCTGTGTAGTTTTTATTTGAAGATATTATTTTTCCCAATAGAGGCCTCTTAGCGCTTAGAATGTCCAATTGCAGTTTCTACAGAAAGAATGTTTCAGAAAGGCTCAATCAAAAGTAAGGTTCAACTCTGTTAGTTGAATGCACAGAAGAGAAAGAAGTTTCATACAATGCTTCTGTGTAGTTTATATTTGAACATATTCTTTTTTCCACTATTACCCACTTAGCGCTACGAATGTCCAGTTGCATTTTCTACAGACAGAGTGTTTCAAAACTGCTCAATCAAAATTATGGTTTAACTCTGTTAGCTGAATGCTCAGATCAGAAAGATGTTTCACAGAATGCTTCTGTGTAGTTTATATTTGAATATATTCCTTTTTCCACTACTACGCTCTTAGCGCTCCAAATGTCCAGTTGCATTTTCTACAGAAAGAGTGTTCAGATCTGCTCAATCAAAAGTATGGTTTAACTCTGTTAGCTGAATGCACAGATCAGAAAGAAGTTTCACCAAATGATTCTCTGTAGTTTGTATTTGAAGACATTCCTTTTTCCACTCTTTCCCTCTTAGCGCTCCGAATCTCCACTTGCATTTTCTACAAAAAGAGTGTTTCATAACTGCTCAATCAAAAATATGTTTTATCTCTGTTAACTGAATTTACAGATCAGAAATAAGTTTCACAGAATGCATCTGTGTAGTTTTTATTTGAAGATATTCTTTTTCCCAATGTAGGCCTCTTAGCGCTTAGCATGTCCAATTGCAGTTTCTACAGAAAGAGTGTTTCAGAACGGCTCAATCAAAAGTAAGGTTCAACTCTGTTAGTTGAATGCACAGAACAGAAAGAATTTTCACAGAATGCTACTGTGTAGTTTATATTTGAATATATTTCTTTTTCCACTATTACCCTCTTAGTGCTCCGAATGTCCCCTTGCATTTTCTACAGAAAGAGTGTTCAGAACTGCGCAATCAAAAGTATGGTTTAACTCTGTTAGCTTAATGAACATATCAGAAATAAGTTTCAAACAATACTTCTGTGTAGTTTTTATTTGAAGATATTATTTTTCCCAATATAGGCCTCTTAGCGCTCAGAATGTCCAATTGCAGTTTCTAAAGAAAGAGTGTTTCAGAAAGGCTCAATCAAAAGTAAGATTCAACTCTGTTAGTTGAATGCACAGAACAGAAAGAAGTTTCATACAATGCTTCTGTGTAGTTTATATTTGAACATATTCTTTTTTCCACTATTACCCACTTAGCGCTACGAATGTCCAGTTGCATTTTCTACAGACAGAGTGTTTCAAAACTGCTCAATCAAAAGTATGGTTTAACTCTGTTAGCTGAATGCTCAGATCAGAAAGAAGTTTCACAGAATGCTTCTGTGTAGTTTATATTTGAATATATTCCTTTTTCCACTACTACTATCGTAGCGCTCCAAATGTCCAGTTGCGTTTTCTACTGAAAGAGTGTTCAGATCTGCTCAATCAAAAGTATGGTTTAACTCTGTTAGCTGAATGCACAGATCAGAAAGAAGTTTCACAGAATGATTCTGTGTAGTTTATATTTGAAGACATTCCTTTTTCCACTATTACCCTCTTAGCGCTCCGAATGTCCACTTGCATTTTCTACAGAAAGAGTGTTCAGAACTGCGCAATCCAAAGTATGGTTTAACTCTGTTAGCTTAATGAACATATCAGATATATGTTTCACACAATGCTTCTGTGTAGTTTTTATTTGAAGATATTATTTTTCCCAATAGAGGCCTCTTAGCGCTCAGAATGTCCAATTGCAGTTTATACAGAAAGAGTGTTTCAGAAAGGCTCAATCAAAATTAAGGTTCAACTCTGTTAGTTGAATGCACAGAACAGAAAGAAGTTTCATACAATGCTTCTGTGTAGTTTATATTTGAACATATTCTTTTTTCCACTATTACCCACTTAGCGCTACGAATGTCTAGTTGCATTTTCTACAGACAGAGTGTTTCAAAACTGCTCAATCAAAAGTATGGTTTAACTCTGTTAGCTGAATGCTCAGATCAGAAAGAAGTTTCACAGAATGCTTCTGTGTAGTTTATATTTGAATATATTCTTTTGCCACTACTACGCTCTTAGCGCTCCAAATGTCCAGTTGCATTTTCTACAGAAAGAGTGTTCAGATCTGCTCAATCAAAAGTATGGTTTAACTCTGTTAGCTGAATGCACATATCAGAAAGAAGTTTCACCGAATGATTCTGTGTAGTTTATATTTGAAGACATTCCTTTTTCCACTATTACCATCTTAGCGCTCCGAATCTCCACTTGCATTTTCTACAAAAAGAGTGTTTCATAACTGCTCAATCAAAAATATGTTTTATCTCTGTTAACTGAATTTACAGATCAGAAATAAGTTTCACAGAATGCATCTGTGTAGTTTTTATTTGAAGATATTCTTTTTCCCAATGTAGGACTCTTAGCGCTTAGCATGTCCAATTGCAGTTTCTACAGAAAGAGTGTTTCAGAACGGCTCAATCAAAAGTAAGGTTCAACTCTGTTAGTTGAATGCACAGAACAGAAATAATTTTCACAGAATGCTACTGTGTAGTTTATATTTGAATATATTCCTTTTTCCACTATTAACCTCTTAGCGCTCCGAATGTCCACTTGCATTTTCTACAGAAAGAGTGTTCAGAACTGCGCAATCAAAAGTATGGTTTAACTCTGTTAACTTAATGAACATATCAGAAATAAGTTTCACACAATGCTTCTGTGTAGTTTTTATTTGAAGATATTATTTTTCCCAATAGAGGCCTCTTAGCGCTTAGAATGTCCAATTGCAGTTTCTACAGAAAGAATGTTTCAGAAAGGCTCAATCAAAAGTAAGGTTCAACTCTGTTAGTTGAATGCACAGAAGAGAAAGTAGTTTCATACAATGCTTCTGTGTAGTTTATATTTGAACATATTCTTTTTTCCACTATTACCCACTTAGCGCTACGAATGTCCAGTTGCATTTTCTACAGACAGAGTGTTTCAAAACTGCTCAATCAAAATTATGGTTTAACTCTGTTAGCTGAATGCTCATATCAGAAAGATGTTTCACAGAATGCTTCTGTGTAGTTTATATTTGAATATATTCCTTTTTCCACTACTACGCTCTTAGCGCTCCAAATGTCCAGTTGCATTTTCTACAGAAAGAGTGTTCAGATCTGCTCAATCAAAAGTATGGTTTAACTCTGTTAGCTGAATGCACAGATCAGAAAGAAGTTTCACCAAATGATTCTCTGTAGTTTGTATTTGAAGACATTCCTTTTTCCACTCTTACCCTCTTAGCGCTCCGAATCTCCACTTGCATTTTCTACAAAAAGAGTGTTTCATAACTGCTCAATCAAAAATATGTTTTATCTCTGTTAACTGAATTTACAGATCAGAAATAAGTTTCACAGAATGCATCTGTGTAGTTTTTATTTGAAGATATTCTTTTTCCCAATGTAGGCCTCTTAGCGCTTAGCATGTCCAATTGCAGTTTCTACAGAAAGAGTGTTTCAGAACGGCTCAATCAAAAGTAAGGTTCAACTCTGTTAGTTGAATGCACAGAACAGAAAGAATTTTAACAGAATGCTACTGTGTAGTTTATATTTGAATATATTCCTTTTTCCACTATTACCCTCTTAGTGCTCCGAATGTCCCCTTGCATTTTCTACAGAAAGAGTGTTCAGAACTGCGCAATCAAAAGTATGGTTTAACTCTGTTAGCTTAATGAACATATCAGAAATAAGTTTCAAACAATACTTCTGTGTAGTTTTTATTTGAAGATATTATTTTTCCCAATATAGGCCTCTTAGCGCTCAGAATGTCCAATTGCAGTTTCTAAAGAAAGAGTGTTTCAGAAAGGCTCAATCAAAAGTAAGATTCAACTCTGTTAGTTGAATGCACAGAACAGAAAGAAGTTTCATACAATGCTTCTGTGTAGTTTATATTTGAACATATTCTTTTTTCCACTATTAACCACTTAGCGCTACGAATGTCCAGTTGCATTTTCTACAGACAGAGTGTTTCAAAACTGCTCAATCAAAAGTATGGTTTAACTCTGTTAGCTGAATGCTCAGATCAGAAAGAAGTTTCACAGAATGCTTCTGTGTAGTTTATATTTGAATATATTCCTTTTTCCACTACTACTATCGTAGCGCTCCAAATGTCCAGTTGCATTTTCTACTGAAAGAGTGTTCAGATCTGCTCAATCAAAAGTATGGTTTAACTCTGTTAGCTGAATGCACAGATCAGAAAGAAGTTTCACAGAATGATTCTGTGTAGTTTATATTTGGAGACATTCCTTTTTCCACTATTACCCTCTTAGCGCTCCGAATCTCCACTTGCATTTTCTACAGAAAGAGTGTTTCAGAACGGCTCAATCAAAACTAAGGTTCAACTCTTTTAGTTGAACAAACAGAACAGAAAGAAGTTTCACACAATTCTTCTGTGTAGTTTTTATTTGTAGAAATTCTTATTCCCAATATAGGCCTCTTAGCGCTCAGAATGTCCAATTGCAGTTTCTACAGAAAGAGTGTTTCAGAACGGCTCAATCAAAAGTAAGGTTCAACTCTGTTAGTTGAATGCACAGAACAGAAAGAAGTTTCATACAATGCTTCTGTGTAGTTTATATTTGAACATATTCTTTTTTCCACTATTACCCACTTAGCGCTACGAATGTCTAGTTGCATTTTCTACAGACAGAGTGTTTCAAAACTGCTCAATCAAAAGTATGGTTTAACTCTGTTAGCTGAATGCTCAGATCAGAAAGAAGTTTCACAGAATGCTTCTGTGTAGTTTATATTTGAATATATTCTTTTGCCACTACTACGCTCTTAGCGCTCCAAATGTCCAGTTGCATTTTCTACAGAAAGAGTGTTCAGATCTGCTCAATCAAAAGTATTGTTTAACTCTGTTAGCTGAATGCACATATCAGAAAGAAGTTTCACCGAATGATTCTGTGTAGTTTATATTTGAAGACATTCCTTTTTCCACTATTACCATCTTAGCGCTCCGAATCTCCACTTGCATTTTCTACAAAAAGAGTGTTTCATAACTGCTCAATCAAAAATATGTTTTATCTCTGTTAACTGAATTTACAGATCAGAAATAAGTTTCACAGAATGCATCTGTGTAGTTTTTATTTGAAGATATTCTTTTTCCCAATGTAGGACTCTTAGCGCTTAGCATGTCCAATTGCAGTTTCTACAGAAAGAGTGTTTCAGAACGGCTCAATCAAAAGTAAGGTTCAACTCTGTTAGTTGAATGCACAGAACAGAAATAATTTTCACAGAATGCTACTGTGTAGTTTATATTTGAATATATTCCTTTTTCCACTATTAACCTCTTAGCGCTCCGAATGTCCACTTGCATTTTCTACAGAAAGAGTGTTCAGAACTGCGCAATCAAAAGTATGGTTTAACTCTGTTAGCTTAATGAACATATCAGAAATAAGTTTCACACAATGCTTCTGTGTAGTTTTTATTTGAAGATATTATTTTTCCCAATAGAGGCCTCTTAGCGCTTAGAATGTCAAATTGCAGTTTCTACAGAAAGAATGTTTCAGAAATGCTCAATCAAAAGTAAGGTTCAACTCTGTTAGTTGAATGCACAGAAGAGAAAGAAGTTTCATACAATGCTTCTGTGTAGTTTATATTTGAACATATTCTTTTTTCCACTATTACCCACTTAGCGCTACGAATGTCCAGTTGCATTTTCTACAGACAGAGTGTTTCAAAACTGCTCAATCAAAATTATGGTTTAACTCTGTTAGCTGAATGCTCAGATCAGAAAGAAGTTTCACAGAATGCTTCTGTGTAGTTTATATTTGAATATATTCCTTTTTCCACTACTACGCTCTTAGCGCTCCAAATGTCCAGTTGCATTTTCTACAGAAAGAGTGTTCAGATCTGCTCAATCAAAAGTATGGTTTAACTCTGTTAGCTGAATGCACAGATCAGAAAGAAGTTTCACCGAATGATTCTCTGTAGTTTGTATTTGAAGACATTCCTTTTTCCACTCTTACCCTCTTAGCGCTCCGAATCTCCACTTGCATTTTCTACAAAAAGAGTGTTTCATAACTGCTCAATCAAAAATATGTTTTATCTCTGTTAACTGAATTTACAGATCAGAAATAAGTTTCACAGAATGCATCTGTGTAGTTTTTATTTGAAGATATTCTTTTTCCCAATGTAGGCCTCTTAGCGCTTAGCATGTCCAATTGCAGTTTCTACAGAAAGAGTGTTTCAGAACGGCTCAATCAAAAGTAAGGTTCAACTCTGTTAGTTGAATGCACAGAACAGAAAGAATTTTCACAGAATGCTACTGTGTAGTTTATATTTGAATATATTCCTTTTTCCACTATTACCCTCTTAGTGCTCCGAATGTCCCCTTGCATTTTCTACAGAAAGAGTGTTCAGAACTGCGCAATCAAAAGTATGGTTTAACTCTGTTAGCTTAATGAACATATCAGAAATAAGTTTCAAACAATACTTCTGTGTAGTTTTTATTTGAAGATATTATTTTTCCCAATATAGGCCTCTTAGCGCTCAGAATGTCCAATTGCAGTTTCTAAAGAAAGAGTGTTTCAGAAAGGCTCAATCAAAAGTAAGATTCAACTCTGTTAGTTGAATGCACAGAACAGAAAGAAGTTTCATACAATGCTTCTGTGTAGTTTATATTTGAACATATTCTTTTTTCCACTATTACCCACTTAGCGCTACGAATGTCCAGTTGCATTTTCTACAGACAGAGTGTTTCAAAACTGCTCAATCAAAAGTATGGTTTAACTCTGTTAGCTGAATGCTCAGATCAGAAAGAAGTTTCACAGAATGCTTCTGTGTAGTTTATATTTGAATATATTCCTTTTTCCACTACTACTATCGTAGCGCTCCATATGTCCAGTTGCATTTTCTACTGAAAGAGTGTTCAGATCTGCTCAATCAAAAGTATGGTTTAACTCTGTTAGCTGAATGCACAGATCAGAAAGAAGTTTCACAGAATGATTCTGTGTAGTTTATATTTGGAGACATTCCTTTTTCCACTATTACCCTCTTAGCGCTCCGAATCTCCACTTGCATTTTCTACAGAAAGAGTGTTTCAGAACGGCTCAATCAAAACTAAGGTTCAACTCTTTTAGTTGAACAAACAGAACAGAAAGAAGTTTCACACAATTCTTCTGTGTAGTTTTTATTTGTAGAAATTCTTTTTCCCAATATAGGCCTCTTAGCGCTCAGAATGTCCAATTGCAGTTTCTACAGAAAGAGTGTTTCAGAACGGCTCAATCAAAAGTAAAGTTCAACTCTGTTAGTTGAATGCACAGAACAGAAAGAAGTTTCATACAATGCTTCTGTGTAGTTTATATTTGAACATATTCTTTTTTCCACTATTACCCACTTAGCGCTACGAATGTCTAGTTGCATTTTCTACAGACAGAGTGTTTCAAAACTGCTCAATCAAAAGTATGGTTTAACTCTGTTAGCTGAATGCTCAGATCAGAAAGAAGTTTCACAGAATGCTTCTGTGTAGTTTATATTTGAATATATTCTTTTGCCACTACTACGCTCTGAGCGCTCCAAATGTCCAGTTGCATTTTCTACAGAAAGAGTGTTCATATCTGCTCAATCAAAAGTATGGTTTAACTCTGTTAGCTGAATGCACATATCAGAAAGAACTTTCACCGAATGATTCTGTGTAGTTTATATTTGAAGACATTCCTTTTTCCACTATTACCATCTTAGCGCTCCGAATCTCCACTTGCATTTTCTACAAAAAGAGTGTTTCATAACTGCTCAATCAAAAATATGTTTTATCTCTGTTAACTGAATTTACAGATCAGAAATAAGTTTCACAGAATGCATCTGTGTAGTTTTTATTTGAAGATATTCTTTTTCCCAATGTAGGACTCTTAGCGCTTAGCATGTCCAATTGCAGTTTCTACAGAAAGAGTGTTTCAGAACGGCTCAATCAAAAGTAAGGTTCAACTCTGTTAGTTGAATGCACAGAACAGAAATAATTTTCACAGAATGCTACTGTGTAGTTTATATTTGAATATATTCCTTTTTCCACTATTAACCTCTTAGCGCTCCGAATGTCCACTTGCATTTTCTACAGAAAGAGTGTTCAGAACTGCGCAATCAAAAGTATGGTTTAACTCTGTTAGCTTAATGAACATATCAGAAATAAGTTTCACACAATGCTTCTGTGTAGTTTTTATTTGAAGATATTATTTTTCCCAATAGAGGCCTCTTAGCGCTTAGAATGTCCAATTGCAGTTTCTACAGAAAGAATGTTTCAGAAAGGCTCAATCAAAAGTAAGGTTCAACTCTGTTAGTTGAATGCACAGAAGAGAAAGAAGTTTCATACAATGCTTCTGTGTAGTTTATATTTGAACATATTCTTTTTTCCACTATTACCCACTTAGCGCTACGAATGTCCAGTTGCATTTTCTACAGACAGAGTGTTTCAAAACTGCTCAATCAAAATTATGGTTTAACTCTGTTAGCTGAATGCTCAGATCAGAAAGATGTTTCACAGAATGCTTCTGTGTAGTTTATATTTGAATATATTCCTTTTTCCACTACTACGCTCTTAGCGCTCCAAATGTCCAGTTGCATTTTCTACAGAAAGAGTGTTCAGATCTGCTCAATCAAAAGTATGGTTTAACTCTGTTAGCTGAATGCACAGATCAGAAAGAAGTTTCACCAAATGATTCTCTGTAGTTTGTATTTGAAGACATTCCTTTTTCCACTCTTACCCTCTTAGCGCTCCGAATCTCCACTTGCATTTTCTACAAAAAGAGTGTTTCATAACTGCTCAATCAAAAATATGTTTTATCTCTGTTAACTGAATTTACAGATCAGAAATAAGTTTCACAGAATGCATCTGTGTAGTTTTTATTTGAAGATATTCTTTTTCCCAATGTAGGCCTCTTAGCGCTTAGCATGTCCAATTGCAGTTTCTACAGAAAGAGTGTTTCAGAACGGCTCAATCAAAAGTAAGGTTCAACTCTGTTAGTTGAATGCACAGAACAGAAAGAATTTTCACAGAATGCTACTGTGTAGTTTATATTTGAATATATTCCTTTTTCCACTATTACCCTCTTAGTGCTCCGAATGTCCCCTTGCATTTTCTACAGAAAGAGTGTTCAGAACTGCGCAATCAAAAGTATGGTTTAACTCTGTTAGCTTAATGAACATATCAGAAATAAGTTTCAAACAATACTTCTGTGTAGTTTTTATTTGAAGATATTATTTTTCCCAATATAGGCCTCTTAGCGCTCAGAATGTCCAATTGCAGTTTCTAAAGAAAGAGTGTTTCAGAAAGGCTCAATCAAAAGTAAGGTTCAACTCTGTTAGTTGAATGCACAGAACAGAAAGAAGTTTCATACAATGCTTCTGTGTAGTTTATATTTGAACATATTCTTTTTTCCACTATTACCCACTTAGCGCTACGAATGTCCTGTTGCATTTTCTACAGACAGAGTGTTTCAAAACTGCTCAATCAAAAGTATGGTTTAACTCTGTTAGCTGAATGCTCAGATCAGAAAGAAGTTTCACAGAATGCTTCTGTGTAGTTTATATTTGAATATATTCCTTTTTCCACTACTACTATCGTAGCGCTCCAAATGTCCAGTTGCATTTTCTACTGAAAGAGTGTTCAGATCTGCTCAATCAAAAGTATGGTTTAACTCTGTTAGCTGAATGCACAGATCAGAAAGAAGTTTCACAGAATGATTCTGTGTAGTTTATATTTGGAGACATTCCTTTTTCCACTATTACCCTCTAAGCGCTCCAAATCTCCACTTGCATTTTCTACAGAAAGAGTGTTTCAGAACGGCTCAATCAAAACTAAGGTTCAACTCTTTTAGTTGAACAAACAGAACAGAAAGAAGTTTCACACAATTCTTCTGTGTAGTTTTTATTTGTAGAAATTCTTTTTCCCAATATAGGCCTCTTAGCGCTCAGAATGTCCAATTGCAGTTTCTACAGAAAGAGTGTCTCAGAACGGCTCAATCAAAAGTAAGGTTCAACTCTGTTAGTTGAATGCACAGAACAGAAAGAAGTTTCATAAAATGCTTCTGTGTAGTTTATATTTGAACATATTCTTTTTTCCACTATTATCCACTTAGCGCAACGAATGTCTAGTTGCATTTTCTACAGACAGAGTGTTTCAAAA
The DNA here is from genome assembly GCF_028878055.3 of Symphalangus syndactylus. NCBI lineage: Eukaryota > Metazoa > Chordata > Mammalia > Primates > Hylobatidae > Symphalangus > Symphalangus syndactylus. The sequence goes on along the minus strand of NC_072425.2, from coordinate 155,130,880 downwards.
CTGCTCAATCAAAAGTGTGGTTTAACTCTGTTAGCTGAATGCTCAGATCAGAAAGAAGTTTCACAGAATGCTTCTGTGTAGTTTATATTTGAATATATTCCTTTTGCCACTACTACGCTCTTAGCGCTCCAAATGTCCAGTTGCATTTTCTACAGAAAGAGTGTTCAGATCTGCTCAATCAAAAGTATGGTTTAACTCTGTTAGCTGAATGCACATATCAGAAAGAAGTTTCACCGAATGATTCTGTGTAGTTTATATTTGAAGACATTCCTTTTTCCACTATTACCATCTTAGCGCTCCGAATCTCCACTTGCATTTTCTACAAAAAGAGTGTTTCATAACTGCACAATAAAAAATATGTTTTATCTCTGTTAACTGAATTTACAGATCAGAAATAAGTTTCACAGAATGCATCTGTGTAGTTTTTATTTGAAGATATTCTTTTTCCCAATGTAGGCCTCTTAGCGCTTAGAATGTCCAATTGAAGTTTCTACAGAAAGAGTGTTTCAGAACGGCTCAATCAAAAGTAAGGTTCAACTCTGTTAGTTGAATGCACAGAACAGAAATAATTTTCACAGAATGCTACTGTGTAGTTTATATTTGAATATATTCCTTTTTCCACTATTAACCTCTTAGCGCTCCGAATGTCCACTTGCATTTTCTACAGAAAGAGTGTTCAGAACTGCGCAATCAAAAGTATGGTTTAACTCTGTTAGCTTAATGAACATATCAGAAATAAGTTTCACACAATGCTTCTGTGTGGTTTTTATTTGAAGATATTATTTTTCCCAATAGAGGCCTCTTAGCGCTCAGAATGTCCAATTGCAGTTTCTACGGAAAGAGTGTTTCAGAAAGGCTCAATCAAAATTAAGGTTCAACTCTGTTAGTTGAATGCACAGAACAGAAAGAAGTTTCATACAATGCTTCTGTGTAGTTTATATTTGAACATATTCTTTTTTCCACTATTACCCACTTAGCGCTACGAATGTCCAGTTGCATTTTCCACAGACAGAGTGTTTCAAAACTGCTCAATCAAAAGTATGGTTTAACTCTGTTAGCTGAATGCTCAGATCAGAAAGAAGTTTCACAGAATGCTTCTGTGTAGTTTATATCTGAATATATTCCTTTTTCCACTACTACGCTCTTAGCGCTCCAAATGTCCAGTTGCATTTTCTACAGAAAGAGTGTTCAGATCTGCTCAATCAAAAGTATGGTTTAACTCTGTTAGCTGAATGCACAGATCAGAAAGAAGTTTCACCGAATGATTCTGTGTAGTTTATATTTGAAGACATTCCTTTTTCCACTATTACCCTCTTAGCGCTCCGAATCTCCACTTGCATTTTCTACAAAAAGAGTGTTTCATAACTGCTCAATCAAAAATATGTTTTATCTCTGTTAACTGAATTTACAGATCAGAAATAAGTTTCACAGAATGCATCTGTGTAGTTTTTATTTGAAGATATTCTTTTTCCCAATGTAGGCCTCTTAGCGCTTAGCATGTCCAATTGCAGTTTCTACAGAAAGAGTGTCTCAGAACGGCTCAATCAAAAGTAAGGTTCAACTCTGTTAGTTGAATGCACAGAACAGAAAGAAGTTTCATACAATGCTTCTGTGTAGTTTATATTTGAACATATTCTTTTTTCCACTATTACCCACTTAGCGCAACGAATGTCTAGTTGCATTTTCTACAGACAGAGTGTTTCAAAACTGCTCAATCAAAAGTATGGTTTAACTCTGTTAGCTGAATGCTCAGATCAGAAAGAAGTTTCACAGAATGCTTCTGTGTAGTTTATATTTGAATATATTCCTTTTGCCACTACTACGCTCTTAGCGCTCCAAATGTCCAGTTGCATTTTCTACAGAAAGAGTGTTCAGATCTGCTCAATCAAAAGTATGGTTTAACTCTGTTAGCTGAATGCACATATCAGAAAGAAGTTTCACCGAATGATTCTGTGTAGTTTATATTTGAAGACATTCCTTTTTCCACTATTACCATCTTAGCGCTCCGAATCTCCACTTGCATTTTCTAGAAAAAGAGTGTTTCATAACTGCACAATCAAAAATATGTTTTATCTCTGTTAACTGAATTTACAGATCAGAAATAAGTTTCACAGAATGCATCTGTGTAGTTTTTATTTGAAGATATTCTTTTTCCCAATGTAGGCCTCTTAGCGCTTAGAATGTCCAATTGAAGTTTCTACAGAAAGAGTGTTTCAGAACGGCTCAATCAAAAGTAAGGTTCAACTCTGTTAGTTGAATGCACAGAACAGAAATAATTTTCACAGAATGCTACTGTGTAGTTTATATTTGAATATATTCCTTTTTCCACTATTAACCTCTTAGCGCTCCGAATGTCCACTTGCATTTTCTACAGAAAGAGTGTTCAGAACTGCGCAATCAAAAGTATGGTTTAACTCTGTTAGCTTAATGAACATATCAGAAATAAGTTTCACACAATGCTTCTGTGTAGTTTTTATTTGAAGATATTATTTTTCCCGATAGAGGCCTCTTAGCGCTCAGAATGTCCAATTGCAGTTTCTACGGAAAGAGTGTTTCAGAAAGGCTCAATCAAAAGTAAGGTTCAACTCTGTTAGTTGAATGCACAGAACAGAAAGAAGTTTCATACAATGCTTCTGTGTAGTTTATATTTGAACATATTATTTTTTCCACTATTACCCACTTAGCGCTACGAATGTCCAGTTGCATTTTCTACAGACAGAGTGTTTCAAAACTGCTCAATCAAAAGTATGGTTTAACTCTGTTAGCTGAATGCTCAGATCAGAAAGAAGTTTCACAGAATGCTTCTGTGTAGTTTATATCTGAATATATTCCTTTTTCCACTACTACGCTCTTAGCGCTCCAAATGTCCAGTTGCATTTTCTACAGAAAGAGTGTTCAGATCTGCTCAATCAAAAGTATGGTTTAACTCTGTTAGCTGAATGCACAGATCAGAAAGAAGTTTCACCGAATGATTCTGTGTAGTTTATATTTGAAGACATTCCTTTTTCCACTATTACCCTCTTAGCGCTCCGAATCTCCACTTGCATTTTCTACAAAAAGAGTGTTTCATAACTGCTCAATCAAAAATATGTTTTATCTCTGTTAACTAAATTTACAGATCAGAAATAAGTTTCACAGAATGCATCTGTGTAGTTTTTATTTGAAGATATTCTTTTTCCCAATGTAGGCCTCTTAGCGCTTAGCATGTCCAATTGCAGTTTCTACAGAAAGAGTGTCTCAGAACGGCTCAATCAAAAGTAAGGTTCAACTCTGTTAGTTGAATGCAAAGAACAGAAAGAATTTTCACAGAGTGCTACTGTGTAGTTTATATTTGAATATATTCCTTTTTCCACTATTACTCTCTTAGCGCTCCGAATGTC